>NC_138230.1:41541907-42074407 GCF_964197995.2 Scardinius erythrophthalmus | reverse complement strand
TGCAGTCCGAATTTAATTTGATATAAAATAGTAGGACAATTCATTAACAAATGAATCTTCAAAACTGGCTCTCATCAGTGAATCATAAACATACATCACAACCAGTGTAACTATTGTCAATGAACCTGTCATTTTAATGGATCTCAAGCTTCATATGCTCTCATGGAAGTTTACAAGTGTTTATGATTTTAATTTGTTTAATTTTTTTTTTTACATATTGTTATAATAATAGCTACATTATATATGTGTGTGCATTGTTTTTAATGACCCAACAAGTTTGGTTAAACCATCAAAATATTTTTAAAATTATTGAGAAAAAAAAAAAGCATAAACTAACTACAACTTAATCAGTTATTAATATTTTGTTGGCTCTCTTGTTTTTTAGTTTTTTGCATGCGTTCATAATTTCTTTGTATGACAACCTGGACAACAATTGTGTCGGCACAATTTTCATTGCAGTATCACAAAAACAAAAAAAAACTATTGACTCCAAGCACAACTACGCAATATGCTTACATAATAATATTTGAATAAAGGGTGATGTCGTCAATTTTCTTAGGCTGGACATCAATTTTAACCACTACTGTATATTTATATATATTATTTTATACAAGTTGGAAGGTTCACTGTATAAATTTACAGCATTAAATATATAATGCTATGATATAAATGAAACATTCCCCAATAAAATAAGATCATATCGAATCAAAATGAGAGCTTTTGATTTGGGATTGAAATCTCTATCAATCCCGAGCTCTATTATCAAGCTGCACTGTAATGCATGAGGACTTCCGGATATGAAGAGCATCTGAGAGGCAACAGCTGAGGAGGAATGACGTCAGTGCACTTAATTACATTATCAAATTTGAAAACGTCATTTACAGCTCATAAAGTTTTTGACTGTAGTTACAGTGACGTATTCTGTCTTACACAACACATTGAAGTTACTCATCGCCCTAGAATGCAGTGTTGAAGACATAAGACTGTAAAAACAACAAACGCTTTGAAACTCAAGCGCTATTAGTTTGAGCTATGAGCGAAGGAAAACATCCTTACATAATCAAAACACTGATACCTCGAGAAACATTCATCGGTCTACAACCGCCCAAAAAAACCATAATCTTCCCTCGGTATCCATGGAGACCGTTGGTTCAGGCTCTTTCAAGACAAAAATAGCATGGGAATAATAATCGAACAAACACACTTGACGCTCAGACTCGTAACCCTGTTAATCTGACCTCAGTCTGCTCAGCTGCTGGATCTGGCACTGGATGATCACACAACAATGCTGACAATGACCAGAAAACACTGAAGCACGCCCACCGCTTTAGACTACCATGCACAGAGAGGAAATAAAAAGACAGCCTTTAATATCATTGATTTTAATCACATGAAAACAATAGAAACACAAAAACTAATTATTTTTAGTGACAAATCCATTCTCTAGCCTGTATAACTGTTCTTTTCCCCAAGCGATGATTGTAGACTGAACAGAAGGAGGTATAACAAGGGTTACAGTAAGACCACGTCTTTCTCCCAGCAATTAAATGATCATCATCATCAAGGAAAGAAATCAACAGCTCTTGCATTAGATTATATGTCAGTACTCATTACAAAAATAAGATATTAGCAGTGGCAGGCAGCCAGCAGCTTCACTTTGGGCAAGAGGGCGAGAGAGAGAGAGAGAGAGAGAGAGAGAGAGAGAGAGAGAGAGAGAGAGAGCGCTAGAGATAGAGATATGGCTAGAGAGAGAGAGAGGGCTAGAGATAAGAGATAGAGAGAGGGTTAGAGAGAGAGAGAGGGCTAGAGAGAGAGAGAGAGACAGAGGGCTAGAGATAGAGATAGGGCTAGAGAGAGAGAGCGGGCAAGAGCGAGAGATAGAGATAGGGCTAGAGAGAGAGAGAGGGCTAGAGATAGAGATAGAGAGAGGGCTAGAGATAGAGAGAGAGATCAGATCTTCCCTCGACCAGCACAACCCTGGCCTTGAAAGTCCACCCACAGAGAGGGGGCGGGGCCTGTGTTCTAAGCCCCGCCCATGTCATGCCAGATGTTAAGAGCAGAGCGCGTGTGAGTGCAGGAGTGTTAATAGTTAGGAGCAGTGAGAGAGTGAGAGTGTGGCTGTAGTAGTGGGGTTAAAGCGCTCTACTGTTGGGGGTAATAGGGCTGTTGCTGTGGGGGTTGTTGAGGGTAAGGGTAGGGCTGCTGTGTAGGAGGGGCTCCGGGGTACCCAGCCTGCCCCTGGGCTTGATAGGGCATGTAGGGCATATTAAACTGCCCGTATGCATAGGGGTTATAGGCCATTGGCATCTGGTAATACCTGAAAGAGAGGGAAAATAACAACTTTATGTTTCAAGCCTCTCTAATATCTGCACATACTGTTCCAAACCCTGAAGAGCTTTCTTACTGTTGACTACTTTAACTTTTAGACATAACCATACTTACCAAGTTAATTTATCTCGGTAGATTAAGAGATCTATTTGTATTACATGTTTTCTGAAATGTTATGTTTGAATATGCAAATGATTACATATGCACTCATTTGCATAGATTGCCACAACAGAAATCTGGAGCCAGGCTCAAAACTCTTCATTCTGTTGACATATTAATGGTTTTTACTGAGGGATTTTCACTTCTTTCAATTCATAAATCAAAAAATACTGTCAACAGCCAGAAATAAAATGTTATGTAAATAGATGAACAAACCCTTCTGGCAAAAACCTTCAGAATACAGACAGGAATAAAACTTAAGTTTGATGTATGCTAGTGCTGATGAAATGGAGAAATGCACAAATGCTAATTTCAGAACGTAAAATGTAAAAGAACGCATGATCCATTAATACTAACACTTTCTTTTCTCTTCTATATCTATAATAAAAAATGTTTTTTATGTATGCTGCGTTAGACTAAACTGGGAAGGGTCACAGCACTTGCATATTGTTGTCCTATTGTTAGTTTAACGGCTTCTTTTGCTCTCCTCATTTTTAAGTCGCTTTGGATAAAAGCATCTGCTAAATGATTAAATGTAAAATATAAATGTAAAAGTTTGAGAAAGAGAATAAAATATTTTGGGAGCAAGTGGAGGCCCCATTTGTTTTGAAGTGAAACATTGCAAAGGTCACGACTGCAGTAGAGAAGTGTGCTTATTCATATACAGCCTTAGTTTCTGGTCTAAATAAGGTCCTTCAGAATCAGAATAGAGCTGTCTAGCTTTTGGCACTGGGAGCGTGTCTATGGGTTTCTGTCGCATACATGTACTTGAGAATGCCTTTATTTACCCTGGGTAGCCTTGATAACTGGGGTAGGGTGGTCCTTGAGCCTGTGAGGGTCCAGTGGGAGCAACAGGTGGAGGATTAGTGCTGCCGGGACCCATCGGAGAACTGACAGGAGCTGAAGTACTGGCGGCCTGAGGAGTGATGCTAGGGGGCGGTGGTCTCGCTGGGGGCGTCGGCTTAGCCTGAGGCTGCTGCGGGTTCTGGGACAGAAATACAAATAACAACTTCATCTTTAAGCCTAAAGTATGTTTTATTTTTAAATGCGTACATTAGCGTGCGGATCCAGTCAAATGCACACGCACTGCCTTTCAAAGTATACTCCATTTTATAGCATGCGCAAACACAGGCTCTCAACAAGTGCGCTAGAAAGATTCATCCTTGTCTAGGGTCTGTGATTTTTCTGTCTTAAAGTTATTAGAGATAAAAATGTCTTTGTATTTGTTTAAACTAGATATGCGGTAATCTTTTAATCCCCTCACACAAGTGCTTGTCCAACTTGAGTGTCTATTATCAGTCTTCAGTATTTTTTTGTTGTTCTTGTTCTGTTGCCACACTGTGGACAAACTAACTGGTGCAAATTTAAAGCGCATGCGCATACATTGCACACGTGGTTAGAAAAATGTACGAAATCCGCCTCGTTCTTGCAAGCGTGTATACTTTGGGCTTTAGAACTCATGAGGAGTCTGGGAACTCACAAACACGGTCCTGGGCGCAGGGGTTGGGCCTCCAGGGGCAGGAGCGGGGGTGTTGGACTGGTATGATGGGACGCTGAATGAAGGAGCGCTCGGCTCACGAGCGATGCTCTGCTGCAGCTCCCTGTCAATCAAACACAGTCACAGAGTATAAGCCAATCACAGTCCTTCAGTGAGAAAAAAGGGCTTGATTGATGTGTTAGTGTGACATACTTAAGCAGTTCATCCCTCTCAGTTTTGCGAGCGAAGACAATGTCGCTGCACTTATTTTGAAACTTCAGCAGGATCTCTGTCAGATCATTGTAGAACTGAAAGAAGACAGAGACAGCTGAGTGACATTGTACAGATTGTGCATGTGTACAGAACTAATAATAGTGCATGCAATAGTTACTTTAGTCCCCTCTTTGATATTGGAGCTGATCTCGATGTAGCTATCATGGGCCGCAGCAAGCTTCTTTAACACCTCCTCTCTGCTGTTCGCCTCAGAGTTGGATTGCTTCAGTGCTGAAAACTCCTGGTGAGACACCTGAGACGAGCAGGGACGCAATTTTAAAATAAAAAAAAAGAACTCACCATAGTTGCAGCAACTATTACATTAAATGTTAATATAAAGTGCACCTATTATGCTTTGTTTTGGAGTCTCCTACAATAGGTTTACATTCATCCAAGGACAAAAACTATTTTCTCATAATATACATTGCATCATCACCTCTTGATGAGAGCCTAATCAGCTATGATTGGTCAGATACTTCCTCAGTGCTTGTAAACACAGTGATACGAACAGTAATGTTGATGTTACTGTATAAATTCGAGCACATGTCCGCATCCTTTGAAAGTGGATTCTCGGTGCAGAAAACAGCGTTTTCTCAACATCACAAACGAACCAAGCTCTTCCAGGCCTGTTACAACTACAGTGTATAAGGGCGGGTCAAAGAAGACATTACTCGCAGGCAGCCATTGAAGATCGTAAGCTGGAATTACTGACAATTAGTTTTAGGCCGATCAGAATTGGTTCTTTCTTTTGCCAGACTATAACTAAATTTGTCATGTACTTTGATTTTTTAAACTTCTCAGGCCCTTTACATTCACGAACAGAAATATTACACACTGAATGAAAGGGAATATCTGAAAAAGCATAAAAGGGGCACTTTAAGTTGAATGATTCAGAGTCATATTCAATCATTATTGTCCTTGTTTTCACAGACTGTACCAGGAGTGAATGGTACACTCATAACAGAGCCTTTGCTGGTCTGATTTGTCATGTGTGAGTGTGTGAGTGTATGAGCGCACCTGTATCTGTGACAGCAGCTCCTCCTGTCTGCGTAAATTCTGCTGAACATGTTGTGTGTGAGAGCCGTAGCGAGTGTCCAGCTCACTGGTGGTCATGGCCTCCTCGTTAATGGCACCATCTTGAGCGAGTGCGGTAAGGAACTTTGTTGTCAGGTCAAAGGTCACCGCCTTCACCTCTCCCTCCAGAACTTCCCGTTCCCTCTTCACCTCATCCAGCTGTGCCAGCTGTGCTCTCAGCACGTTCACCACCTGCACAGAAGACACAAGCCTGGACTGAAGGATAGCATTTGAATTTGGTCTGGGTTAAGGCCCGTTCACACCAGGAACGCCAACCATACAGATAACTATAGCCATAACTATATTAGTGTCCACACCAGTGGATGAAGTGCGCTGTAGTTTTGTTGTATGCCGCTTCAAATGCTCAAGCTCTTTAAAGTTTCTTTGTGCTGTTATAGAATATAGTGAGATATATATATATATATATATATATATATATATATGGGTCAATGACGTGACGGGGTCATTTTTTTTGTCCAAAGGCCTTAATAATAATAATAATAATAATAAAAAAACAAATATATAACATCCAAAGTATGTAAGGTAGTACAACTTGATCTCTTTTACTTATTTATTTAGGTTTTAATTATATTTTACTACATATAAAGGTATTTTAAAGATTTTGAAGTGTCAAAAGGTCATTCCGATATAGTAAATATTTAAATGGAATAATATTGTTTTTAATAACTAAAGGAACAACAATACAAATATAAAGCAAATAAGGCTCTTTTTTTACATTTCCCCTTTTCTCCTTTCCCTGTGCAATGTTTTACTTGAATATGTTGGAGTGTTTAGAGTAGTCCAATAAATGATTACATTTATGAGATCAGTGATAATTTTTTTTAATATTTCTTCTGTGGTACACACTATATACTATCTCAACATCAATGTCAAATCAGTTTTTAAGTTTCAAATCAGTAGTTAAACCGATTGACTTTTTTGGTGACATTTTTTTCCATCTTGTAAAATATGACAAAAAACAGTGTTAATTGACTGTACAAACCACAAAATCTTATTGTTAACACCTAGGTAAACTAAAAAAATGGTTTCAAATATAGTTATAGTATAGTACTTTAAATTAAAATTATTTCAGTTAGTTCCTAAGGCAACATTTATAATTTTCATTTAATTTTCTAACTTTAAGCTTTCATCAACTATTTAGTTTTTTTTATATCAATTAAAAAAACGTTTTTTCTTATTAGTTTTAGTTGATGATAAAGGCACTGAGCTCACCTCACTGCCCTGCAGAGTCTTGGCAGGGTTGGCAGACGGTATGGCGGCACTGATCTCATTCTCTGGCTTGCAGAGCAAAGCAATCATCCCACAATGTTCATTGTAACGCCCTTTCACCACCTGATCAGCCTGCACTGCCTTGTCCAGTATATTGCAAAAATTATTCCCCTCTGCAGAGAGAGAGAGAGAGAGAGAGAGAGAGAGAGAGAGAGAGAGAGAGAGAGAGAGAGAGAGAGAGAGAGAGAGAAAACCATCATGAGCAAAGCAAGGGGTTCCTGTAGCTCAACTGGTAGAGCATAATGACACTAGCAACACCAAAGTCATGAGCAGGAAACATACAAACGGATAATGCACTGTTACCTCGTTTCCCTCGAATGCACTGTAAGACTCATTTGTTAAAAGCATCTGCTAAATGCATAAATGCGGTGGAAGCGCATGTACCTGCTCTGAGTGATTTATACAGATCTCCAGAGGGAGTTCTGTTCCAGCGCTGATTGAATTTGGCTCTGAGTTCATTGTCTGTCGTTTCCTCATCATCTAATATCTTCAAGGACTGTAACACCAACACACAATATTTTTGTTCATGAAACAAATTGGCATGAAGTGCAAGTACATACAGTCAGATGATGTCATACATACACATACAGTGGGTTCAAGAGTCTAAGACCACATTTGTAAATATATCATTTTAGGATTTTGACAAATGAAAATGAAATTATTCTATGATATTTGCAGGTCACTTGACAAATGTAGACAAATTTGTGACACTGATCAATTCTTTTGTACAGATGGTCACTCCACTCCGCCCAAGTAGCAGTGCTTCGCCTTCTGAGAATATAGTTCCCAGTATGTATACGGTTAGAGGATGGCTGTGTCTCATGTGACCTTGTTATTTGTACACGCTGTGAGTGACTATACAAATCACAAAATGTAAATAGGAAAATTTTGGCGTTATTTTGCACTTATTGGGAGCAGTATGCTAGCTGGAGCCATTTACCTCCAGTGTTTGTGCTAAGCTAGGCTAGCGGTGGGTGCGTCAGACAGAGTTACGGCACGCACGGAGATGAGAAGGGTGTGTATGGACATATCTAACTTTGGGGGATACGGTGAATAAACTAAAGTCCCAAAAAGTGGGCGTGTTCCTTTAATAGGTATTAAATAAAAAAATACAGAAGCATTTTACTAGTGGTCTCAAGTCTCTAGGATCTTAAAAAAAACGTATAAAAGGGCATGAAACAAATGGTGAATTTGTGCATCACCTCATCCAGGATCTCACGGTTCCTCTGCAGAAGTTCAGGGAGATCTCGGATCAGCTGTTCGATGCTCTGCAGGCCTCCTTGCTGAATAACAGCACGACTCTTCTCCAGGATGGACTGAGGGACGGCGTCTCCCGACAGATCTTCTAGTGCAGCCGGCAGATTCAAAGACGCCAACACCCTAACCGATCAACAACAAACAATCCATCACCTCTAAAACCCTTAATAATACACCCAAAACAATGTCTAAATGTGTATAAAAATGATTAATGTGATAAACATTCACGGCATCATGTGCATTATTTCATTAGTGAATAGTGCCTTAAAATACAGAGGAGTAAGAGTCGGGGATGCAAACTCATCTTGGGTGAAAAGGTGACTAAGGCCTCGTTTACACTGTCAGTGAAATGTGACCCAATTCCGATTTTTTGCTCATACGTGACACAGATCGGGTGTGTTCTATGACAGTGTAAACAGGAAAAAAACGCATGCATTCGGATATTTCGAGATCGGTTTCAGGCCTCATTCATATGTGGAAATAAATCGGATATGTGCCAATGCGACTGTCATGTAAACCGGCAGATCGGATTTTAAGAGGCATTAGGCAACATCTCCGAGGTTTAATGACGAGAGAAACCCCGACGTGCATCTGCAAAGGGACGGATGTCGTTGTAGGAGAGGAATTTGAACAAACGTTGACACAACATGTTGTACACAACAAAATTTCGGATCCACTGCTCCTCATTAAAGCCAAAATTTAAACACAATATGCTCCCACCAGTCCTGAGATCTCTCTCACACACAATAACTGAAGCATATGTGCAATGATGGCACTTTTTGTCCTCCTTCGCCTCAAAATCATGGTGATGTTTGGCGAACTTCACATATATCGCAGAGCTAGCATCAAGCATATTTCGCGTCCGCCCATCTGTGCAAGAACATTTAACCCTTTAAGCATGCGCGATGTTTCAGATAGTATGGTAAGTGTAAACACATGAATCGGATATGGGTCACAGTTGAAAGAATGTGTAAACGGATGGTCCAAAAAATCGGATAAAGGCAACAAATCAGAATTGGGCATCAAGACCTGCAGTGTAAACGAGGCCAAAGATGTGGGAAGGCGACTTTTAAAATATCAGCTATAAAATGAGGATTTACAGTCGATTTCAGCATGGGGATATAGAGAACTCACCCTTGACTATTTATAGTTTTAACAATAAAAAACCTCTCTAATTCACTTGTCTCAGGCCACATTCACTGTTGTTTTTATGGAACTCATTCAATATTACTAAATATAGTAACTAAATACTAAATAATCTAAAATAAAGTATTTTTACATGGATGTTTTCAAAACATGAAATCTGTTTCCTATGCAATGTTAGCAAATCATAATAGTGTCCGTTTACACTATTTTTTACGTTTACTGACAAGCCTTAAACTGATCATTTTGGAATGAAGGTTGAAAATAATAGTTTTTTTGCATGCAAAAAACTTGATTTACATTATACGTGAACATCAAGTAACATTACAATAATTATAAAATCCATGTCAAGACCCCTTTAATTAGTTTGCAGTTAAACTTTAAACAAAGAACTTTTAATTTGGCAGAAAACTGCATGACAACCCCCCCCCGCCACCTTAAAAAAAACCTATCACACAAATGCCACAAATTACCTCTTACATATTTAAGGTGTATAAAAGCTTGCATCCCTGAATAGTTCTCAATCTACATGTTAATGGACTTTTAATGGAGTTTAAATTGACTCATGTAAGAGCGAGTAAATGCACAAACACTGACCCATTGCAGAGATTTGTTGCTTCTCTCATGCTGCCAATCAGTCTGTTGACGGTGTCAGCCTTCCTGGAATTGGCTGCACTCACAGACTGCTGAACTGCCATCGGCACCATCTTCTCAAACAGATCTAAACAAAAAATTGCATTATTTGCATTTCATTGGATTTTTCCACATAAGAAAGGAGGAAATAATCAAAACAAAGAGTTGAAGGTCAACTGAATGTCATGTGTGCATCGTTCTCTGACCTGTGAACTTCTGGCTGAGTGGAATCTGCACTGCAGTTGCTTTGACCAGAGATGCTTTGCCAATGTGCTCCAGGTCTTTGACCTCCGGCACACGGTCATGGTAAATGAAGTCGTTGTCCTTCTTTGCAGCGGTGAGCGCACGACTGATCTTATCTGACAGATCCTTTACGTTAACATACTCGTCGTACCTGGAAGCCGCAGTCTTCACCAGCTCCGTGGCGTGCTGCAAGACACACACGAGAAACCTCAACATCAACGTCCAATTAATGAAGCTCATATCAGGAGCAATGGCTATATTCATGGCTATCAACATTATTTCAATTTAAAAAATAATCTCAAAACGGAATAAATCAACCACACAGACTAACACACCTGCAGCCGAGCAATCTCCTCTCCGAATTTTTTCTTCTGATTGGCCAAGGCTGACTGGTGCAGCTCGGCGGTGGCCTGCATCATACAGTGCTTGGCGGCGAGGACTGGAAGCACTTCCTGGAAATAAAAATACTGACCAGGGAAAGGCAACCACAGCAATCACAAACGCCACAGCAACCACGAACCAACACCACGGGCAACCACAAACGAGCACAGACACACAGCACAGGGCGCAGGAAGAGAAAACAGAACAGCAAATCAGCACGCATCCTTCAGCGAACCCCAACCAAATCCTCACACAACGCTCATGCAGCGTTCACTCACAGATCAGTAGGAGAAGAAACAAAGGCTGGTGGCTTTGGGAGTGTGTGTCTGTGTATGCGGGGGTGACTAGCAGTCATACGGGAATTAAGGTAACTCGCATACAGACAGTTAAGGGTGCTCCGACTGATCGGGCGCCAATCGTTATCGTTACCGATAGAATTTGATCGGTGGTCTCTGTAAAATCAGATGACGCAAAACTCGCGAGAATATTTCTATGCACAGCTAAAATTGCTTTACATTCACCGGTCTCATCTGACATTCGACATTCGTTCCTCCTTAAAAGCCCAAACTTAATGTCCAAATAAGCAAAATCAAGGATTGTTGTAAAATGCAGTCTACTGTTGCTAAACTGCAAGACGTGCTCGATAATAAAGAGTTTTAAAAACTCCATTAAGCCGCGAAGAGATACTGTTCCCCAAGCGGCTTTCTGTGCGCGCGCTCCGAGACGGAGTGGAACACGGACAAGTCAACTTTGAGCTTAGGGGTTAAAAACAATAGGCCAAAATGCCCAATTTGGTGAGTATTCACGTAAACACAGTCGGTTATGTTTTCAGTGAACTTAAACAGTTGGGAAATAAATCGATGTGTAACAGTATATTGGATCTGTGCATTCGGTCTTAAAGTGACAGCAGCCTAATATTCCCGCTGCTCTCTGTGTTCCCTAATGTTCGTCAAATAACAATGAGAAAATTAATCTCTGCTCTTTAGTAGATTTAGTAGGATTAATCTATATTTTATTAATACAGTGAAACTATACAGTACAACTACTTTCTGTTGATAAAGTTTTTATTATTATTATTTCACAGGATAGCTATATTTGTTCAGCTCTAAGATGTTCCTAATCTCCTCTAAGAAAGGGAATTGAATATGTTGCTTGCCAATAAATAAAGAGTTGTCAATTCATGATACTTTCTTATCTTTTACTTTTAATATTTAAAGGAATAGTTCACTTAAAATGAAAATGTTGTCATAATTTACTCACCCTCAAGTTGTTTCAAACCTGTATGAATTTCCTTCTTCTGCTGAACACAAAAGAAGATATTTTGAAGAATGTCGGTAACCAAACAGCTGTTGGACCCCATTGACTTCCATAGTATTTTTTTTTCCTACTATGGAAGTTAATGGGGTCCAACAACTGTCTGGTTACTGAAATTCTTCAGAATATCTTCCTTTGAAAGAAATTCATTCAGGTTTGAAACAACTTGAGGGTAAAAGTTGACAATTGAAGAGTAAATGATGACAGAATTTTCATTTTTAAGTGAACTATTCCTTTAACATACATTGTTGTTAAGAAAAGTTAAATAACCCCTGTGGGTTTATCATGTAGTATTATTTATTTCAGACGATACTGCATTCAGTGATCCTGATCGGAGCACCCTTACAGACAGTAATTGCTGCATGCAGTTTGTGGGATCTTTGACTAACTGTCTCTAGTGACCCCTAGTGGACCACCTTAACCACTCATGTGTCTGTCATGTGTGTATTGGCAGCTGCACATACCTTCGGCAGATTCTCTTTGTATTGACATTGCTTAAATGCGTCGCCGTAGTAATCTGCTGCCTGGTTGGCGAGTTTAGCGACGATGGCGTCCTTCATTTTATCTGCGGGATGAAACAGAGAACAATTAAAATTGTGTCAAGTACAAGCAGAAAAATGCACAGGTATAAACACAGACGCACCAGCAGTGGCCTTGAGAACGAAGACCTCCTGTGCCTGGCTGAGCATGATCTGGCTGAGCGTGCCCACCGTCTCGGGGGAGATATCCATGGTGGGCTCTCGGTTCAGTGCAGACAGCACAGTGTCCTTTATATGAGCAAACGCACCACTCGCCAGCTGGAAAGAGACGTGAATGCTCGTAACATTTTTCTCTCTCTCGATTGTCTGTGTTGTTGGAGGATTTAAGGTCAAACTCAAACCTGGTAGAACTTGGCGGCAGTCTTGAGTCCCTCGTCGTTGTCGAGATTCTGCTCAGAAGCAATCTGACTCGCCAGCGCGCCCACATTAAACAACACGCACGTCTTCTCATAGCCCACACTTGCCAATGCTGAAACACAAACAAAATTACCAAACAATGGATAAAGCTGTTATTTTGCTAACTTTTTTACTCTGTTTTATTAAAATAGACCTATTATGCTTTTTTACATTTTTAACTTTCTTTAGTGTGTGATGTTGCTGTTTGTGCAAAGTTACAAAGTCACCCCAGCGGGAGTTATTCTCTATATCAGTTTCACTGTTTCTGAACTCCCTGAAACGCCTCCATTGTAGTCTTGAGTTTTCTTCCGGGAACAAACATAATATTCCTCATTTAAATAATTCCCGCCCAAGGCATGCACTAAATAAAGGGTTGAGTTAGTAGTGTGTTGAAACTGCCGGTTATAGTTAGAGGCGGGACATTTCCCAAACACTCTTGAAGAAATTGACCAATAGCAACACAATGGTCCAGCCGACCAATCAGAGCACATTGTGCTTTTCAGAAGGAGGGGCTTCATAGAGACAGGAACTAAACAGAGCGTTACTGACAGACTGGGAAGAGAGGAGCTGCAACAATGGAGAATATGGGAAAAATAAGGTGTTTTTTGAACATTAGAGCATGAAAACCGGTTTTAGTAAAAGTTGAAGTTTGTAAGCTTTAAGCTTTTTAAGTTTTTAGGTGTTTAGATTATATTGCACTAGCAAAACACTATAAATATAAGTGCAATTCTGCAATATAAATACACTTGCCTCGCCCTAAGCATTTCACAATAAAACAAGGATCCTCTATATAGAAAAAAGGTTCATATATGAAAAATGAGAGGTAACATGTAGTAAGAAAATATGGAAAAGTAAATAAAGTGTGTGAAGTAAGAGTAAGTAATGTTAGTGGTTGAGATAACATTATTCATGTGCAAACATCAATAAGCTTTTTAATGTTAATAAGGGATCCCAAGCTGTGCTGCCCTTCCTTTTTACTGGATTAGATGCCTGACTATTTCTGGGTCACGTTTTCCTTGAATATGGATGACAGAGATATATTTATTGATGCATACTCCAAAAAAGCCACTAACATATAATTGTGATATCTGAATCTGCCAATAGCTTAAATGTCTTGAAAAGAGTTCACAAATAATCCACTTTTGTCATGCAATCGAAAGTACAAATTCTTTTAATCTGTCTGTGTGCATATAGTGTTTCTGAAATCACGTAAAACAACTCACCAAGCTTGACTGAGCCTCCAAAAAGTGATCCTTTATCAAAAGCATCTTTCCACGTGAATGTCAGACATAACTGTGAAAAAAAAATAATATATTAGTTATGTAATATGCTCAATTATAGTAATCTGTGATTGTGAATTTATAACTGATACCTCTGGAAAAGGAAATTTGGGTTCGATTGCACAGAGCTGATCATAATATCTAGAAGGGAGAGACACAATGAGAAATCAAAATTAAAAATAGAAAGTGTGGAGAAGAAAAACGTTCATTTCTTTGGATTGAATTGAAACCACACTGAAAAAAATTTTCATTCAAAAATTGCTAGTACGTTTCTCAAATAATTACAAAGTCACAGCAAGTGATATTGACTTAAACGTTACATTTTGAAAACTGCAACAGTCTTGTTTTATTTTCAACAGTGCATAATGATACTGATAATTTAGCCAAGACAGCATTATCATGTGACCATGTCAGTCTGAACACAAGAACGAACTGAAGTTACTTAACCTCATTGTTACGGAACAAACTGGTGACACTTAATCACAATAACATTTCCTTCCTGGAAGGAAATTGGAGCGTTTCCCCACATCTCTGCGCTCCATTTCTCTTTTTATCTGCTATTCCGCAGCCTCTCTGCACTATAAAAAGAACATGTCTGTCACCTCATGGAGGAATACCTTTGTAGGGTGTCATCACGCAAACCAAACACCAGTCTAACTAGGAGCTACAAAGCAGGCCATTCATCTGGATCATTCAGCACGGCTACTAAGCAGCAAACAAAAAACGTATTCCTATAGCAACACACGTCTCATTCACATAACAGATGGCGCAAATCGGTCCCAGCCGGTACATCAAACCACAAATGACATGCAGAACGTAAGCACGGACTGGAGAAATAAAGTCTCATTTTAAATAATAAAAAAAATGTCTTGTTTCCGTAAGAACCAATGAGGTTGACAGAAATCGCTCAGATTTCATCAAAAAGATCTTAATTTGTGTTCTGAAGATGAACGAAAGTCTTACGGGTTTGGAACGACATGCGGCTGAGTAATTAATGACAGATTTTTCATTTTTAGGTGAACTGTCCCTTTAATATGAAGACCAGGGGGGTATTCCAGAAAGCAAGGTTAGGTTATATAGAAAATGTCCCACTGGGAAAACTAACTAAATAAAACAAATATGTGGTAACACTTTATTTTACAATGTCCTTGTTACACATGTTACATGTAGTTACTGTAGTAATAACTACAAATTATGCATAATTTCATGCAACTAACCCCAACCCCTATTCCTAACCCCATAGTAAGTACAAGTAGTTAATTATTACTCAGTACTTAAATGTATAATTACACTGTAACAAGGACACTATACTGTAAGACTGGCTGACTTTTCTCCATATTAAAAATATTGTAAATTTGCCTTACAGTACTCAAATAAAATCAAAGTAAATTATTTTTAACTACCCAATTAATTCCAATGAAAAATTCAGTACAGACCCCCAAAACAAGTGGGTTTAAACGGGAGAAATTATGTGATGAAAGCATGAGGCAGCAAATCTGTTTTTTTTTTTGTACAAATTAACTACCATTTCCTATACTCCTCTAAAGCTCCATTGATGAACTGCTGGCTTACAGATAAAGTATATCTTCCAAAAATAAAACTTACGTCACTAACACACCTGTATCCACCCCAGTCACTTCAAAAATGACGTAATGGAATCTCGAGGTCGAAGATTTCGGATTAAACAACTAGGCGAATATAATACAAACAACTCAAAACGCACTTTCTTCTTTATTTTAGTTATTTGGTCGAATTATGTATTATTAAATTTAAAATGAAAGTTTGACGAGGTCAGACTGAAAGACACACCTGAGTCACGCAGAACCAGGAAGCCGGTGACGTACGATACATAGGTAGTTGACGCACGCATGTTGACTTTTTATATTCATCTTTAAGATTTAGGGGTGAAATTTATATTAATGCATAAATGTATATTTTTTAGATGCACCGTTTTATGTTTTTCACAATTTTAATAACCTTTTTGGGATAAGTTAAGTAGTTCATTTTGAATGGTCATCGGGTGTGACAAATTAATTTTACAAGTACAAATATTCTTGGTAGCATCTAAATTAATAAGAGTATGTATTATATATAAGTTAGGGCTTTAGAAAGAATAGTCACACCACAGTATGTCAACTTCCCCAAAAAACTGCGAGAACCACATACTAACCACCATAAACACATGAGGACTATATAACCAATTAAACATACTACCAACATGCCATGCCAACAACACCAGTTTACGTTTAACATTTATATGAAGCCAATAAAAACAGATAAGGTACAGGCTAAATCACCAACGGTAGCTAAACTTAGCTAAACTCTTGACGAAACTATTAAATGACATTAATTTAGCTAGCTTCATGTAACTCACAGCTTTTAAAATCCGCTAAAGGAAAATAATCAGCACGTCAGCAAATTACATAGATGAATTAGCAATCTACGCCATAGGCATCAGAAACGAACACCCTGAAGTTGTCTTGACAGGCTCTCACCGAAGCAGGATTTCCAGCGAGCTCTCGTGTTTGTCCAGCGGCCTCCCCAGAGCACTTTTGCGGAGCTTGTTGAGCTCATCCACGGCACGGGCATACTCCGCCTGCTCTTCACCGGCAGGATACGTGGCAGTTACAAATTTCATCAGCGGTTTCACTAAGTCGACCTCTGAGGACTTTTTCAACGGGACAGAAATAAAAGTCGCCATTTAGGCCCGCGGGAACGACACAGTTCTAGTGGAAAATGAGAAGACTCCAAACGGACAAAAACAAAGGCAGAGCACTTCCTGGTTCTCTTGAGTGCGTCATCGCGTCACATGTACTGTCAAAGTCACGCATGCGCATTCGAGAGCTGTTCCTGCACTCGCGGGTGGAATCGTTACATAAATCTGATTCCTGATGTCGCCAAATATGTACGAAAAGTATTATTTCCATGTTCTCGCACTGGTGGCTCATTTGGAAATAGATTTTAGTATTGGATAAATTCTATAGATGCAGCACATTAAAAAAAAATAATTCAAAAATTATAAATAAATACAATTTTAAAATGCATTCGAATGTTTTTGCTGGGTGTAGACGCCATAGGCAGAACAAAAAAGTCTTTGGTCTAACAGAACTTAAACAGGTGCATGACAAGACTCACAGTAACTATGAATCACTTTTTATAATTTTAATCGTTTTTATTTATTTAAAATTCACTCGCAATTTGACAAAGTTGACAATTTCGATAAATTCCCAGTTTGATCCATATAGGAATTACCCGGTTCAAGGCTTAAAGTATAGGGGAGATTGTGTAAGTTTACACTGACACATCTTACCCCATGACTCATCCATTTAATCATGTGTATGGCCTATTACAAAGTTACCTGTAATTTAGAAGCATTGCGAAAATGATGAGCATTTTTATTTATTTATTGTAAAACATATGTGACAAATAGTATATTTTCCACATTGCACACAAAATGGATTTATTCAATAATTTTGTCCTGGTCTAAAAATCTAACTTTAAAAGTTGTCTCGTTCATGTTTATATTTTTAACGTCATATTTCTAAGAGACCATGTTATATCCTTTATTTAATGATTATATTTACCACTCATTTCTTCTTGCCCATAAAACAGCTGCTAAATTTCAAAACCACCCCCTCTCACTCCCGATCATAGTAAATACTCCAGAGACAATATATGAAAATTATTTTTATTTTGGTACAGGCATTAATTGTGTACATCTCAGCTCCCCTATGGAAGAGAGGCTTCTTTAGACAGACAGTGACGTGAGGGCACCATGATTATCATCACGGAAACACAGAGGACAGTCCGATGATCCACAGCATTTGATCTGAGGAAGAGAGCAACGCACCTCTCCATGTGTTCAGACTTGGATCATTTGTTCAACCTGGAAACGTCACACGTACACCACAAGTCTAAGTGAGCATCCAACGACAGCAAGGTATCAAACGGCGTGACATTTTATTGTGGTTTCGGTTTCAGTGCAGACTTGGCCATTCCTTTTTTAAACTTTTTTTTTTTTTTTTGAGAATTAAAATGAGTCAACATTCTTATAACCATGCTCCTCTATAAAGTGGCAATCATAAGCACAGTACATGCCAAAGCACAGCTGCCCGATACATGACTACTGAGATCAACAGTCAGTCTCTATTCAAGAAAGAAACAATGATTAAAAAAAAAAAGAAAAAGAAAAGAAAGGCTGGTTTAACTGGAGCAGCTGACTGTAAACCATGAGTGCATTGAGAAAAGCACCAGTCAACATCATATTCTAGGCCAAAAAGGTACAAATTAAAAGAATGCAAAGGCATTAAGGAAAACATAATTTATGGAGGCTCGTGATTGTGCTCGTTTATCAATAATCGTGTTATAATCCGTGCCAGGAGCTACTATAAAGGGCAGTGTTAGTTACCAGGCACAGAAAATATAAAGCACAACCATCAATCTAAAACCCCCTAAAAATCCCATTATTTAATTCTAAACGTGTGAGACACTTAATTCATCTGGCTAAGCACAAAGTAAATGTTAAGAAACTAACCGAATATAGTCAACAGAAGAAATGATGGCACCGGAAACGATTGGTCTTGAGAGAGGAATTGGAAAAGGATATCAGCACTGAACAAGAGAAGGACACAGCCAAAACTTCTCACAACCTCATGTTAGTACTCGAACTCAAGGAATTATTTCATCCATATAGACAGACACAAAGACGTCCTGCGCATGCCGAAGTCAGGACGCGGTTCCCCACATTTGAAAGAGAGGTCGTCGCTATCTACCGAGGGGTCGCGATGGCGTCTGCAGGCCGGGCGGCGAAACGCTTGACGACTCTCAGACAAACTCGGGTAAGTACTGCACGTTCACACCTAGCAAAGTGAGGACAGAGTCTGAGCGCAGCCGTATCGGCGCCGGATGCTCCGGAAAAGTGGTCACAATTCTCCTCCACTTCCTTGCGGTGTCCGCTCACCTCCATCCCCTCCCGAATCAACCTTTAAAAACTCACTCGCACGCACGCACACTTAAAAGCCCACCGCTTGCACACACTGGCATCAGTTTAAGTGTTTTCAATATGAAACAATTTACACACTGAAGTCAGATTCTAACAGTTAGGAGGCCCCGTCCAACCCCGGCGATCTCTCCGACGTCTGAGACGTGAAGAACGAGAGAGAGAGAGATGAGGAAAGGAAGAGAGAGAGGAGGATGGAGGGAACTCGCTCGATGCTCGAGAGCGGCAGTATGAAGCCTCGGGATGTCGTCGCACTCTCTGCTTAACGTACGGCAGATCTACTTCAGAACGAGGTGAAATCCATCACTGGTGTCATCTGAGGAAGAAACGGTCAGAGAGGTGATGAGGAGAACGGGAGAAGCATAGAGAGGTTTTATTTTAAAAGTTTTTGGTGTTATGGGAAAATGTTTCACCTTGTATTGTGCTGACAATGAAACTGCTCTCATCAAGGAAGTTATAAACCATCTGTGAGAGAGAGAGAGAGAGAGAGAGAGAGAAAAAGGAGGATCATATATATTAGGACATATTTGAGTTACGAAGGTCTTGTTCATGCTAGTCATCGGATTTGTTTTTCCAAACCTGATCCTCAGAACTGACTGATTTTGAAAAGTGATTAAATTACATCGTTTTGTTCAAACAATATAGTCAATATCATTATTGCTATAATAATTACTTTTATATTAAAACATAAAACCAGTAGCTGTCAATGTTACCAGCTGACATTGGTTTAGTAAAAAAAAAAAAAAAAAAAATAAAATTGCTGCATGCCTTAATAAATCAAAGAAATTAATACTTTTATTCAGCAAAAACACATTAACTTGATCAGATGTATCAGTAAAGGCATTTATAATGTTACAAAAGATTACCATTTCAAATAAATCCTGTTCTTTTGAACTTTATATTCACTAAAGAATCGTCAAAAAAACGCATCATGGTTCCCACAAAAATATGAAGCAGCAAAACTGTTTTCAACATTGATAATAATCAGAAATGTTTCTTGAGCAGCAAATCTGCATATTAGAATGATTTCTGAAGGATCAAGTGACCATGAAGACTGGAGAGCTTGATCACAGGAATAAATTACATCTTAAAATATATTCAAATAGAAAACAGTTATTTTAAATTGAAATAATATTTCACAATATCACACTTTTTAATGTATTTTTGAACAAATAAAGGCAGCCTTGGTGAGCAGAAGAAACTCTTTCAAAAACCATTTGCAAATCTTACTGACACCAAACTTATGGACAGTAGTGCATGTATATATACAGTACCAGTCAAAAGTTTGGAAACATTACTATTTGAATGATTTCTGAAGGATCATAAGACACCAAAGACTGGAGTACTTGCTGATGAAAATTCAGCTTTGCATCACAAAAATAAATTACATTTAAAGTATATTAAAAAAGAGAACCCTTATTTTAAATTGTAATAATATTTCATAATATTACTGTTTTTTTTTTTTTTTTTAACTGCAGGCTTGATGAGCATAAGAGACTTCTTTCAAAAACATTAAAAATAGTAATGTTTCCAAACTTTTGACTGGTACTGTATATATATATATATATATATATATATACACACAGTGAGGAAAATAAGTATTTGAACATACTTAGGGTGTTCAAATACTTATTTTCCTCACTGTATATATATATAAAATATATTCAAATAGAAAACAGTTACTTCAAATTGTAATAATATTTCACAATATCACACTTTAATGTATTTTTGAACAAATAAAGTGAGCAGAAGAAATTTTCAAAAACCATTTACAAATCTTACCGACACCAAACTTAGTGTAGTGCATGTTTATATATATATATATATATATATATATATATATATATATATATATATATATATATATATATATGTGTGTATCACAATCAATTTACATTGCTTCAGTCTGTTTTAACAGTACATGATGTTACCATTCATTAGACAAATCATTCACATGTTTCTGACCGACATGTCCCATTCATGGCAAATGATAACAGCATAAAAAAGTCCACACAATGGAGTGCGTTTTATCTGTGCCATGATGCAAAACATTATTCAAATGAGCGGCCATGGTTGGCCAACTTATACGCATCACCTGATAACAGGGAGAGAGAAGAGATTGTTTCTGGTCTGTTTACCTGGTCACTGAGTAGTATGTGTATCCCTGTGGGCCCCTGTTTGTAGACTTGGTTGATGTGGACCATCGGCAGCGCCAACACACTGGAGATTTTCTTAGTTAGCTCACAAGCGGTCATCTCCTCAAGGTAAAGAGCATGGTAAACTAAACAAACACAGACACACTTTAAAACAAGACCAATCGAGAGGATTGAACATTTCACAGGATAAAATGTAAATTAAAACATATTACATCTGCAGAACCAAAAACATACGGGAAGATTTTGACCTAATTCAAAGACAAACAAGATTAATAATTTTAGTTAACACTTTATTTTAAGGTGTCCTTGTTATAGTGTAATTTTACATTTAAGTACTGACTGATATTTTATTAACAAAATGCACTTAAAATTTAATTTCATGCACCCAATTAAAATTAGGGTGTGTTTTAGGGTTAGTTGCATGTAATTATGCATAATTTACTGTAACTACTCTATGTAACGAGTCAAAAGAACACTAAAATAAAGTGTTACAGAGTAGGGTTGCTTGTAATTATGCATAATTAACTGTTATTACTATAGTAAGTACATGTCCCGTGTAATGAAGACAACGTAAAATAAAGTCTTGCCCAATTTTACATTAGGCTGTGATGCGATGTGTGATAAAGCAGTAGTAAAAGTATTTTTCCAACACAACAAACGTACTTTTAGACTTCGGTGACCTGATTGTTTTCTTGGTAAATGAGCGTGGGGTCTGACCCGAGAGGTTAAACTGTGCTCCGTCAGGCTGTTATTAGAAGTGGCTATAGAGAGAGAACCGTGTCGGGTTTGAGTTGTGGTTTCACATTTATTTATATAGTGCTTTATACAATCCATTATACATTTTTATTACATGGCTAGATTGAATTCTAATGTAGAATGCGGTGTGTGATTTCTTGATAACAGACCGTTGCCATGGAAAACAGAGCGTTGCTATGGACGCAGGATTCTAACCGCAGAGACGGAACAGACTATTTTCTTTAGCGGAAGCACAATCGTTTTTAAATCAATAAACTCCTTTTTAAATCAATATTTTGTGTCAAATTATTGATTTATTTGGTTGGTAGCCATGTAATAAGCGGGATAATGTATAGCGAGGCGGTTGTTATAGCGAATACAACCCCTTCAGGATTCGAGACCCCTCCGCCTGATCAGCCTGTCGGGGTTGTATTCGCTATAACAACCGCCTAGCTCTACAATATTCCTTACATTGTTGCTTGCTGGGTCATATGACAGTTGTTATGGTTTTGTGTTTTAGCTGCATCTTTATCTCATAAGCTGCTGTTTAATAGTTTGGGGATGGTAAGATTTATAAATGTTAATACATGTTTTTAAAGCATATTATGCATTTATTTAATTAATTCAAAATACAGCAAAACCGTAATATTGTAAAATAATTTTAGAATTTAAAATAACTTTACCATTTGAATGCATATTAAAAATGTAATTTATTCCTCTGATCAAAGCTGAGTTTTCAGCATCATTACTCCAGTCTTCAGTGTCACACGATCCTTCAGAAATCATTCTAATATTCTGATTTGCTGCTTAAGAAACATTTCTGATTATCAATATTAAAAACAGTCATGCTGTTACATTTTTGTAGAAACTTTGTAATTTAATGCATCCTTGCCTTCATTAAAAAAAGAAAAAATGCTAATTGGTCTCAAGTCTGTCCAAAAATGTTTTAACAGTTTGAATACTTATAATTATGCTCAAAATCCTTACCAGAATTCAGTGATCATTAGAATAAGGTTAATTAATATGAATGCCATTTTATGTCAGCAATGTAAAAACAAAACCCTGTGAATTTTGATTTAGTCATTCAGCTTCACATCATGTGGTTTATAGTGCATCAGGAAAAAGAAGTGAACATTTTGGTTCATCAATAATAGTAGTTTGTAGAAAGCAATTCTGTGTTGCTGAACGATGCTGCACTGCATGTTTGTCATTGCATAACAATAGATGCTCAGTGATTGTGGTGTGTTACGTTTCCACGATTGATATTCATATACCAGGTATGGATGTGGGACTGCTGTGTTCGCCGTTTTTGCTGCGGCCACGTTTCTCCAGCAGAGGGCTCTCGCTCAGAGACGACTCCAGAGACACGTAGACCGTAAGTCTGGGACGCACTGCTCTGTACAGGGACACAAACACACAATTCTTCAGTTCACTCTTTAAGAAAACACATCAGTTATATTTAACAACACTTTTTTTTTTATCCTACCGTGCTTTAAGTGCATTGTAGAGTCTGATTCCGTCGGCCGCACCACAGATTTGGACTAAATCCTCACGAGTTAATTTCAGTAGATCAGAACCTAAGACGGGAAAACGCTAATTAGTCTCATTATTGACTACTTTTAGTTTAATGGTGTGTGTCTATAAGGGCTGAGTCTCGACACAGATTTCCAAGCTGATTATATTCGGATTCAGAAATTCTCTATGCCACTAAATTTAGATTCAGCCTGATTTTATATTTCTCTTCTATGGTGCATTTTACTTAGGTTTGAAAGAGACTTATTTATACAGGCAGGTGTTTCAGACTGATTCTAACTGGTGACTTTTTGAACCATTCACTAAAAGAACCAGTTCATTAGTTTGTGAATGTTTTAATGTGCAGCTCATCAGCACAACTAAGAATTGATATCGGCATCATTCAAATGAAGACTGAGATTAATCAGACGGAAACAGATATTTTTACCCAGCCCTAGTGCAGTTTTATTTCTGCACTAAAAACTGGTCATGTGCATGTGTTTACCTGAGAAATGGGTGAAAATGCGAGTGTATGAGTTGAATCTGTTCTTAAGGAGCCACTTCTGTGCGTCTTGTATAGAGGACGAGGGACTCAGAGACTGCAGAGAGTTCAAAGACTGAATTATTTTCATTTAAAGGTGCAACTGCAACTTAAGGTGAAGTTAGTAAAAATATGACATACACATATACTAACCTCCACAGACACGGGGCTACCAGCGTCCCCTTGGTGGTTAGGTGAAGATGACTCGCTAAAACAAAGGGAAACGCATTAGACAGTGCATAACTGTGGTTCATGGCACTCAGAGATGCTTCGTGAGCGTCACCTGTCTGGTACTGTGCTGCTAGTAGTGCTGTAGGAGTTTGTGCTGGAGGTGAAGGTGGGTGTAGCTGCTGTAATGGGGTTGACGTATGCATTATCTGGCCATGGAGAACACTGCAGTGGGAGAAGGAGAGATATGTGAGCCGTCAAAAGTGAACATAAATAAAACTGTTAGTGTAGATCTCTGACAAAAGATTGTTCTATTCGACTGGTGGTCATTTATTTAAGCCATTAGTCGCATGTTTATAATATTAAATTATATGTAATATTATATATTATATGTAACATTGAGCCTTTAAAAAATAAATGAAGTGCTCAAGTGCACACATAAAGCTTTCTGCAGCGCACTGGTAAAAAAAGTAACACTAGTAAAAGAAACACTAGTTAAATACACTTAACAATACAAATACACTTAATATATAGGATAAAATACACAACAACAAGGTTTTTAACAGCACAAGTTTGGTAAATGTACAAGTGTATTTGTAACATTTATGCCGTTGTTCTCAATAAACAATATGGACCAGCTGAAAATGTTGATGAGATTATTTCTGTTAGTAATGAAAAGATAAATGATTCTGTTATTATACAACACAAGCTTTTGTTGATTCATATACCGGTACATAGACACGCAAGACACATAACCACGTAACAGTACATAGACTTATTATATAGGATATAATACACAACAACGCCCTGGAATATTAAACACACTATACACTCAAATGCTACACAGATCCGTGTACACACGATCGTCATGGCGTCTGTGTGTGTGTGTACTCAGTCCATGTGTAGTCACAGGAATACACTGTGACATCATCATTCTGTCATTTTTTAATGCTATTTAAAGTGCATTATGACAAATAAATACTTTGATTTTTGATATCCTGCAACATTTCAGCCATAAATTAATTAAAAATGTAAGCTAGGTGATTACATTTAGTACCTGTCTAGCAGTGTATGCTGAAATATAATTAAGGGTGTGTTCATATTGTGAACATAGTAAACATCAACACTCTCTGGTTTTCACAGTGCATTGTGGGACATTTAGTGCACTGGAAGAATTTTGCGATTGAGACGGCTCTTAAATGGCCGACTCCTTAATCAGTGCCCTGACCTGTGAACTAGGGAGCTGACTGAGACGCACACTAGGATAACAGAGTGAGCTGCCATGTAAAGTGGCTAACATTAGGCTACTACGTTTCAAATGGTCAGCCATGCTTGAGGTCGATGAATGATAGGCGAATGTACGCACATCTCTCTAAATTATCCTACACTTTGGATTTCCTGCCGACACAATTACCACATGTCTGTTTACAGACCACTTTTTGGAGTATATTTTCAACTAACACACACTGCTCAGGGAGACTGATCTACAAACAAATATGGACAAAGGAGTCTGGAATGAGTGAACAGAACACAGAAGAGGACAGTGGGCGCTTACACTTCCTCTCTTGCTCTTGGCGATGGAATCTCCACAGTCGGCAGGAAGAGTCCGTTTGCTGGATTTCTTTAGCTCATGTTCCACAGCCTCCTCAATCACAGGCTCCAATCGAGTCTAAGCACACAAGTGAACACATTAGTCAAACACATGTATATTTAAATCAAGTTAAAGGAGCACAAAGTCTTTTTCAAACTAAATCCCCCCTAAAAAACTTATGTTTTGGCGTCCTTGCTACCGAAACAGGAAGTTTAAGAAAAACATATTAAAGGGCTCGTCCCTTCTTTTTTTAACAGCCGATTAATGCGTCACAGCCATGAACCGTGATTTGCTTCTTGCTTGTTACAGGAGGAATAAGCGGTATATATTCTTTCTCTAAAAAGTTTAAATCCTATAGAAATCCTATACAAGTATTAGAATTTAATAGTATTTAAAGTACTTTGACATTAGGGATGTCACGGTGAGGAAATTCACACGGATAACACCAGGGGGTGGAGTCATCGTATGTAACTTGCGTGCATTAAGGAGCCGTTAAAGGTCCCGTTGCATGCGATTCCATGTTTCAAACTTTAGTTAGTGTGTAATGTTGCTGTTAGAGCATAAATAATATCTGTAAAATTATAAAGCTCAAAGTTCAATGCCAAGCGAGATATTTTATTTAACAGAAGTTGACTACAAAAAACGGCTCGATTGGACTACACCCCTCTACATCCTGCATTAGTGACATCACCAGAACCGTTTCTTGACTAACCTCCGCCCACAGGAATGCTCCCTCAACTCTACTGGCTACTTGCGCACTTCTTATAACTTAGCCTACTGTGTTTACTCAGCTCTTACGGTGATTTTCTGAAGTAAAACTGACGCTTCATCTTTTGTGTGATGTACAATAAACTTTATTAAACTCATCAGTACATGTTTGATCATCATTCAGACAGCAGACTTGTAGGTTATTAATAAATAATGGATACATAGCCTACAAGCAGATGACAAATACGTTATAATAACCGTAATTAAACTACTAAACCATACCTGTTTCATCTCTGTACAGCAATCTGACTCTGTAGGCATTATTGTCCGACTCGAAATGAACGCCGTTACTGAGAGTTTCTGATATTATCATCATTCCGTGAGATGAATTTTTCCTGACAGACTGAGCACGAGCTCATGAAGCTCCGCCCCCTGTGTCGTCCAGCAGCAGCTCATTTGCATTTAAAGGGGACACACTGAAACGGCTCGTTTTTCTGAGCCCCAAAAAATGTCAATTTAAACATGCTGTAAAAAATGATCTGTTGGGTATTTTGAGCTCAAACTTCACATACACACTCTGGGGACATCAGAGACTTATTTTACATCTTGTGAAAAGGGGCATAGAACGGGACCTTTAATAAACGTTATTGAAATCGCTTTTGAATACGAATTGGCGATCACGCGGCGGTAATGACGGCACATTTTACAAGATAAGATATTTGTCAATTACGCTCAGGATCTGTTACGCACCAAATCCTCTGTCCATCGTGCTGTCAGTCATCTCTTCTTACTCTCATCATGTGAAACCTGACTCCTGCAGCTCGTGCTGTATATGGAGCAGAGCACACGCTTTCAGTGGAGAAGTGTAGTGTCTCAACTAAATGATTTTTATTTCTATGAAGAACGCTAAACGACAGTGGTGGTTGTGGTGCCGGGATGGGCAAATAGTGTAATCATAGTGTACTCCGCGTAACACCGACTACTGCTGCAAGCCTATTGGGCATGAGCTGAAGACTCAGCTTATTTTAGGCCTCTGATATTAAATTCGACATAAGGTGATTCCTTCCACATGCTGGGTGTAACATGACCAGATAAATCCTACTCACTTTATCTCAGCAACCCCTCATTATCGGACTAAATTAATCACGTGACAAATACATCTATGAATAGGCCTTTTCTACAATCAGGAGGCGAACACTTGTTTTTATGCGCAGCTGCATCCACACCAATAGGTGCCAGAGTAAAATCCAAGGTCATTGTCATTTCATTGTGTACGAGCCAACAAAACGTTACTTAAATATTCTTGCCTCTGACAGAATAGTGGTATCATAAGAGGGCTGATATTTCTCTTTCTCCTGCGGAGTCCTTTTCTCCATCTTCTCTCTGTCCGTTTTTTGTTTTCTGTCTGCTCCCTTTGGCTGTTTACAGCAAGACAAGAGAACCACTTTAGTGCATCCTGAAGACTTATGTCATATTAATGATTCAAAACAAGCTTTTTAACAACATAAGCATTCGGTATAGTAAAAATAAGTGGGGTATGAATTCAAACCTGAGGTCTTTAACCAAATATACATTTCCTTGCATTTGATGCATGCTTGCATGCATGTGACGTCACCTTAAAGACTTTGATCTGGCAGCTGGCGGAGTGCAGGTGCTCAGTATATTCTCCGTTTTCATTTTGTTTAAAGGTGTCTATCTGGATCCGGAACGGTACTCCTTTCTCTCCGCCGTGTTTCCGCGGGGTGAACTCTGTACTGATGCAATGGACCTTCAATGAGAGAAGGAAGGAATGAAAGATAATTAACGTGGAGCACATGATCGCTTCCTGGAGCAGTTTGGAGGTTATACTTGGCATGCGTTACACGATTTCTGCACAGATGACGTCTGCATCGCTCTTTTGAGAGTGACAGAGAATTTCTGGCCAATGAGATTGTGCGTCAGGCATGTTCTATTCATTAACTACACCAAACAGCTGTGGGTATCTTGACAGCAAGCACTAAAATTGACCTGAAGCAATACGCACCAGTAAATGTCCAACTGCATATTTATGTGCTTATACTTATACAGGAGCGTCTTGCATAAGAAAGACAGAAGCATCATCAAGCAGACAGTGAATGGATATTCAACCAATAGCATTTAATGTCCAGAATATGATAGCAACATTACCAAATATTCCTATCAGTCTAGATATCAATGTCTGAACAGAAAACTAAACAAAATGTAATTAAAAAAAATTATAAATTCCTGCAGTCTATTTAAAATGTTTAATTTGTCTGAATGAATTTTTATAAAAAAATCAGTTTAATGACTGATTCAATGACTCACTCATAAAGACTTCTCTTGTTTCATTACTGGATGAATCAGGATTTTTTTTAACTAATCTCTTGGATTAATGATTCAGTGACATGCATTTTTAAGAGTCTCTTGTCGCCACCTACTGGCGTAACGGTGTGATCGATACAATACTTGACGCGTCAAGGTAATTTACTCTATTTTATTCGCTACCGTAGACATCAGTGTTTATATCTGAACTATAAACTTTTATCCCAGTACTTCAGTGATCATTTGATAGTGATACTGTGTGGTTGAATAGACCGTTTGTGAATCTGTTTCATATCTATACATGACAACTGCTCTCTCTGGGTCAAAGGTTTAATAGACAAAGCCGAATTGTTGTCATTTAGGAATAAGATTGCATGGGTGTTTGAATCGAGATCGTGATCTTTTAACGATTAACCGTGTAGCTCTACCAGAGACTACCTTATTTTAATCATAAATTGAAAAACCTCATTATAACACCCTCGAGGGAACCAGTCTTCTAGGTTTTGACGTTATTCCGGCAGCACCGACAAAATCAAGTCTCTCCCTACATTTGTGTTATTCAAGAAGCCATTTGATTCAGGTATGTGACACAATGGCGAAGAAAAGACTATCACAACTTCCGTTTCATGCTGACTTTAACCTTTAAACCACAACATGACATGAGTGTTTGAAATTTTGCGTGCTTGTGTGTACCTGCACAAACACGGAGGCTCGTTTGGAAAGATCCCACAGGAACTCTGCTGCGTTCAGCTGTGACGTGTGTGTGTTCGGCTCGGTGATGCCAACTGACATGGGGATATCTGTAACAGACACATGACGCACAGTAAAAACTCCCTCTCCTGAGGCTTTATGCTGCTTTGAAACGCTTATCCTGAAACAAAACAGAAAAAGATTGAACAAAATGATGACAGCAAACTAATGTAATCACACAACAAGCTCTCACCGATGTCGAGGAGGCGGTCGCCAGGCCGATTCCATTTCCAGCCCTCCAGCTGCTGATGCTCCATGTACTGAAGCCTTCGGTCATGGAAAACCACCCTAACTAAACTCTATAATTCACCCCAAACCAAACACACACAAACACAAAACCATCAGGACAAGCAGCACTCTTAAAGAGCCATACCACACCAGTCCTTCCTGCACCGCTGAATCTACTGCACCACGGCAAAACAAATGAGACTTTTTCTGAGCTTTTAAAAATACAGCAAGACTTATGGTCGATTGAGTGAAGGATGATTCAAAACATTAATTTGTGATGCAATTCATTAAAAAGAGTAATTTGTTTGTGATTCAGATTAGATGCTGTACATTTGTTTCTGTACACAGCAAGCAAAGATAACGCAAAATAAATATTGTCTATTTACTGTTCAAATGTTTGTGGTGAGTAAGAAAGAAACTAATATTTTGTTCAGCATTCATGCAGAAATTGTTTAAAAATTGACAGTAAAGACATTTGTTACAACAGATTTCCATTTCCATTGTGTTCTTCTGAACTTTCAACATTGATAAGCACCAAATCAGCATATTAGAATGATTTCTGAAGGATCATGTGACACTGAAGACTTGAGTAATGATGCTGAAAATTCATTATGAATTACCAAATATACATTTCCTTGCATTTGACGCATGCGACGTCACTAGGGCTGTATTCTCCCAGTCGATTAGTCGATTATTTGGTCGATACGTTCTGGCTCGACCAAAATTCTGATTGGTCGATTTTTTGCCGCGTTCATTTCATTAGTTTTGTCTCGTTCATTTCATCAGTTTTGCCGCGTTCATTTCATCAGGTGGAAAGCACTAATTGCTAATAGGGGGTGTTTTCAGAGCACCCCTGTTTCACAGGTAACAGTCTGTCTCCAGAACACCCCCCTTGTTTTCACTTCTTTTGGATTAGCCCAACTCACCGGAGAAGACGGACAGATTGAAGAAAGTAGGCTAGCCTACTAGAAGGTTTGCTGAATATTACTTGATCTGGTTTGTTTAATAAATATTTTTTTTTTTTATTAAAGTGGACATGCCTTTTGTGTTTAAGAGTAAAAGCTTTAAGTTAATAGTCTATTCGTGTCTCAGCCGCGAAGCTGAGTTCCTGTTCAGCCCATAGACTGTAAAAAATAGGTTCAGCCTCACTCTGTGCGAAATTATAGTGTCTGTCAGTTATTATAATACATATGACAGAAACAATTGTCTAAATTATGTTACATATTCCTCAAAAGTTCTTGTCATGATATCACTAGTTGACAACATAGTACTATTTTCAGAAATCATAGGCTATGATATTGCGCAGGTGCACGTGATGCAACGCTGTCAAAGCCGACAGACGCGTGTCACTCATTTCAGTGCAAATTAATTACGTCAAAAATGATTTAATACTGCAAATAGCCTACTAGTTTCTTATGTTTATTTATAATTAATTTAGGCGGACAACAAGGCTACCAAGTACTGCGCACAGTGCGCAGGTAATTAATTTAACGTTTTTTTTTCTTACGTCATTTTTAGTCGATTTTTAGTCGAAAACGTCAGGCTTCAGTCGACCAAGATTTTCTAGACGTCACCTTAAAGACTTTGATCTGGCAGCTGGCGGTGTGCAGGAAACCAAATATATCTCCATTTGAGCTTGATTTCGGTGAAACGTTAATAATACAATGACACGTGCAAGTTTCTGATCATTTATAAAGCCACAATATCAACTTTGACAACACAGTGTTTAATTATTTACAAAAATACTGTGCTTTTTCCATTTCCTGTTTTGGTCAGGTTTCCGACCGACAGCGATTATTTATTTAACCGCAGCGCTGTAGATTCACAGGTGCAGGAGACGCCACACCACACAAAACCTCAAGCGCACTGCACTGACAAACACACATGATCTCTCACCTTCACAGTCTTGTTGAGTTCCGGCATCTCCCCTATCTTCCTGTTATCAAGCATTCGGATCTCATAAGACTGGCCTGCATGGGAGGGGAGAGTGTGTTATTGAAAACCTCCTCTGTGTGTTCTTGCAGGGATAGAGAAAGAAAACGGCATGCCTTGGTTCAGATACGTGAGCGTCTCCTCGTGAAGCTTCACAGCCGGAGAGGTGGCGGCACACAGCACATACTGAAACGGAGGATTCTTGGTGTCAGACTCCACGGGAACGCTAACATCTTCCTGCTTAAAGATGGGCAGAGCCAACACATCACTGAGAAACAAAGACAGACACACAGAGAAACAGAAGTTATGAAACTGTGAAATATGTTGGTTAGGACCACAGACCCTCTTCAGTCAGAATGGAAATGGCTGTCATGGAAACAGGTATATAGGAGCACGCTTTCACCTATAGCGCTTTAAACCACACAACACATGATCGCTCGTTCACACTTCTGAACCACAAACAGAGAGCAAATGTTCTAATCAAACTACTCTGGTTTTACAAACATTTATTAATGCACTACTGTTAAAAAGTCTGGGGTCAGACTTAAATAAAATGAATGCTTTTATTCTGCAAGGATGCATTAATGTGACAAAAATGATGAATAATGATAAGAATAACGAAAAAAAGGATCAAGTTTCAACATAAACATTAAGCAGCACAACGGTTTCCAACATAGACGATAATCAGAAATGTTTCTTGAGCAGCGAATCATCATATTAGAATGATTTCTGAAGGATCATGTGACACTGAAGACTGGAGTAATGATGATAAATTCAGCTTTGATCACAGGAATAAATTACATTTTAAAATGTATTACAAAAGAAAAGAGTTATTTTAAATGGTAATAATAATAATATTCCACAATATTGCTGTTTTTACTGTATTTTTGATTAAATAAAGAAGAAATAAAGAGAAGAAACTTCATTCAAAACCTTAAAAAAAATCTTAAAGACCCCAAGACTCAGTGTATCACGAAATTAATTACAATTAAAGTGCCTCTTATTATGCAATTTTAAAGGTTCCTAATTTGGTTTTGGATGTACTGGTTGTAGAGTATTAATAAATATCCTGAATGAAATGCTGAAATGACAACAAGCCAAAGTCAAAAAACGCTTTAATTTTTTTATAATATACATTACACTTCACCTCATTTCTCAGGCCCCGTTTACACGTACATGGTTATTTTGAAAAAACGGAGACATTTCCCTTCGTTTGCGCCCTTCGTTTACACGCAAACGGAGGATTCGCCAATGAAACCGATTCTTTCTAAAAACTCCGGCCAGAGTGGAGATTTTGAAAATCTTCGTTTGCACGTTTGCATGTAAACAGAGAAAACCGGAGTTTTAGGTAGCGACGTCACAGAATGTGACTATTTTCGGGATTCTGATTGGCTAAGGTGGGCTTGAGCTTCTCGTTACACTGCCACCTACAGGTTTGGCATGCTCTTGACAGCATATACACAGGTTCGTGTGCACGATGTTATTTTTGAAAACTAAGAGGGGTGAAATGTCCGTTTATGAAAATAGCCACCTACGTTTAAACGTAGCCTCAAAGAGTCTAAAAAACAGTTCGCTCGAAGATTCGGTCTCTCTAAACCCCGCCTTTCTGAGAGCCTGCTCTGCTCTGATTGGTCAGACAACTCAGTCTGTTGTGATTGGTCGACTGCTTACAGCGTGTGTCAGAAACAAAACGCCTATTACTGCATCTGAATTTCAGCTCCGGAAGCTTCCTCAGGGCCTGACACACAGTGATATGATATCAACAGGAATAAAGCGTTAGTTTTCCGTATCAATTCCAGCACAAGTTCTCATCCTTTGGAAGAGCATTAAAGTGGATTTGCAGGAAAAACAGCATCTTATGTTGACAATATGAACCAAACTCTTCCAGTCTCGGCTACAACTACAGTGTTTGAGGGCGGGGCAAAGTAAACACTGTTCACGGGCAATGAAGACCATAGGCTGGCATTATGCAAATTTGTTAGTTTTGTAGGTTTGTAACACTTGATGACTCGTTTCGGCAGTTCAGAAACAATTATTTCTTTCAGAAGAAATAAACTTTGTCAAGCACTTTGATTAAAACTTTGCAGATCTTTCACATTCACAAACAGCCAATTACACCCTGCATGAAAGGTAATATCCAAAAAAAAAGCATAATTAGGGCACTTATACAGGGCTCCAGACTAACTTTTTTTATTAGGAGCGCTGTAGCCCCTGACTTAAAATTTTAGGAGCGCAAGCAGAAAATTTAGGGGCACACCTTCACATTTTCCCCCTAAATAACTATTACAGACAAATGCTTTGATAATAAATCGATTAAGCGTACAGAAATTATGGTGCAGTTTTATTTTAAGATCACAGGGCTCCAGACTAACATCTGAGGGCCGCGGCTCTAAGTTCTACAGAAAGTATTTGGTAGCACTGTGGGATGACAAAGCACTGAGCTAAATTTGAGGTGTATAGATAAAGTTAAATTTAATTATTATCCTTCATAATGTCTTAATATTATTTCAAAAGCAAAATGAGTGACAAAATAGATATTAGGGAGTGAAAATAGCCAATAAGCACCCTCAGCAGCTGTTTACAATGGTAATTTAGTCTTCTTTTTAAAAAAAATAAGTGTGAGTTTTCCTACTTCTTGAAACTTTCAGTTTTATAAATAGAGACAATCTTTAAAGGATGAATAAAAATGTTTTGGTCGACACATAAAAAAAAAATATTTTAATAGGATATAGTTTTGAAGTGCTGTAAAAAGATGTGTAGGCTACTTTCATAACCACAGTATACCATAGTTATAGTTATGTCTGGTTCAGAATACGCAATTTTTTTGTCTGTTACTATAGTCAATGTATCAGATTACACGATTTCGAGTCTCGACTCCTAAAAATCTTGTCATGTCCTGGACAAGAAACATTGTCAGACTACACATTGCTTTACGACCAGTCATCTCGAGCCGTCTCAGACACATATTCACCTATTTTTTACAGTCTATGATATTCACTCGCACATGTACACACGCACGCACACACTCTCTCGCTCGCTCGCTCACTCACTCACTCACTTGCGCGCGGGCACACACACACACACACACACACACACACACACACTCATTCACTCGCGCGCGCACACACACTCATTCACTCGCGCGCGCGCGCACACACACACACACACACACACACTCATTCATTCACTCGGAACCCTTCATGGAGGACCGTTAAAAAATTAATTGTCGTGATGTCGTAAACAAAGCATCGCAGACGCGACGTCGGTTGTCGCCCACTATGAACGAGATGAAATTTACTGGTCGCACATGTGCGACTGGATGTAAAATTTAGTCGCACACTCTCAAATTTTGGTCGCAAAATGCGACCATTTGGTCGCAGTCTGGAGCCCTGTTATACAATAAACAATTATTATTTCACACAATATTTATTTACTCTGCTATCAGGGGGTTAATAAATACTGCCATGACTCTGTGCTCAAATCTTCTCTGGCACATGTACAGCGACAGCTAAAGACGCTGAGTCAGTCGGCTTGACATGACGTGACGTACGCAACAGTGCGGCCCGCTGGATCTGCAAGTGTTTTCTGAAACATGAGCGGCTCCACTGTAACATTCCGTTCCACAGCTGCTCATTCCACATGATCGCAAGACAGATAATCAGCATCTCACACCCTCATTCACCTCAGCACGAAAACATCACATTAGCACCCTGTCACTGCACTGACTTACACACACACTGGAAAAATCAGAAGCATATCTCCATGATATATATTTAATAGGATATTAAACTCATCCGACCCTGTTCAATGAAACTGCAGCATTATCTGCAAGTAACATTCCTGTGCATATTTCCTAATAGTTCAATTGATAATGCTGTAGTTCATTCAAAACTTATTTTGGTCATACTTTTAGATTTGTGCATGCAGCTTTCATGACCTCATTAAATCTTGCTTTTAAAGCTGTATGTCATAGAACCATTTTAAATGAACTAACGAATGCAAAAAGGTGATTTTATTGAGTAGGTTTAAACCTTTAAGTCTGTTGACAGGTTTTGCCTCGACTGCCATTAACACTGTCTGGTCGACTCTAACGCCAACAGAGCGCTGTGTGTCAACTGCAAAACTGCAGGGTGAAGAAACCTGATATGACAGGGGGAGAGAGAGCATGTGAACAGCTTCTTCCTCCAGTCTCACACTACAGCGCTCCCACCAACACCCGACCAAACCTCCACCACTGACCATACACTCTCGACTCGCATTGAGGGCTTCACACACTCGCAGGATAACGGAGCGCTCCAGGGAAAATGCTGATGTTGCTCTTTCCACCACAACCTCCAGAAGGCTGCCACATCCCAGACAAACTGTTCCATGGAACCTGACCTCAGGCGCATGTGTATTCCTATCACGTTTTTTTTCAAACTCCTCATGGCCAACTGGGAATAGCGAGAGACTCTAGTGATTTGGGAACAGCTACAGATTAAACGTGCTCCAAAATTATCATTAATACCCCGTGAAACTGACGTATGCCACATCCAAAACTGTGGATGCCGAAGCACCATTAAACAAAAAACAATGCATAGCATATCTATACATTATTTTTTAGCACAATGATGTGTTGTTGAACAGCTTGATATTTAGACATATTCAACTGAATTCCAGAAACAATAACACACAGACAAATACAAGATTAAAAGACATTTAGTAATGGGATATTTTCCAATCTGTATTATAAAAAAAAAAAAAAAAATCAGACAGTAAAAGTGAACCTGTGATTTCTAAGCAAAAAATCACTCCGCCCAAGTAGCAGTGCTTCGCCTTCTGAGAATACAGTTCCCAGTATGTATACGGTTAGAGGATGGCTGGTCTCATGTGACCTTGTTATTCGTACACGCTCTGACTACACAAATCACAACATGTAAATAGGGAAATGTTGGCGTTATTTTTCTTATTGGGAGCAGTATGCTAGCTGGAGCCATTTACCTCCAGTCTTTGTGCTAAGCTAGGTTAGCGGTGGGTGCGTCAGACAGAGTTACGGCACGCACGGAGATGAGAAGGGTGTGTATGGACATATCTAACTCTGGGGGATACGGTGAGTAAGCTAAAGTCCCAAAAAGTCAGCGTGTTCCTTTAACAGAGGAAAATAGATCTACAATCCCATGAAGCACTGCAAATGACAAAATTGAATGGATAAATTATAAATAATAATAATTCATATATATATATTCAGACTTTATTTGTTAGAACGGCACTTCTGTGTTTAATAATTGGCTATGCTATTTGTACAATTATCTATCTCTGTCCTGTCTCTACTGTTGCAAACCGTAATTTCCCCAATGTGGGACAAATAAAGGTTTTTCTTATCTTATCTATGAACATTACATTTTATTTTTTATTTTTCCAACAAATTATTGATACATATTACATCATTTGCAGAACTTCATAGAACTTCATGTTCTTTTGGCATGATTTGATTGGTGGCAATTTCTTTGCAGAATCATGGGTAATGTTGTTAAACAATTATTTTAATAACATTGATTATTTTGAATAACATTGATTAACAGCCTCGTATCTCACAGTAGGTCTGTCTTTAACGTTTCATAAGCTACTGTTTAAAATTAATTCCACTTTGGAGAATTTATTGGATTTTTACGCACCAGAGAATCATCACTGTCTAAGAGTAATTAGCTGGTGAAGTGGATTTACTTACTGTAGAGTTAACAAAAGTTGTCAAGAGCATTGTAATATGTCAGCAGACCGGGAAGATTTTAAGATGAGGGGTTCATTCATAAATCCGTAAGATATTACATTCAAGAGGCGGAGCTACATAAGGTCTATAGGTTCCCTCAGGAATTTTCTTTAGTTATTTATGGCTCTTACACAACAGAGTTTTAAAATTAAAACTCAAAACTTTTAATGCGTTTTGGCCGTTCATTTACACTACAGCAGAATTTTGAAACTTCAGAAAACAGGTTTTGCAAGCTTTTCAAAACAATACCGCTACTGTCTCTGTGTAAACTTCAAAAACAAGAATTTGTGAAAACGGTGACGTTATGCGCATGTGTTCAATCTATTGCCGCGTAGTTTTTTCTTTACAAAGTGACATCGCCAACTACTGGCCTGGCATGAATAATGTAGATTTTTTTTAATCGTTTCCGCAGAACCATGAACAGGGATAATTTTCACAACATTGACGGCTGAATGAGAACAAAGCAAAGGAAAAACTTTTCGGTTTTTAGTACATTGTTCTCGTGTAAACATGTCCTTAGAATAGCGGCTTTACTTATTATTTAGCGACTACAAACTTAACATCACTATAGAGACAGAGTGCAACGCGTCATAATCTGAAGACCACGTAAATAAGTAAAAATTTATTTCTGGGTTATTTAGCTTGTTTGCTGTACATAGCAGGTTTTAGACATTGTTTTGTTTTTGTTATAAATCATAAATGACAAGGAGGCAGCCTCTCGCAATGCAAAGTCAATGGAGACGGTTGGATTGTTTTTCCACCCGGTGTGGGCGTGGCCTAAATTAAAGTCCCTCCCCTTCTGGTGGACCACCATCGGACCTTAATTCGAAAAAATATTGTATGGTAGTCAATGGCGAGAGACAACAAATATTTTGATCTCGTTTGAATTGTGCCCTGAATTACACATGATGTTTGTCAATTTAAAAGACACATTTTAAAGTCAAGAAAGTCGCAGTTTGATGTAAAACTGTTGAGGTATAAGACTGTGAAAATACGTAATTACAAAGACTACAAACCTAAAAGGCGCACATGTGACATCATACCTTTTCTCTCAATGAATGAAGCTAACTTTACTGAAGCTAACGCCTGTCATTTTTTCTATAGTCTTAGTCTTCTATAGTCTTATAATCGTAACGTTACGCCGTCATGCCTGAGTGTTTTGTACCAGACTGCACACATACGAGCAACGGATGGTGACGTACATATTGCGAGACGAGAGATGTAGTTCACTGAGCGATTTCACTTTCTTGACTTTCATAATTATCTTTTAAATTGACAGACATAATATGTGTAGTTCAGGGCACAGTTCAGATGGAATAAAAAGATAAGTTGTCTCTCGCTATTGACTACAATACATATTTTTTCCCGAAATAAGGTCCCATGAGCCGGAAGCGGAGGGGAGGGACTTAGGCTCTCTATAATGATTTTCTTCAAACAGGTTTCCTCAACCACCATGCGCCATTGGCCAGTCAAACAAATAGCCCCGCCCCCCAAACTCATGCCATTGGTTAGGCCAGTGTTGTTGCCTTGTACTGGTACTGAGCAATGATATTTACATTTTAATGCTTACTCTGTCTTTGCATATGCAACTGGGATATGAATAATTGATCCAAAATAATTGATCCAAAGGAAAATTACACACTTCTCTTTTTATTTCCTCATGTTAAAGTCACATAGCAAAAGTGCCAACAGAGACAAACTATCTCGAGGATATGACCTTCATCCTAAATATTGCATCAACTGTTTTAGAGTATCCATAGCAGTTCAATGACGTAATCATTAACCGTTTGCTTCTATGCAGTATCATATGACGTAACGGAGTTCAACGGTCGCCTCAATTTCTTTAACCAGTGAACGTGCGATTCACTAAACGTTTTAACGCACTTTAAACACCATAAGTTAAGGAATTAACGTTAAACGAATTACACATTTTAGCGGTTAATTTCATATCACAGAACAGAGCTCAGAGAACACCCTGTTCCAGGAAGTAACACTTCAACCGCGCTTGTTGTCGTTTCAGCACAACCACGTTATGGCTACTCGGAGGATATTTATTAATACTTTACAACCAGTTTTAAACAAACATCACGTCTAGTTAGCTTTCAAGATGGTCAGACAGCATTCGGATGCAACTCGTTGTCTTTTGTTTTGAGCTAGCTATAGCTACTCTCATATATAGGCATATTTAATACACCAGATGACATAAACAATCTCGCGAATTGCCATTTGATGAATAAGGGTATGAATCCATGAATTTCTGCAACCTCTGAACACAAACCGGTTGGAATCCCGAGGTTTGCTACATAAACATTGAGGACAAGACAGCTAGTGCTAGCCAACTAACGTTAGCTCGCCGTCATATGTGCATCGACCCCCGGCTTAAGGACTCTTGGAAAGCTGCTGATCGGTTTGATGATGCTCTAACCTCATGCTGTACGCGCCAGCTCCGAGCTCCTGGCCGATGCCAGACAAACTGGCATCGAAGTCGTGCACAAGCCCCGACTCGATGGTCGCATCGTCCATCTTCAGCACCCACGCCATGGCGCCCAGATCCTTCTCCTCCGACTCTAACCGGAGCGCCGCCAGCTTCACCTCGTACACACAGCACCTGCGCGGGGCTCGCGTTGCCGCAGAGTCGGCTAACTTAGTCCCACTAGAGTCGGTTAGGTGGCCACCCGCGGAAGGCTAGCTGTTGAAAGCAGGGCAAACGGCTCTAGCCCTGACTGCCGTGTACCTCGCCATTGCTTCAGTTTCACAGTAACAGAGGCGAGAAATAACAGTCTCGGGATGAGCTGAGGCGTCGCGAATCGACTGATCCGTATGATCCGTTTCCAGCTCCCGTATGTTATCCCGTTTGCATCAACACATCATATCTGTATGCGATCTTCCATTATATAAAGCAGGGTGGGAGGACGCTGTTGACTGTCACCGCATTCACACGCAATGTCCGTTGGGCTGGCAGAGCTCGCGCGCGCTCACCTAACGTTAATCCTAAACGCAGCACGGTGTTTTTACACTCGCTGTCCTCCGAAAGCGCTCCCGTAATTTCATCGTGCTGCTGCTGCTGCTGACCCCGAGGTTTGATCTTTTCGGAAGAGGCCAAAGATCACGACACATCGACACGGCCCTCCGTCTGCTACCATTCAAACGCGAGATCGCTTGATTCGCTTCAGCCGCAGCAGGGATCCGGGTCAGGAATCTGACAGCCAATCACAGTCCTCTGCGAGACGCGCTCAGCCAATCGGCTTCCGACTGTCGGTCGTCATCGTCTCCCTGGCTAGAGCCATGGCTAGAGCTAGAGCTCCGATACAGCTTCCAAACAAAATATAACCTTTCACTTGCAGCGAATAAATTAAACGACACGTCACCTGGTGGACGAAATAAAAACCTGTAGCATATTAGATTAGTTGTATTTATTAAATTATTTTTTATTATTATAGGATCTAGCTTTTTGAATGAGTAATTTACACATTTAAGTTCAAAACTGGGGTCCATATCAGCATGGCTGTAAAAAAAAAAAAAAAAAAAAACATAGATATAGACAGATAGCTTTTTGCTGTCTAGGAAAAAAAAAAATAATAAAAAAAATATATATATATGTATAAAAATAATAATTATTCTATATTTTTGTATGATATATTCAGCTCCTAACAGGGGCCAGTTAAGCAAAAACAGCTGCATAAAATATAAACATAACCATTATGTTAAGACTGTGTCTTAAAGGGATAGTTCACCCAAAAATGAAAGTTCTATCATTAAGTTTTTCCAAACCTGTATGAATTTCCTCTGCTGAACACAAAAGAAGATATTGGGAAAAATGTCAGGAACCAAACAGTTGTGGGGCACTGTTGACTTCCATGGTGTGTGTTTTTTTCTTTTCTTTTCTTCATACTATGGAAGTCATGTATACAGTCAACTGTCTTGTTACCATCATTCTTCAAAATATCTTCTTGTGTTCAGCAAAAGAAAGAAACTCAAACAGGTTAGGGTGAGTAAATGACAGCATCCTCATTTTTGGGTGAACTATCTTTTTAAGAACTAGTGCGACCAATTAGCAGTTAGCTACGGTTAATCAGTCTGTCTTTTTTTCGGTATCAAATTAGACCAATATACATTTTTATGTAACTGACTAAACATCTTAAAGAAAACAAATTGATGACTAACTTGTAAGACTAGCTGATGCTTTTGTGGTGGTGGTCTAAACAGGTCTATATAAATGTATATATATATAGTAATATAACACTTTATATGATAAATTAATTGTATATTATTTGAAATTTAACCAAGAAAATATAATCAAATATAAAACAGTTTGTAAATTGTAATATTTCACAATTGTATTGTTTTTACTGTATTTTGACCAAATAAAAACAGCATGTGTGAGCATAAAACTTCTTTTAAAAAAAAGAGAAATATTATTATTAATAATTATAATAATAATACCAATTAATGAAAAAAAAATTTTGAATTTCTTTAAAAAGCCCATACAATCAAGTTGACATTTTGATTTTTTTTTTTTTTTTGATTCATACAAAGAAAGTAAAATGTTCGGACTGGTTTCATTATGGACAAAAAGTGGAAAACATTTTTCAAAATATCTTCTTTTATGTTCAACAGAAGAAAGAAAATCATAAAGGTGAGAAAATGGTGACAGTTTGCATTTTTAACCCTTTAATGCATTACTCGCATTTTACCTTCATACATTTGTTGCATTTAGTTTCAAGCGACAGAGAAATAAAAAGATAAAAATGAGACAATTAGTTCATTACTGTACATTTTCTTTATTTTAATTTCATCGTTAGCACAGGTCTAGAAATGCAGCGGGAAGAAAGAGAACTTCCTCACGGGGGAGAAAGACCGACACTACAGGAAAGAAGTGACGAGACAATTGCGGGATTAAGATGCGTAAATACATTTCTACAAATTTCCCATCAGAGAAGAATGACACTATGCTACTTAAAAGAATCCACACACCCTTAGGACGTCACAAGATCTTCTTGAATATTCCTTTGTTAAGGTATATATAGATACATATCGCCTATGTGGTGTGGCCTCGCCGCGATGAGAATCTCAGGTGTGTGTGGCGACTGATGCGGGGCCTGTTGTAGGCAACCAGATAAAAAGGTTCAGTTTAATTCATGACATGCATATAGCCAAGCAAAGTATGCCTTCTAATAGAGCAAGCTGGACCAACCGCTCATTGTTATGAACTGATATGACCATTAATAATCAATAGTGAGCAATTAGGAACGTTAATGACACGTCGCTCAGACCAAGAAGTTTTGAACTTCATCTTAAAAATCTGAGTTTCTCAAAAGCTCTTTGATAAAAATAAATGATCTCCACGTTGCACAAAATGACACCCACGACTCTCTCTGCTGGGTTTCCGCCCTCCTCCAACGTTTTGCTTCTGACACACACACACTCGTAGACACAATCTTCTCATTGACAAGGTGACAAAACTACATCAGACCACCACACGGTCTCTCAGACACGAACACGGAGCGATGGTGATCCTAGTTGGGAAGAAGCGTTTCAATCCGACTGGAAGGTGATGTGGGGCCGGAGGAGGGTGTCCAGCAGTGTAGGTGGCATGCGGCTTTGCGTATCTGTATGCAAGCGGGTGTAGGTGTTTGTTTGTGTATGCATGTGAGTTAAAAAGCCAGCTAGGGTCCCCTGCACTAAGAGAGTGCTGTAGTTCGGCTACAGGCCCTGCCCTCCCAAATCTGAAGACTGGTCACTTCCACTGGAGCCGCTCTGCGCTCGCTTTATGTACAAATTCAACAGTTTGAGCTGGGAAGAGAGAAAATGTGCATGTTATAGATTACGCTATAAAGACAGAGTGAAAAAAACAGACATTTAATAAGAGGAAAGTGCTCACCTTGCTGCCGGACAGCTGGCTGAGGTGAGGTTTCAGATCCTCTCCGATGACAGCATAGACGGCCACAAGGCAAAATACACACGCCTTTCGTACACTGCTCTCAGAGTTATCATAACCCTGCGAATGAGAGAAAATTACAATCAAAACAAGCAGGGACCAACTTTAAAATGCCCCAATTATGCCATTATAAAAATTCTCCTACAACAGGTTTACAAGCATCAAAAACACTTTCATTTTCTCATCATTTACATTGCAGCATCAGCTCTTTTCTCTCAGTGTCTGAAATGGTTCAATCAAGAAATCGGTCTCACTAAACCCCTCCATTCTGAGAGCCTGCTCTGCTCTGATTGGTCCGATGGCCCAGTCTGTTGTGACTGGTCGACTGCTTACAGTGTGTGCCAGAAACGATCATTACGGCGTGCTTTCGCTCTGGAAGTTTAGTTCGAAACGGGGCACGGATTGCATGAAAAATTGCTAATGTGAAAGCTGTTGTGCACCAAATTTATATATAAAAAAAAACACTCTAAGTGCCATCTGAAATTTTCTTCTAAAATAAGCATTTTTATTAAGCTTGTATATTTAAGTTCAGTAATTTCACTTTAATGACAATTAATAGGTCATTTTCATTGCCATTAAAGTGAAATAACTGAACATAAATATACAAGCTTGATAAAAATGATCATTCTAGAAGAAAATTTCAGATGGAACTTAGAGGCTTTTGCATCTGAACTCTTTATATATTGAGTTCTGTCATGTGGCGTGCACATTTGTGATGCAAGATGAATGCAAGTGCACCAGGGAATTAACACCGGTTCACACCAGGAGAGATAACTATATTAGAATCCATGCCAGTGTACAATAAAGTTCTGTTTCTTCTGATTGGCTGCCAATGCTTTATCATTCATCAAATGGTATCTGCAAGGATTTCCAGTCAGGATTTAGATCGTATCATAGTAGGCTACTGAGACTGCTCTAATTAGAGTTACAAATGATTTGCTCTTATCATCCAACCGTGGTTGTATCTCTCGATTAGTTTTACTGGATCTTTGATACTATCGACCACAACATTCTTTTGAATAGACTCAAATTATTTTGGTATTAGTGGAATTGCATTGGCATTGTTCAAATCATACTTATCTGACCATTACCAATTTGTAGCAGTAAATGAAGAGGTGTCATATCAATCACATGTTCAGTATGGAGTACCACAAGGCTCAGTAATAGGACCACTGCTTTTCACCCTGTACGTGCTACCCTTGGTTGGGAGATATCATTAGGAAGCATGGCATTAGCTTTCACTGTTACGCTGATGATCCCCAGCCCTATAATCTAGAATCTAGAAAGTTTTTGTCGTCTTTGTTGTCAGTTGGGAACCTGGGTGTGCTCTTCGCTACCAATCTTTCATTTGAAAGTCACGTGTCTAGTATCTGTAAAACCGCATTCTTCCATCTTAAAACTATATCTAAATTATGACATATGCTCTCAATGAATAATGCGAAACAGTTAGTTCATGTGTTCATGACCTCAAGGCTAGATTATTGTAATGCTCTACTGGGTGGTTGCCCTGCACGCTTAATAAACAAACTCCAACAGGTCCAAAATGCCACAGCTAGAGCTCTTACCAGAACCAGGAAGTATGACTATATTAGCCCGGTTCTGTCAACACTGCATCGGCTCCCTATTAAACATTGTATACATTATAAAATCTAGCTAACTACCTACAAAGCACTAAATGGTTTAGCTCCTCCGTATTTGAGCGAGCTCTAAACGCATTACAGTCCTTCTCATCTATTGCGATCTAAAAATTCTGGTTAGTTGATAATACGCAGAATATCAATATCAACTGCACTCAGTAGATCCTTTTCCTATTTAGCACCCAAAGTCTGGAATAGTCTTCCTAGCCTTGTTCGGGAAGTTTAAATCTAGACTGAAAACACATCGGTCTAGATCTGAAATCAGTTAAATTATTGTTAGGCTGCATAAATTAGGTCAACCGGAACCGGTAACACTTCCTATAACACCCGATGTACTTGTAACATCGTAAGAAGAATGGCATCTACACTAACATGAGTCTGTCTGTCTCATCCTTAACCCGAGGTTACCGTAGTCAGCCGGATCCGGTCCGTATCCAGATCCGATGGTGGACCTTCACCTAGACACGACCAAAACGCAGCCCTGAAAGTCAGCAGAGACCGGGTCAACTAGACAATCCCTGCGAAGGCCTCGACGACACGACAGCCATCGGCACAGAACCAGACAGGTCCTCCGCACAGACCTTATGGCCAGCTTTGGCTCCATACCGGCGTGATGAATCGATCTTCAAGCAAAAGGAACTGGATGAATATATGAATGCTACCGATCCCGATCTGAATTTTGACTTGTGAAGCAGCCTGGATCATGACACCGTGTTCGTTCGTTGGCCAGAGGAAAACCTGCCCCCCCCCCGACTGAGCCTGGTTTCTACCAAGGTTTTTTTTCCATTCTGTCACCTGATTCTTGCCACTGTCGCTTGTGGCTTGCTTAGTTGGGGACACTTAATATTCAACAATATTATTGATCTGACTGACACTGTTGTATGAGAACTGAGCTAGATTTTTTTTTTTTTTTGCTTTATAGAAGAAATTAACTTTAACTGAATTAACTGAATCAACACTGAACTGACTTCAGCTGAACAACAGCCAAATCACGTCATTTTCCTGTTATCACTGTAAAGCTGCTTTAAACCAATATTTATTGTACAAAGCACTATATAAATAAAGGTGACTTGACCAGCTGGGGAAAAAATCCTTCTGAAAGTGACTCCAACGATATCGATCCTGTTTTATCATTATAGTTGTGGACTTCCCTATTCTTATAGAATTAGAACGATTACTAAAACTTTAGTTATTTTTCCCTGCCATATATATATATATATATATATATATATATATATGTATATATATATATATATATACACACACACACTAATGTTTAAAAGTTTGGGGCCAATAAGATTTGTTTTTCAAAGAGGTCTCTTATGCTCACCAAGGCTACATTTATTTGATAAAAAATTGCAGTACAAACATACCTTTTTTTCAGGATTCTTTCAAAAGAACAGCATTTAGTTGAAATAGATATAATTTGGAGATTTTCAAATGTCTTTATTGTCATTTTTGATCAATTTAATGCATCCTTGATGAATGAAAGTATTAATTTCTTAAAAAAAAAAAAAAACAAAAAAAAAAAACTTCCGAACGGTACTGTATATAAAGTACAGTATTTACCTGAATGAGCCCAGGGACGATCTCTGGGAGCATCTGAACGAGACCCTCTTTAGGCAGCCGGTCGATGACTTTGGTGAGCATCTTGATGGCAGCCAGGTTGATGGGGTAATCTGCCGACTGGATGATGGGGCATAGCACCTTGATACACTGATCGGGACTTATTGAGGTTGCCAACATAGACGCCCCCTCTTCTGCGGCCCGCACCACCTGATTCAGAGAGAAAAGGACATTTTGTGCCTGGGTTTAGATTTGCGCTTTAGTTTGGGTTGTCAGTCTTACGTGCTTCACGTCTGTGTGAACTGTGATTTTTGGGTGAACTATCCCTTTAGGGATGCCTGACCTCTTTGTGTGGGTCTTTATGTGCTTCCAGGGTCTTCATAATGGTGAGTTCCGCATAGTTTTTAAAGCGACACGGCTGCCTGTTAAGGATTTCCTTTAACACCCGGAGTGCTAATGCCCGAATGACGTGCTGAGAGAGAGAAATAAAGATCAGCAACTAAATTTGGTAGTCCTCATGACTCACATTAGAGTGTGTTTACAGCAGTGAGTGTATGTTTGCGATCACCTCTCCATCCCCAAGTGTTTCCAGGAGCAGGAGGAGGATGGTTTTGAAGTGCTCGTCCCAAACATGCAGTTGTGTTTCTCTGATCAGCCGCATTAGCTCACACAGCGCGGCTTTCCTCTCTTCCACTCGTTCGCTGTGATTCGAGAGCTCCTTTAGGAGCTCAGAAACCACCTCAGACTGATCCACACCACTGTCTGTAACACCATCAGCAGAAAGGAAGTAAGACACACACGGGTTTACATGCATACACTTGCCCAAGCAGTTACAGAAGTGCATTACCATCAGTGAGGCACTCGGCATCCTGGTCTGCATCTTTCAGGCTTTTATTAAAAGGGGAGGAGCTGAAGGAAGAGTCAGAGCAGCTGACTAGCTGGTATTCCCCTATTGGGCGGGGACTCGACGAGAGGAGTGGCATTGTATTTAGCAGAGATGTCTTGTTATCCAGCGCCGTCCGACCAGAGTCCGTGGTTTGATCACAACCCTGTAAAGAGACACATACATAATACATTCACACATTAGTGATATGCTTTTAGATTTCAGTGTATTTTATAATCTGATTAGATGGCTCTAATCAACGGTTTTATATAATGAGTGCTTATCTGTATCACCATAGCCCATGGTAAAATACCAGTGCTTTCATATCACTCTGCAGTCTTTGCCTTTTTATATTAAGTCATCTCAAGTGTTGTTTTAGCATTATTTATATAATATTATAGTATTTATTAATACGAGAATTTAATTAGAATTTATTTTAATTTTGTTGTGCTTTTGTCATTTTTATTACTTTTTAAAAAATATTTCTATTTAGTATGATTTTTGTTTAGATTCAGTTTTAGTTATCAGTAGCTCAACATAAATTTTAAATGATGATTTGGCAACTAACTGAAATAAAAATAAGATTAAGTTTAGTTTTTTCCATCTATAATTTATTTGATCTCAGCTTTATTTCAATTAATGAAAAAAAAATGTATAGTTTGTTTTAGTTAACAATAACAATACTGCAAGTATTAAGTATTAAAAAGGAACTATTATGTCCTTTTACAAAGTCTTGATTTTGGTTTTGGGCTCTACTAGAGTTCTAGTCTCTATGAAGCCCCTCCTTCTGAAAAGCACAATGTGCTCTGATTGGTCGGCTGGATCAGTGTGTTGTGATTGGTCAACTGCTTAGAGCGTATTTCAAAAACACGTGTTTTGCTTTTCTTACCTGTTCTCCACCATCTCCATCTCTTTTCCGCGCCGGCTCTGTCATGTCCTCTTGGCTGCGGACGCTGAAGTTCTGGATGGCCTGACTGACTCCTCTTAGGGAGCTGTAGATCTCCTCAGAGTTCATGTTCTCAGTATCGTAATCAAATGCACTGAGAAATGATACACACATAATTTACATGGAATGTTTAACTACGCAGAAATGCTGCGCAAACGACTACATAACCCAAATCACAGCATTTATGGTGTGAGTGAATCTATGTCAATGTTTGTAGTTTGAGACCCAGTGGCGTACCTTGGTGAAGGTGTGTTTTGTGATGTGTTGGTAGGGGATGTTAAAGGGCTCGACCAACTAGCTGGTGATCTCGGGGTGTGTCGGGTGAGTGGGCTTCCCATTGTAGCCTGCAAGGTAAAAAAAATCATGATAGTGCTGACAGAAAAGTGGTTCAGAAGCGGTTCTTAAAGAACTTGTTAATCACCTGGGCAGTGTTGCCTGTGTTTCGTAGGTGGTTCTGCAACAATTTGGTGGCTCCATCTTGAAATGTTTTAGGTAGTGCTGCGAGAAGCATTGTGAACTCTGGTGTGTTCAGCTGGAACAGCGAGATCAACACCGACTGCGCTGCCTGTAATCAAAGCACATAATTAGACCTTCAAACCAATCAACACCACCAGAGGAGATCTAACAAACTAGAAATAAACAGATCTCACGTTTAAAGCTGAAAATGTAGAAACATTTGAAATATCATTCATGTAATAAGCACGTGTCTCGTACCTTTCTGACATCCGAGCTCTTGGGTTCGGTGGTCCACGTAATGATACGAGACACTGCCAGTCTGGTTTCGCTCGAGTTGACAAAATCCTGTGGCTCCATTTGTAGTGTCAGTGTTTCTATGTACTTCAATATGGCCACCTTCACCTGAAACATTATTCTTATGTTACAACTCCGCAACAAAATCATCTAAGGCATATTAATATGTCATCCAAGACGACAGTAGCATTCACTCCAAAAAAAAAAACATTTTACCTCAATCAAAAACCCTCCTTTAATCAATCTTCTCCACATAAAGACCAATCAGAATCAAACATGTTTCCACACATCAACGCTGCAGACCATCCGTTACAGACAAGCACACAAAGTCACTTAATTACAGCTATTCTTAAATCCATGAAATGAAGCAAGACAGCAGGGGGAAGTTGGGACGAGCATGACGGGTGTGATTGGGCACAAAAGGCTTGTGTGTTTGTGTTGTGCCCTGCTCTCGTTCACTGACGCCCCCCTCTCTCAAACATCATCCTGCTTCTGTTAAGACTGACTGATCAAGGCAATAATTAGGCCCTCAACAAGCACTGTCACCCACATTTTCAAATGTTTGGGAGTGGTTATTAAAAATAAAAGTTTGCATTTATCTAATTTGAATCAAAAATAAAGTAATATTGTTACAATTTAAAATAGCTGTTTTCTATTTGAATGTATTTTGAAGTGTCATGTATTCTTCAGTCACATGATCCTTTAGAAAACATTCTAATATGCTGATTTGCTGCTTCTTTTCTTATTATTATCAGTGTTGAAAACGGTTGTGCTTCTTCATATTTAGAGGAAACTGATACTTTTCAGGATTCTTTGATGAATAGAACTACTTGCAACATACATTTCTATACTGATCAATTTGATCAATTTATTACATCCTCGATAAACTGGTGAATTACGGGCGGAAATCTGCGTATGAGTTACTTATCCCTGTCGGTTAATTCTGAATAAAAGTCGAGCTAGCTTAGCTGAGGGGTTTTAGTTGTGGGAGCTGCGCGTTACGGAATTGCTTCCCCTGTGTCTCACTGACCTGTACTGCTTGGTTCCACAATTGGATATTTTCCTGCAGTGTGCAAGCATGCCGTCGCTTTCTGAGGGGAAGCAATTCTATAGCCCCGCCCCCGTACCAGCAACAGCGCCTTCTCCCCGGCTTCAGAGAGAGAGAGGGAGAGCACGTCAATGAAAGGGAGCCCTGACAGACACGCAGATAAGGGGGAGAAAACTGGACAGGGACACTGCTGAAAAAGAGATGCCGAATGTGAGGTAGATGAAAGGGAGATGGTTTGGTTAGAGGGGAGTTGGGCAGATGGGGTTATGGGATTGGTGTAGGGCAGTGTTTCCTACAGGGTTTTCTTGTTGCAGCCGGAGACATCGAGTCAATTTTTTGACAACGCTATTTTACAGTGTCCTTGCTACATGTAGTTACTATAGTAATACTATAAATTACGAATAATTACATGCAACTTACCCAAAAGTAAGTACATGTAGTTAATTATTATTACTCAGTACTTAAATGTATAATAACACTGTATCATGGACACCTTACAAATAAAGTGTAACCCAATTTTTCAAATAAAATTAAAGTCTGAAACTCAGATATGCAATTTGAAAGTTTTTTTCCCCTCACATTTATCAATATATTGTCATTTAATGCTCCTGTTATTATTGTGAATTCAAACCAATAAAAATTGTTTTTGGAAATTAAAATATGCTAAAATAAGATTTTAGCAGATAAATTTTACCTTGGCGACAAGCTGAAAAAAAAAAAGCTTAATTTGCGAAGCATTCAAACTGAAATAAATCATTTATAAATAATATATACATATATATAACTACTAATGACAAATGAAAATGTAAAAGATAATACAAAATGTTAATAAATACTACTAAAATAACTTTAGGACCCTATCAATACAACACAAATGTGCATTTTTAGTATCGTAAAAAAGATAAAGATTTTATAAAAAATTAATCTTACACTGATTTAATGGATTCATTAATAAGAATGGTAACAAATGAGCGATTGGTTTTCAAATTCAACAATGCAATATCAATACAACACAGCTAAAATGGTGGCTCTTCATATTCAGCTGCGGTGCAGGAAACACTGAGGTACAGGTTGGGGATTCTTATGCAAAACAATGTCCTTGTGGTTTGCATGAGCTTTAATGGAGGGGTAACAACAACAACAACCAGAGTACATAGAGCCAGCACATGACATCCTGTAGAAACTCCAAAGCAAGCACTTAAGCAAGACCTGACAGCCACGTCAGGTTACTTTAACATTCACTGAAAGCAGAGCTTTCGAGAGTCAGTCCTAGTCGCCCATCCATACAGTGAGAAGATACAGAGTCACTAAAAAAAAACACACTTACCTTTAAGTTTGGTGTCTGTGTTTGGTCAACTGTGAATCTCATCAGGATAGTGAACTGCAGATCATTCGGGAAAGATTCTCTGAAGAAAGACACAAGATAAATAAATGAATCATTCTTGAGAGCAGATATATGTGGACGCTCGATATCAGAGCATTGCAGAAATAATAGCTGACAGGGTTACACTTTATTTCAATAGTCCACTTTAAACATTCTACTAACTATAGGTAACTCTGCAACTACATGTCATTTGTGTTTAAGTAGACTGTAAGGTTAGGGTTAGTAGAAAAAGTTGGCATGCAGTTGGAAAGTCACTTCTAGTCAGTATAATGTCTGTTGGGGAGCATCAACATAGTGTTAGCAGTGTTAGCAGTTATAGTTAGAATGTCTAAAGTGGACTATATAAATAAAAGTGTTAGAGCTTCCGATTTTTCCATGCAACACACCTTGTGACGTCTAGGGCTCTCTGTACTTTGGCTTGTACTGAGCCGAGCAGGTCCGCTCCCATTTTCTTCAGCAGTTGTGTGAGCAGCACAAACAGCCAGTCCTGCAGATCCTCCTTATGAACCACAATGAAGTCCACAAGCGTCTCCAGAAACATGCTGAACACCTGTGCAAACACCATCAGCAAAATAAACGTCAGATCACAACAAAAGTCAAATCAATAAATGAACAAAAACGCATGACCATGTCCAAAAGTAATCAGTTTTGATTCATGCATTCATCTTGTTCAGTCAGAGGACAGCCATTGTTCATTTGTTAGAGATAGTTATGGCAAATATTAATGTTGCAATGATTTTTATCCCCAAGTAGGAAAATATATAAGCTGTGCCATGTTCCACCTTCATCTGAAACTGCGATAAGCAAAATATCAAATTCCAAAAACGTAAAAAATAATCTCCAAATGAATAGCAGAGTGTAAAAGATCCACTTTTTGTATAAAGGCAAATGGAAACGACACAATTTACATTATCATGATGGTCTCTACAGCTGCACGATTCTGGATAAATAGAATAAAAAATATATATAAATAAATAAATAAATAAATAAATAAAGATAACAATTCTCCCATGATTCAGAACAGACAACTAAACAAAATAATTTACTAGAGGTTGTGACAAAATGTTAATTGCAGCAGACTATTTAAATCATATTAAATTTAAATATTGAATAAATGATTCAATGACAAATAGATTTAAGTCAGATGTCGCCACCTACTGGTGTAACGATGTATTTGACTATCTCTATTTGAAACGTCAAGTTACTTTCAAAAAATGATTTCCTCTATTTTGACTGAACATTCAGATTTAAATGTTAGCTGTGATCGTACTTGTCAAAGGTTTAATAGACATCGTTGTCAAATCATTGTTATTTAGGAATAAGAACACGTGGGTGTTTCAATCAAGATTATGATCTTTTAACGATTAATAATCAGCTCTAATGGTCTCTACAAATTTATCAATAGTGATACGGGGAAGTAATATAAAATACAGAAATATGGGGAAACTGCATGTTAACAAAAATCCATTGATAGCTTTGGAATATTTGAGAATTCTCTATGTGATCTGATATAAAAAAAAAAAAAAAATCTATTTATATGGAAGAGAATCAAATGATTTTAAATTGCACATTATGATTAAAACCACCAGTTTCTTTAGATGATAAAGGCACTACTTAGTTATTTACCTACTTTGGGGAAGAAAATCAGAAGATTTGTCTCTTAAAAAACAAATACATTCTGAAACATCAAACATAGAGATTACTGATGAGATATTGATGTTTATAATAGACACTTTTTAGATATACTTGATTAGTTAACAGCAAAGCCACAGATTAATAGCAGATCAATAACATCTTTGACATCACATAGTCACCATCCTATTTCGGTTACTGATTAGTATATTAGTAAAGTAGATTGCCCTGTTAGTGCTCAGTCCCAAAAACACAGCCAAAAACAGAATAAATGCTTTCCAGCTATTTATTAGAGCAGCATCTCACAGTTTCTGGATATAGACATGACACTAAAACAAACAAGCAATAAAATAAAAATGGGGAAGAAAAAAAAAAATGTGCACAAAAGTTAACCAAACTTACTCTCTACAGTTCCACCACAGGGAAAGGCATGAAAAGAAACAAACACACTGGTGAATTTCCACAACTGTGAGACCATTTTTGGAACAACATGAAATAAAAATAATCTTTGATTCAAAGGTCCACTATGTAACTTTTGTCACACATAATCAATTCCTTCTTCCAAAAAGTGTTTTTGTCTTACTCTGATTCACTAAGCCTGTTATAAGTGTTTATATTTTAGACCAGACTGGATGGTTTTCACAGGAAACTGCATCTGTCACTCGCCCATGTGTGTCTCGTCAGATCCTTCATTTGAGAAAAGTGGCTCCGGCTACTTTGACGCGTGTCTGGTGTGGGAGCGGCAGAGGTTAGTTGAGAGAGAGAGTGTGTGTGTGTGTGTGTGTGTGTGTGTGTGTGTGTGTGTGTGTGTGTGTGTGTGTGTGTGTGTGTGTGTGTGTGTGTGTGTGTGTGTGTGTGTGTGTGTGTGTGTGTGTGTGTGTGTGTCTAGTGTGGGAGCACCCGTTTCGAACAAACTCCGCACAGAGGAGAGTCTGCTGGCGAAAAGAGAACGAGACCCTGAACCCGAATCAACATTGGCTTGGCTTTTTGGAGAGAGCGAGAACTGAGGGATTTGAAATGCTGTAAAAGGAGATGGCGTTTTTATTACTCGACAGGTGATTAAGGGATTTTATTGAACAGATAAATTGCTTTAAAGTATGTATGACGTATGTATGAAGTATGTTTAGAGTCGTACGACTCGGCTTGGCTCGGTTTGCTTTTCCACTGCAGTTTAGTGCCGCTTCAAAGAGGGTGGGATTATAGCCTGGAAATCCAGACCTAAATCTGAAAGATTAATGGTCTGGCATCGACTAATGAAAATCGGCCAGCTCGAGGGACGGCACCAAGCATGCATTTGAAAATCTCGTTGCACGCAATTGGATAACACTACGACCAATCACAACAATAAACCCCAGCTACCAGCGGAGCTAACCTTATTAGACATTCTCTGATTATACTCTTGCCGTATCCGGTCGGCAAAACAGCAAAAACGCCCTTCTTGCAAAGGAACGATTCGAGCGCCGTCTTCTGTTCCTCTTTTAGATAAAAAGCCGAGTCTAACTCGTTCATTGTAGCGGCCAAAGCCGTTTCAAACAACTGGTGTTCATCCATAGCCATCTTGCAATGTTTACTAATGACTTCGACGTCACAGCGCTGTCGTCATCTCGCCTCTGGCCCGCCTATATCAGATAACCCGATGTGATTGGTGCAGCTCGGATACAAGGGCATATTTAATGAGCATCGTTACTCAACGCCAGAGTAAACTCGCTGAGCAAATTCAATTTGTGCTCTCGCGAGAACTCTGGATTACCAGGGTAGTGGGATTATAGACTGATCATTATAGTTGCCTCGCCTCTATTGCCGTGACATCATCGTAACCGCTGGAGCCACTTCTTTTAAAGAAAGTCGTGCAAACAAATGATACTGCGGTGGCTGTTGCTGACTATTTAAATATAGCGGGTTTGGTGTCTCGTGACGCAAATCCAATGATGCTGTTAGTGACTGTGGCGAGCACGACGAGGTCGAGGGCCGTGGGAGGACGGCGCGAGGCCGGTGGCGCGATTGATAATGAGCGACACGTGCGCGACGCACCGGTCTCGCATCTCTCACGGAGGAGCGGAAGCATAAAGGAGGAGCGACGACAGTGAAGAGCGAGAGCTCTCGCTCTTCACTGTCGTCGCTCCTCCTTTATGCTTCCGCTCTTCACTGTCGTCGCTCCTCCTTTATGCTTCCGCTCTTCACTGTCGTCGCTCCTCCTTTATGCTTCCGCTCCTCCGTGAGAGATGCGAGACCGGTGCGTCGCGCACGTGTCGCTCATTATCAATCGCGCCACCGGCCTCGCGCCGTCCTCCCACGGCCCTCGACCTCGTCGTGCTCGCCACAGTGACCAATCAGTGATCTGCAGTATTTACACGTCACATTCTAGTATCGGTACGGCTCGTTCGGAACCTCAATCGAGGTGGTACTAAAAAAAAAGTACCACGTACTGGACACAGTGGAAAACCCCCAAAAGTGAGCCGTACCATGCAGTGGAAAAGCGCCATAACAGGGTTGATTGTAAACATCATCTATTGTGAAGGCTGATTTCATCATGGTTGTTGTAGCGCTGTGCTAAAATTTATTTTCAAGAAAGTATCATGTCTTATAACGGGTAAAGCTACAGAAACGTCTTCAGATCCTTTCCATCTAAACTGGTTATATCTCTTGAGTCTAGTAGTGAATGTTTTATGAACAGTAGGATAACCATATTCATCCACACAGCCGAAGCAAAACCAAAACAATATTCTTATGCAAAATGCATGCAGTTTTGTTTTTTAAATGCTAGAGGGCCAAAAGTTACATAGTGCACCTTTCTTTAAAATGATAAAATCATTTGATTTCAAAATTTAAACATGTTATTGTACCATACTATGGAAATTATTTTGAGAATGAAAAAAAAGAAAAAAGAGATAAAGACAAATAATGAACCCCATTAAATCATGACCATAAATGAACAATATAATCTGGGGAAAAAGGTAAAATGAATAAGCATATTTTGTCATTTATATATCCACACAAAAAGATCCAGGGTTTTCCAGAGCCTTGAAGAACAGCTCTGGAGGCTGTAGAATATAATCATGTTGGACAGGAGAGAGAGAGAATGACGTTTGTACCTTAAAAGAGGCAGAACTGATACCGGATTCTGCCGTGCCGAAGCCTCTGGGGTCACGCTGCAAATCAGAGAGAGGGGCGGGCCATGAGCCCTGTAATCAGATATATGGGGCGGAGCTACGGGCTACCCGACAAGAGAGAGAATGCCAGAAGAGGTTCCAGGAAATCGTTATAAGCGAGAGAAAGAGAGACACCTCAAACGCGGGTTAGTCTGTGTGTGTGTAGGACTGGGCTGTCAGCGTTGTAGGAATACTGTACCTTTCCTGATGTGTTTAAAGGTGGTGTTCCGCAAATTAGACTCTTTCCAAAAAATTTGAATATCATGGAAAAGTTTATTTATTTCCATAATTCCATTCAAAACGTTAAACTTCCATAGATTATAGATTCAGGGCCCACAACTTAAACGATTTCAAGTATTTAGTTGTTTATTTGTACATAATTTGGGCTTCCAGCTCATAAAACCCACGAAAACAGGGTTTCAAAAAATTAGAATATTACATGAAATCACACAGTAATTACACAGTGATACCATTGTCATTGAACCAGGTTTTAGTTATTTGGGCAGTGTGGGCAGGTGCAAATCCTGCTGGAAAATGAGGGAAGCATGAAGTGCTCTGAAAATGTCCTGGTAGACGGCTAGGACTGAATCTATAATCTATGGAAGTTTAAAGGAGAACTCCGGTCAATTTTAACATTGAGCTCAATTTTAACATTGAGCTCATTTTTTGTAAATTTGGAGTACTGTCAATACAGAGAACGACGACAAAAATCGGTGTTGCCTACACCGTGTTATCCTCTTTTTACAATTTGCACCCTGTTGACTTAAACGGGGCACTTGCTTTTAGGCTCTTAACATCCTTGATGTGTCATTACAAGTGCACAGGTCATGTGAGTAATTCCTTCAGAGTGAACACGAGTGAATCTGACTGCAGTAGATGTGAAGGATATGAATAAAAATGATGTTATTTCAGCCAGCGCACATACCTGTATTTACATCCTGTTTTCGGTCGAAGTCCACAGTAGTCGATTGTCGAGTTTGGGCGCATGATCGTACGTACTAAACCTATGCGCGTGAACTCGACAATCGACTACTGTGGACTTCGACCGAAAACAGGATGTAAATACAGGTATGTGCGCTGGCTGAAATAACATCATTTTTATTCATATCTTTCACATCTACTGCAGTCAGATTAACCCGCGTTCACCCCGAAGGAATCACTCACATGACCTGTGCACTTGTAATGACACATCAAGGATGTTAAGAGGCTAAAAGCAGGTTTAAAACTTGCCCCGTTTAAGTCAACAGGGTGCAAATTTTAAAAAGAGGATAACACGGTGTAGGCAACACCGATTTTTGTCGTTGTTCTCTGTATTGACAGCACGCCAAATGTACAATAAAATGAGCTCAATGTTAAAATTGACCGGAGTTCTCCTTTAACGTTTTGAATGGAGTTATGGAAATAAATAAACTTTTCCATGATATTCTAATTTTTTGGAAAGGATCTGTGTATATATATCTATATACACACATATACACACAATTATTTTATTTTTTTTAAAGACGGAATTATGTACATTTATATGTTTTTTTTTACCTTATGCTAACTCAAACGTCAACTCTTATACTTAAATCTATCTATATTGAAAAAATGCTATATTGAACTTTTATATGTGATTTTCTCATGTCTTTCCTAAAGTCCAACGATTTGCATTATATTTTAAAGATCTATTTTTTTTGGAATTGTGACAGTCCCGTGGGTGAGTGTGCGTGAGTGCAAGCATGAAAGAGAGAAGAGCTACGGAGGAAGTTTGGGCTGGCGTTGCAGTGGTTGAAAAAGACGAGCTTCTAATTTTTCTGAAATCAGAAATCCACTCAAACCAAACCATGCGATTAGCTACGGTCCTCAACCCGAGAGTTAGTTTACACTGCACATGCCCGAGAGTGTGGGTCTGTGAGTCTGTGGCGAGAATATGGGCTGTGGGTGAGGCAGAATCCGATACAGTCAAGCAGTTTTGTGTGATGCAAGAGTTCATGCTGGTTTATGTCCGCAGGAGTGTGTGCTTGTGTGTGTGATTGACAGTGGCATGCGAAGGTACCTTGCTGTGTGGGTCTGCAAACATCCTGGTGAAAATTTCACACAACCTCTTCAGCTCAACACGGCTGAAACGGATAGAAAGAACAAGTTAAACACAAACTTGCGTTGAACATGAGAGAGTTTATTTACATATGAAACAAAAATCAGCCAATTTAGCAAAACTTTAGGAATATGAGAAGCATAAGAGTGTGTTACCTGAGAGTTCGCTGGTTTTTCAGCAACGCCTGCAATCCCATCAGCCCCTCTTTTCTCTCGGACCAGTTGGCAGAGGCACAGCGATTGAGCACTTCGGCCACGTCCTCAGTCTGCCGCATATACGTAGGAATACTGCCGTTTCGGGAGCTGTACGAACGCTCTGAACACGCGCTGGAGGCGTCGCTGTTTGCATCATCATCCGAGTACATCCCATAGTTGTCGTACCGCCGCCGAGCTGGTTTCTTCTGCTTAGGAAACATAAAATGAAATCCATATGATCATTTTAGGCATGAATTAAGCACAAGACAACTTGAAGGAAAGACTGAAAATGTAAGTTTAACATCAGCTTTAATGCAGAGACAGACAGAAAGCCAGAGGGACTAACCTTGCCCCGCATATCTCCTAAAAGCTGGCAGCATTGATAAAGCCAAAAGGTTAGAGTTAAAGCATGATAGACAAGTTAAAGACAGACATTTAAGTGCATGATACAATGGTTATGTGAATCTTTTGTTAATTTTGTGAGTACAGTTCTTAGCATAAGTTTGATTTATAGTACAAAATAATGGTATGGATCAGTACATTTGACATCCTACACAAGAGCATGTATATACAGCACTTAAATTACCATTCAAAAGTTTGGGGTCAGTAATGTTTTTTTTCTTCTTTTTTCATAAAAAAAAAAAAGTATCTTATGCTCACTGCATTTATTTAATCAAAAATATAGTAAAAACAGCACTCTTGTGAAATATTATTGTGAAAAAATGTTTCATTCTTTAGTGTCACATGATCCTTCATTTACAAATTATGATATAATATGCCGATTTGGTGATCAGGAAACATTTCTTATTATGATCAACGTTAAAAACTGTTGTGCTGCTTTATATTATTTTAGAAACCTTGATACATTATTTCAGGATTCTCTGATTAACAGAAAATGAACTCTCAATTTAACACATTCTTGCTTAATGTCATTTCTTTTAAAACAAACATCTTACTCACCTCAACTTTTGAATGATATATATAAACAAAACAAAGATTTATCTTTTTTTAAATGGCTAAACATGAGATTCTGGGTATGTAAATGTAAACTTATATGTGAGTGGGGTGTAAGCAGAGTTCCTGTGTGTGACTATGTATAATATATTTACCAGCGCATCTGCCAGGGCTTCTTCCACGTCTGATCCGGTGTTCAGCACTCTCATGGCACTAACTGAAGATGACAGACGACTGGACTGAGACATACCCAACCCAGAACCTACAACACACATCACACATTTTACACACACATCCACAAATACAAAAAAAACACCTACATGTCCAAACAAAAAAATGCATGCAGTGATCTTATCAATACTGAGCAATCAATTAAAATAATGCACCAACAGTAAAGACACTGAGACTAGAGAACCAAAAACAAATTATCACAATATAGAACCACAAATGCCCAAACAACAACAACAACATCAACAACAAAAAACAAGGACACGAAGAAAAAAACTTGGGTTAAATTCAGGAAAAATCATGAGTGACACTGAAAGGTTTTCCACGTGAATCTACTTGAATGCGGTTGTTATCGAGGTAATGGTTGGAACGGTTGTTATGGCTAAAACTAAACTTAAAGCATGCAGGTCCGATGGAGGCTAAACTGAAAGAAGCAGAAGGATGAGATGAAAAACTAAAATTCAAAAAATGACAATGACTTTAAAAAAAAAAAAAGTTTTTGAAAAGAGTCCTGTGCCGCTGAGGTGACAGTTCACCTGCTGCCCCGAAGGCATCTGGGGCATGAAGAGCACCAGTTGAGCGCGAATAATGCCGGGATGCTGCAACACACACACAAGAATGCAAACAAGCACACACGCGTAAATAACCAGGCCAGTGTTAGAGCTCACCAGAGAAACTCCCAATTAGCAGTAAAGTGAGAACGTCCCATCACCAAAACACACACATGCCCTGCTGTGACACACAATTTCACACACTTCAAGTGTCAGTGCTGAAGGATATTAGTCCAGTTCTGCATTACAGTAAGGATATTTTCACACTTTCATCAGGTAAGGTATAATAAATGTGTCATACCTAACATCAAAAATATTGCTGGAAGCAGACAGTCTCTATCTTAAATGTTCTTATCTTTATTCCACTTTGTGCCACTCAAAATAAATGTGCAATGAAAATGTTGATTCTTAAAAAACAAAACAAACAATCATAAAAGACATTATCTGTGATAATTATAATTACACATTTTTGGTACACCGAGGACTACGGCTTTTGTCAGAAAGCTTGAACATATTTATGTCACTATCAAACTTAGTGATTTATACTTACGTAATTGTCATTCACAAACTATTTTTCTTCCTCATATGACAGTTTTTGTGCAAAATGGGACATTCAACAAGAGATAAAAACAAAGTATGGTAGGTACTTATGAGGAATGTACATAAAAAAAAATATAAACTGTGAATTTTAATTGCATGTTGACTATAAGGGTTATTCCTAATAATTCCTGTCTGAGGTTTTACCTTTATGATCATTTTTCTCTGGTGTGCTGCATTTACGGACCATCTCAGACAAAGCTTGTGCCAGCATCCATCAGTAATGTTCACAATGTAAGATGTGGTAAAAAAAAAAAAAAAAAAAACAAGGCCAGGAGAAAAATGCTTCCTGACCAGGCTGAACCATGTGAGGGATTTTTAACCCAAAAGATATTCTTAATACAATGTGCGCCAGCAGTGCAGCACAAAGATTTGTGTTTGGCAGTTTTGAAGCAAACAGAGTCCAGCAAAGAGCAAAATGTGCAAAAGCTTGACTTCCAGTTTCAAATGAAGCAAAGGAGGCCATATCGCTTTTCGTTTTTCAACGTCGCATGATCTTGCCTAATCGTTTACGCCCCTGCTGTGTTGAAGCTGATTGGTCCTGGTAGATGAAATGGTTGCCGTGGTTACTCACCGAGCGGCGTGAAGGAGCGCACAGGGCTGGTGTCTCTGCTGCTCTCTCGACTGGCCTCACGACTGCAGCCCTGACTCACGCTAGGCCGTGGTATACGACTACCCCTCGCTGACCCACCCCCAAGAGAAAACACAAAGAAAAGAGCAGAGAGAAAAAAAGATAAAGAAGAACAGAGACATTGGAGGGTATAACAGACAGACAAAGCAGGAGAAATATAGAAGGAATAGCCGTAACAATTACATGGAGTATTGTTAAGCACTGAAATGACATTGAAAAAAAAGAGGTCCCAATACAGAGCCTTGAGGAACCTCGCATAAAATAGGCAGAAAGACAACAAAAATAAACTCAATATTTGTACTAATGTCTAGAGTCCATGCACAAATTCCACATTAAAGGAATAGATTAGAAATGAGCAGACATTCACTGACAGGACGAACAGTTAAAAGGTTAGGAATTAAAGGGGGAATGTTATTAAATGGGAGGTGGCAGGTCTGGATGTTTGCTTTTATATCCTGTCTCTTAACCAACGTTCAACGTTCATCTGCATTCATGAGATGGACTTCACACATTCATTTTGCAAAGATCAGCATCAAGCTGTGGGGTTTAACATCACAGCAGACAAGGGAAGACCCAGCAGGTTAATGAGACGGCATGTTCTGCTTTCCCAAAGCAGTGTGTTACGCGCAAAACAGCACAACCTCCAGCATGAAACACCATTAGGATGACAGCCCCAGCTTAGGCAGGCAGATGGATTACCATTATGGGATGGCTGGCAGAGGCCAAGGCAAAAAAAACTCAAAAAAGTCATACCTCCTTTTGATCCATTGTAGATGTGGCTGATGTTTGAAGGAGCTTTGATTGAAAGAAAACATTTCAGTTTTGGTAAGAACACTATCACCCCTTTACGTGAAGGCCTACAGAAGTCTTGGGGCCAAATGCAACACTTTTGATCTTATGTGCCAACAGATTCAAAGGACACTCACTGATAAAGAAGGTATTTTATTCATCAGACAGAAGAGATTCTCACGGTCACAGACAGAAACGAGTGCTTACCAACAGACAGGCGTGTGGGGCTGGAGTCTCGACTGCAGCCTTGACTGCGCGGGATCCTGCTGCGACGGTGGGAGCCTGGAGCGGCACTCACACGCTGAGCTCCCGTACTGAGCGTGCTCAGAGCTGTACTGGTCAAAACCCGGCCTGGGGAACCCGAGCGAGAACCCGCTGGAAATATATAGAAAATGAAAAGACAAAAGAACTGTGAGAATGACAGACCACTAAATGCATACACAAACAGATTTATATAAATATATAATCAGGGCTTGACATTAAAACCCGTCTTGGATTTAGCAGTGGCGTGTAACACAGTAACACTACTAGCAACTTTGGCGGGTTGAAATTTATATAAATAAAAAATATACAAAAATATAGATTTTTCGATACATATCAATAATGAAATATCTTAAACTCTTCTGCAGGATACACAATACAAATACTCTGACAGTGAGTTGACACACATACTAGCCCTTTACTGACTTGTTTCATTTGCTCCGTATGAATATTGTTGGTGTTACAGTGCTTGAATTTTTCGGTGTGGGATCTTGAGCATAATTTTATTCATTACTGCAGATTTTGTGACCCAAAGTGCGTCAGGTCATAAAGTGACAGCAGCCTAATATACCGGCTGCCAAATTATGAGATAGTATTAAAATTAAATATACAACAGTTTTTCCCTATGGTTTCGTTGTCAAAATTGTGTCCAGTGAAAATGCTGAGTGGCTAGTAACTTTGGAAAACCACAAGCCACAGTGGCTGGTGAGCAAAACAAATTGAATGTCAAGCCCTGTATATAATAAATAGCACAAATTACATTACTGTCCACCAAAACCAAACATCAACAACTAATCCTCATAGCTATATCCACACAGCAATAATTCACACTACAATAATCACATATACAGATGACAGTTTGACATTAAAGTGCTAGTGTTGTGATTCCGATTGTGTCAAGACCAAAAGGGAAGAATGAGGTTTACCTAGTGAACAAGTGAAAATGACTACAGAGACTACACAAACACAAATGAACATGCTCACGCTGCACTTTGACACACCAATTACCAAATCTTTCAATTTCCCCACACAGTGACATGTAAAGCAGGGGTGGGCGATATGACCAAATTCTTATATCATGTTAATGGTATAAATCAAACATTAGTTATTTTTGCTGGAAATTCAAGAAAAATATGTTTTCAGATGATTCATGACAGATGAAAGAACCAGTACTGATACAGCTTCACATTACATAAAAATTGAGTTAAAACAAAGCCACCACTTTAAAGTTTTCTGCAATTTTGTGGATTCTTTTTGAAAAATAAAAATCGCACCACAGATATAGAGGAATCAGTGTAGCAGATTCCCAGCAAAAGCAGAATCGGTATCAACGAAGGGCATATACCGTCATACCGCCCAGCCTTATATAAGGTTCAAGTTTTTCAGATTTGAAGAGAGAGAGAGAGAAAAAAAAAACACCATCCAATGTATTGTGAACCAAGCGACACACCCTCCATGCAGTGAAGAGAGTGGGTGCTGATGGCAAAACCATGTTTTTCCGTGAATCAGGAGAAGGGAAGATGTAAGACTAGAGGGTGGAGGCCCACAGGATGGGAGTGACTGGACTAAGTGAATAACTGACAGGTGAAATATGTTGAAAATCTTACCACCAACAGGGGTAGCAGACTGTGATCCTGAGCCAATGAGGGGAAAGGATTAGGGAGCGGGAACGGGTCCAAGAGACCCATTGGGTGGGAGGAGGAACAGCATATTAAACGAATACAAATGCATTATGGGGTAAAAAACATGCTGTCAATGTGTTGTTTTTGACACACACATCGTACAAATGAATAAAACCATAAGCCTGCAAATGAAAACATCAGCATGAGTCGCGCACATAGATTCAAGAAGCCCTACAGCTGACGTTACTCCACAACATCACCATGAAGGCACACAAAAGATGAAAAACATCATGGTTGTTTGCGCCACTGCTTTAGTTCCATCAACACTCTTAACATGTTAAAGCAGCCCAGGCTGCCCAACATACACTGCTAAACCGTTGTGTGTGAGAGTTTGTGTTTCTACACGCCTGCAGGCAGAAATGGACTGATACCATTACACCCAAGTGGAGACCACACAGCATGCAGGCCACTCAAGACATACAAACGTTTGCTCGCTCACACACACGTTTGCATGAACTAAACACACTCGCCCACATGTCAGACGAGGGTACCTGGCGTGCAATCAGAATCGTCGGAACCTAGAGGCACAGAAACAGTTGGAGGAGCTGTGGGTTACATCCTTAGATCAGGATGACTCCTGATAATCTCTCTCACACACACACACACTGGCATGCAGATGACAATGTGTTTTACAGCACGTGGTATGAGGGAAGACTGTTTACAGTCACGTTTCACCGCATGCTTGTGTTGTGCATAAAATAAGCACAAGCACTTGGTCATTTTTTAAAATACTTTAATAGTTTTATTCAACAAGGATGCATTAAATTGATCAGACGCAACAATAAATATATGTATAACATTACAAAAGATTTTCAAATAAATGCTGTTCTTTTGAACTTTCTATTTAAAAAAATAAAAAAATAAGCTGTTTTCAGCATTGATAATGATAACAAATAATTTAAATATATTTAAAAATGTAAACAGTTGTATTAAAATTGTAATACATTTATTACTGTTTATATACTGTATTTTTGATCAAATAAATGCAGCCTTGATGAGCAATATTATATTTTCATAGTACTTCTTAAATATTAAAAATACACATAACATTGTGCATATACATAATTTATATTTTATTTAAATAGCCAAAGTGTAGGTGAAATTCTAGTATACCGTTTCACAGAAATACTTCCTTAAATTGTAATTTCAATGCTTGTGTTCAAAGTGTTTAAAACATACTTTATAATAGGAATGACTAAGTATAAAGTGTATGGATCATTTCTGGGAGTTTGCGATCAGTATATTCCTCTATTGGTAAATATTTTGCATCAACATATATTTACTGACTAGTTTTGTTACATTGATACATTGTGTTTATGGTGAGGTCAGGTGTGACAACACATAATAATGTTCATCTAGAATATTTGTGCTTCTTCACTGCAGACGTAGAATGTGTATGAATATTGTATGAACATTGCAGGTACTTACGTTGTGACTGAGATGTTATTTTTGATTTGGTCCGCCCTCTTGAGTCGACCTGACTGCTGCCCATGCTAGACGCCGTCGATAAAGTCTGCTTAGTCCGTAGACGCCCTGGATAGCAACAAAAATGCTGTAAGTCATCAGGCCAATCATAACACACCATCAAATGAATAAGTCAAAGAGATTTCCAGTGTTTCGCTGGCCCACCACAACCACGCACTGGCCAGTCCTGTGATTGAGGGAACGTATTAATGATTGCGTTAAAGGAAAGAAGATGGGACAGAATGGACAGAATAAGAGGAGAGTTTCAGGTCAGTATGGGAGATTTTTAATGAAGCAATTCAACTTGGCACAACCACAAGCTGAAAGGCAGATCATTCATTTTCTTGCAATACCACAGGCCACCAGCAGACAGCAGCAGCACTACATCACACACAACGAGCTCCGCCCACTACGCGTGAGAGGATCGGGTTCCCTATTACACCTACAAAGCATTGGAATAACTACAACAAAAAGCAAACAACTTTCCTCCTAGCATAATTTAATATAAATCAGAGACATATAAATCACCAAAATCCTGATCAACGATTCAAAGACAAACAGTAGGAAAGCATGAGCTACATGAGCAGGAAGGAAGGCCAATAGAAAGGGGGGAGGGGGCAATTAAGAAAAGGAGAAGATGAAGACGGGATGAGCAAACGGCAGATGATCTTACCATCTTTATCAGAGGCATCATCTTAAGCAAAAGAAGAGAGAGAGGAGCACAGCAAACCAGTTAGAACATAAAACACAAACACACTCACAACAGAATCACACGTGACCGCACACTCACACGTAACCTTGACGAATTGGAGGGTCGTTTGTTTTCCTTTTTGATAAATAGGTAGGAAAATGTCAACACCCATAATGCACCGGTCATGTTGCAGTCCGAGGCCACTCCCAGTCTGATTCTATTGGATAGCCTTGACAAATACCGACCTTGCTTTAGTAGGAAACACTTCTTGGCAAACTTTGTAATATTGGGGTTGACTTGTATTTTCCCAGAGAGCTAGAATTCAAAAAGTGAAGGATCCAGCACGTTGTAGGCTGCAACATATCGTAAATATGAAGAGAATGCCGAGAATCTCAGTGTTTCTAGTCAACATTTCAAACTGGATGACCATGAATACAGTGTTTTAGGCCAAACGCAGGGGAAAAAAACTAAAAGAAACTGCCGTTCCATCAGTTTCGAAAACGGCGTCACATACGGGTAAAAAAAGCTGTTTCCAAAGTGTTCGATTTTTACCACAATGCTGTTTAAAGAGAAGACAAAGTATGATACGATTTTCAGTGACTGTTCTGTTAATAACCCTCTGTCGATCCGACTGTCTGTCTGTAGTTTTCAAGAAAGCCCTGAAGCCGTCAAAAGTCTTGCTGACAAATTTGAGTTTCTCTGTCCAGGTAACACAGAAAACGAGTACATAGACATTGTAACTATACAAAGTGGTTCGAAAATCTGCAAAGTTAAAATTCTTCACATCAGTTTCTATTGCGTGTGGTGAGAGAGTGTGCATATCTGCATATTCACACGTGTGACCTCTTCTGTTCACGAGTTGATCAAAGAACCGTATGTGGCTCCTACCGAGAGATGCGTATGATCCGGGGACCAGGCCTGCCGTGACTCGACCGGCCCCTCCAGCCTGTCCGCTGTGTCTGGCTTTAGCGCCGGCGGCTGCGTTCACATCCACATCACTGCGGGAACGCTGCAAAGAGCCTGGAGATCCCGACGATTTTGAGCTCGCAGGCACTAAAGTAACAAACAAACAAATGTGCACGCCACATATATATACATTTTTTACAATGAAGGCCATGTCATTATAAAAAAAAAAAAGAAAAATTATTATTTTAGATTTTGTTATTAAAAATGACTATTTTTCCATTGCCTAGTTCTCATTTAAATGTTAGTTAAGTTTATTAAGGTATTTCTGTTATATTCAATTATTCCTATTTAACTTTAATTTATTTTTATTTCAGTTTTTAGTAATTTTAGTACTTTAATTTTCAGTTAGTTGCAAAAGGCAACATTTCTAATTTTTGTTTAAGATTTGAATTTAAGTTTCCATCTAATATTGATAAATTATTTTATCCTTTCAGATTTATTTCAATGAACAAAATTATTATTATTTTTTTTTTTTGTGATTTTTGCCTTTAATGTGATAGGATAGTACCGAATGGACAGGAAGCGAGGTGGGAGAGAGAAGGGGGACGGGATCGGGAAAGGTCCACGAGCCGGGATTCGAACTCGGGTCACCCGAAGAACAACGGCGCTATATGTCGGCACGCTGCCCATGAGGCTATCGGTGCCGAATAACAAAATTATTTTAATAGTTTTGGTTAACAATAACAACACTTCTATGAAAATGTGATATAGATGGGTACTTTTGAAAGTTAACATCCTGCAGTCTCACGCCATAAGCGTTTTGATAATTATGCATGAAATGTTTAGACTACATGGAATATTTGTAGTTTTAAAAAGCATTTTACATGATCAAGACAAAAATGTGTTTGGCCCTAAAATATTCCTATTGCATTATGCACATTTTAAACAAAATATTGAGTGATTTGGAGTTTGAACACGACATGAGTCAATTACAAATACACATACACACACACGAAAGATCTCACCTCTGCCTGGAGCAGCTGACCACTTTGACAGCGGCCGACTGAAAAAGAAAAGAGGGAAAAATACAGAGCTCTTATTCAATTTCATCATTTACTGCAGCAGACGGTTGCAGCCGAGTGAGATATTCTTACTTAAGGCTTTCTTGCGAGCTGGAGGACGAGCGATCCGACTGTGGGAGGGACGCCACGCTGCCCGAGCTCTTTAGGCTCTGAAGAGTCTTCTGATAGGACGGTTCTAATGCGTTATACAGAGACTCCGCCTCCCCAGGGAAATGAGCTTGCAACCCACAGTATGCCCTGAGAGAGAGAAACATCAGAAATAAAACACAACTCCGAAACAGCGAAATACATGAAGTAATTTAAGGACGGCACTCACTTCCTGGCCTCCACTCGAGCCTCCGAGTCTGCGTCTCTGATTCCCTTCTTAATGCTCTCCACCAACACCGCCGCATGCCTGAGGCACAGACGAAAGAGAAGAGAGGTTATGTAGTGCAGTGCTGGCCTTTCGACACCAGTAGGCACTGTGGTTTAGCCTGTGCTGTGGCGGTACCTCTCCAGAGAGTGAGTCTGCCATTCCTGCAGCAGGAGATCCAAGAACTCATAACAGCGCCTGACAAAGACAGAGAGGAAGAGAGAGAGAGGTTACAATAAATATATGAAGAAATTAAACTCTCTTAAAGATTGTGCCAGCAGTATAGATTCCTGACTCTCAAGTATAAACATGTTAAGACAGTTATTTTTAATCGGGTGTCTAGTAATTGGCAAAAGAGTTGGGAAGACTCATTTCCACAAATCAGCTCTTTCAAACTGGGCATTTCGATTAATTGAGCCGAACACTGGTTTAAATATTGGTCTGTCATCACCCTCAAGAGATTTATGCTATATGGGGACATATTTACAATGTTTAGTAACAAATATTTACAACAATATACAAAAAAAAAATAAAAAATTATAAATAATTGTGAGTAGTGAGAAACAATCACTGGAAAACATTAAATGTTTACTGCATTAACACTTGTTTGGTTCAAACTCGGTCATTCTAGAGGAAAAACTTTTCAAGTCAACTTTAAATTCTTACAGACAGACAGACAGACAGACAGACAGACAGACAGACAGACAGACAGACAGACAGACAGACAGACAGACAGACGGATGGATAGACAGACAGATGCATAGACCGATGTATAGACAGATGGACAGACAGATGGACAGACAGATGGACAGACAGATGGACAGACAGATGGACAGACAGATGGACAGACAGATGGACAGACAGACAGATGGATACATAGATAGATACATAGATAGATAGATAGATAGATAGATAGATAGATACATAGATAGATACATAGATAGATACATAGATAGATACATAGATAGATACATAGATAGATACATAGATAGATACATAGATAGATAGATAGATACATAGATAGATACATAGATAGATACATAGATAGATACATAGATAGACACAGACAGACAGACAGACAGATGGATAGACAGACAGACGATAGACAGATGGATAGATAGATAGATAGATAGATAGATAGATAGATAGATAGACAGACAGACAGACGATAGACAGATAGACAGATGGATACATAGATAGACACAGACAGATAGACGGATGGATAGACAGACAGATAGACGGATGGATAGACATACAGATAGACGGATGGATAGACAGACAGATAGACGGATGGATAGACAGACAGATAGACGGATGGATAGACAGATGGATACATAGACACAGACAGACAGACAGACAGATGGATAGACAGACAGACGATAGACAGATGGATAGATAGATAGATAGATAGATAGATAGATAGATAGATAGATAGATAGATAGACAGACAGACAGACGATAGACAGATGGATAGATAGATAGATAGATAGATAGATAGATAGATAGATAGATAGATAGATAGATAGATAGACAGACAGACGATAGACAGATAGACAGATGGATACATAGATAGACACAGACAGATAGACGGATGGATAGACATACAGATAGACGGATGGATAGACAGACAGATAGACGGATGGATAGACAGACAGATAGACGGATGGATAGACAGACAGATAGACGGATGGATAGACAGATGGATACATAGACACAGACAGACAGACAGACAGACAGACAGACAGACAGACGGACAGACGGACAGACAGACGGACGGACAGACGGACGGACAGACGGACGGACAGACGGACGGACCGACAGACGGACGGACCGACAGACGGACCGACAGACGGACCGACAGACGGATAGACAGACGGATAGACAGACGGATAGATAGATGGATAGATAGAGACAGATGGATAGACAGACGGATACATAGATAGATAAGCTTGTAGGTGGAGAAAAAATATTCAGTTACACTATTTTAAAGTGTCCTTGTTACAGTGTAATTCTACATTTAAGTATGGAGTAATAATTAACTACATGTACTTACTACAGGGTTAGTTGCACATAATTATGCATACTATATAGCCTAATTATTACTATAGTAACACCATGTGACGTGTGAAAAGGACACTGTAAAATAGAGTGTCATCTAATATTCCTGCAGTGCTCAGCTATAGTGTGTAGAAGCAGTTTGACCATCTCACCTCCGGACGGCCACAGACTTTGACGTGCAGTTACTAGCGATGAGAGGAATTAGTCGTGGGACATGAGTGTGCTGAAAATACAAAAACAAACAGTCAACACATGCAGACACAGTGCAGTCAGACAGACAGAATGAACTCCTGCACGCCACCGTTTCTCACCCGTATGATGATGCGTATGGCCGCTGTGCCGGATGTGGCCATCACTCTGGCACAGTTAGGGATGAGATTGAAGAGCACCGGAACGATGGCCTCTGCTCCATGATCGAACTTATTCCCTAATAGTGTGGAAAGATGCCTGCACAAACATAACACAATAAATTGGTGCTCTTTAAAATTAACACAAAACAATAGCAAGAATCCACAAATCAAGATCCAGTAGACTGCAAAAAGGAATCGCTTTGCTCTGTGAGCCTATTGACTCGTCTCTAGCCCTTAATCAAGTGGTTGATGGGAAACAGATCTCAATAATCTGCATACTATGCACACACAGCTTTCTAATGCCAGAGATCTGAGTTAACATTGTTCAAGATGTCAGACACTCACGCCACTGTGATGCAAGCCTCCCGCACCACCTGAGAACGCAGGTCTTTTGCCGACAGCTTAAATGCACCATCCAATAGGCGCAGGTGCTGGTAAAAACAATCATAGTCTGCTGCCCCGGCAACCAGCAGAGATCGGATTTTCTTCAGCTGTGGAGGGAGAGGGAGGGGAAAACAAGACCACATCAAAGTCACACATGAATGGGATGCATAGGCAAAGCTACATAAAAGGCCAGATAGAGATTTTTTTTTTTTTAAAGTGTAAACAATCCCTATGTATGGTCACAAAGAAAACTCTAGGTCTAGTGCATCCCAGTGCCATCCCCTCTTAATAACCACAATTAACCAGCAAACAAGTTCAGTCACTTCTTGGAAACAAAATACGGAAACATAATGGTGATGTGTTTAAAGTCGGCATTAAATGAAAATTCACCCTATGCATTTTGTAAATGCATTTTATAGATGTTATTGTGAATAATCATCCATGCGTTTCAATTTTTTATTTGGGCCTCGTAATGTTCAATCAAAATGTCAACTTAATCTTCCAGTAAGACGACAGACTTCTCTGGCGATGCAGGACTTCTCCAACCATTTATTCTGATTAAACCTCAGCCCTCCACTATTGACTGCAAGTATATTGAGTTTGTACAATATATCTGTATATTAAAAAAAACTAAAACAAGGCAATACCGTTTATATCGATATACAGTAGATTGATGTTATGAGCGCATCTGAAAAATAGCAGAGGAAAGCAGTGAGCTGCTGCGGGGAAGAGCATAATCCAATTTGTCCTAAACTTGAGACATGCTTTATATTAAGGGCTTCAAAATAACTCGTAAGAAAGTAATCAACGCAGCTTACCCTGTCAGATGCTCTGACATATACTAGTGCGGTTTAATGAGTTTGAGATGTTATGTTTTTTCTCAGTGCATAATGTATATATTTATCACATGCAAATATTTCCATATTCCTAGACGAGCCTTATGCAAGCGAGTCTCCGCTAAACTTCGCAGACTTCAGTGAACGAGTGCGCGCCAAACAGACGCAATGGAGTAGGAGTGACTAAAATACATTTTGATAAAATTTTAAAGAAATTTTAAACCTACAAGCAAGTGTAGGAGTATTTTTATGAGTAGTAACTTTAAAGAGATCTAACTGCAAGCTTGCATTCAACTTTGAGTGCAATGCCCACATCTCAAAATTCTGTTAAGAAATAGTGGGAATAACAAGCCACAACCCTACATTTTTTCTTTTGCATAATCCGTTACATTCGGATGGTCATCAAAATACACGGGGTTGATTCAACAAAGAGTTGGTCACTTGTTCCCTTATTGAAAAGATTTTAACAAAGAAATGAATAATGAATTGACTGCAGTCGAATCAGTAACCTAATGAAAGCTGTTTTATTATACACAGAGTGGGTCCCCTCATGGGGGCAGCCATGTTGAGATCACATGACCAGTCGAATTGACTTCCTTTATCTCGGTAACCGCCATTTAACTGGACATGTTAGGTCACTTGATCAATTAATTATGGCTGACTGTAAATAGTGCATTTTTAAACAGTGGCATTAGTAACTGAAACTGTGGTTTTGCACAATGCTGCATCCACACCACTAGGTGTCAGTGAATCTCCAAGGCAACTGTTATATCAACTAGCGTAACTTAGACAAAAATGCTTGCACAAGTGTTTAAATCGTGTGTGTTGAACTCACCGCGCTTGTTCTATGGTCCCAGTCGTGTTTATCGTCAGATAGAATCTCACGGATCTTGTTTAGATTATCCTCCAGGTCCCGTGAGGAGTAGATCTGCGTCAGGAGAGAGACACAAGAGTTTTAGATCAAACACTTCCAAGCCTTTGATCAAACATCAACGTGAACGTTATGAAACCCTCAGGTAGATTCGTAATTAGGTTCTGAGGAATCTCTCATTTATAGGCAAGTGTGTGTCTCACCTGAACCGTGGGGACGTCTGTGAATGCTTTGATAAAATCCTCCTCATCCACAGCTCCTGCCGCTTCCTTAGAGGCTCCTGCAACACACACGATTGACATCCATTAAAACACAAGACAACTATGAAGTTTATGAGGGGTAGATGTATCCGTCTAACACTGTGTGTGACATTTTTAATCTCAATCACGCTGACAGACAACTGACAGCTCTGGGCGCTACCATAGAAACTGAGGTGTTACTATGGCGATCGTTGTATTGCCATGCAAAAGGGAGGGTGTTCTTTGTGTACTAAGTATGTGATTATGTTTTAGGTTTATGTGTGATATAAATAGGTGGGGGAGGAAGTTGTAAACTACGTTATATTGTAAAATGATTTTCTTAAAACCGTATACCATATTCAGTGAAATAGCCCTTTGCAACCTATTACAGGAGGGAGGAAACCCATCCGACACATTAACAGCTCTCAATCCTAATGGACTTCCTGTCTATCTTCCTGTCTGGCTGTAATTGAGCGATCAATCATGAGGGGGTGTGGCCACATCAGCACCAGTGAGCTGTCAATCAGCCTTCAGGAAAACCCATTTTGGGTGGAGCTTTGGTATTGAGCCTCAGCAGAAACATCAATTCATTGTGAACTGCTGCTGATACGAACCAAGTATTTGTAAAAAGGTATTTGTGCAAACTTCTCGTTCTGTAAAAGCATCAGGTTCATGCAGCTACAAAAATTACATTAATTACTTATGTGTGCAAGCAGCTGCACGGTTCTGGATAAATTGCGAATCACGATTTTTCGTTTCAAACTGAGATGATTCTCAACAGACAACTAAACAAAATAACATGTAATTCACTAGAGGTTCTGACAAAATGTTAATTGCTGCACAGTCTTAAAATGTTTAATTATTCTGAATGAATAAAAAAACAAAAACAGGTTGAATGAATGATTCAATGACTCACTCATAAATACCTCACTTGTTTGTTTACTGGATGAATCAGTGTTTTTGAACAAATCTCTTCAATGAAAATATATTTTTTAACGGTCACTTGGCGACACAAACATTATTTGAAGTTACTATAAAAAGGCGTTTTTCTCTAATTTGATTGCTTCCGTAGACATCAGTGTTCATCTGAACTATAAACATTTATCCCAGTGCTTCTGTGATAATATGAATTAAGGTAACAGAAATAATGGCACTGTGTGGTCTGTGACGCTGTTTCACACTTATACGTGATAACTGGTCTCTCTGGGTCAGCGGCAGCGCAAACGCATATTTGAATGTTCTGGTTTGATTTTGTCAAAGGTTTAATAGACACAGGCGAATCGTCATTTAAGAATGAGATTGCGTGGGTGTTTGAATCGAGATCGCAATCTTTTAACGATTAATCTTGCAGCTCTAACTTGCATTGAAATAAACTAAACTAAATACTCATTCATTATTTATTCTTAGGAGCCTCTTTGTAACGTTTCCTTCAATGATATTCAAACTTGTAGAACTGGGTGTTAAGATAGTGTATGTATGTATATATATGTATATATATATATATATATATATATATATATATATATATATATCATACAATGATAGAGGATTCTATTCATGACTTTACAACAACCAATAGAGATTTTTCTATATTGTAGCAGGAATTTTGTTTATAAACAATGCAAAACCATAAAAAGTAGAGTACTAAAAAAATATAAAGCAAAATGTGTCCCAAACAAGTCAAGTCCCAAAAACTGACAACTAAGATATTAACAATGCAAAGCTAAATAAATGTAAGGCTGCTGAGCAATATCACAAGCGTCTGCATATCCACTATTTTACAACAGCTTTGAATGTGGTTCATCAAACCAGAATTTAGGAGAGTATTGATCTCTTTTATAATATTAGTTGAGTCCTTTGTTCTAAACGTTATGTAATGTGAAGCTGCTTTTGCACTGATGCCAGAAATATTTTAGTTTGTGTCCATCAAGTTCCAAATAAAAATAGATATAGCTTTCAAAGCAAAGTACCTTTCATTTGTGAATTCATTAATTCACTGGATGGTCTAAAAATAAATAGGATTTACAACATGGTTATTTAATAAATACAGAAGCCATTTTTCATTTCATTTCCAACCAATACATATATATTCATATCCATATCATAATAATGCTTTAGATGTAACACCCAGCCCATAAGCTTATCATACCTTTCTGAAAGCACAGACTAATTGAGTCAGTCAGTGATTAGTTAGTTTACTACTTTATTAATCCCACAAGGGGCAATTACAGTAGGGTGCAAAACAACACACTCATTTCAGACATGAAACAGAACATATAGCCAAATTAAAACACATATTAAAAGAGTCATATTACAACATGCTTCAAAAGGATCAATCCACTCATAATGACCCAAAAGTGGATTATTTTTTAAAGAACACACGTGTCTCACCTGTCTTGGCAGCACCAGTAGCACTGGGTCGTCTGGCACTGCCGGCGGCTTCTCCAGGTTTCTTGGGTACTTTGGGTACCTTAAACGCAGCCTGAGCCGACGACGGCCTGCTTCCGTCCACAGAGTCATCGTCGTCAAAACTACGATCTGAGAGAAGCAACGAGAAGATGAATCAATTGGTTAGCAAAGTCAAGACGTGCCGGCAGCATATCAACAGACGAGCTAATTGTAAATTTTGTTCCAGGATAGACTTACTGCACAATGATAAGCAAAAACCACTTATTTCTGTGCCAACTTGCATAGTCACATATTCTAGTCCCAATGCAGTTGGTTCAATAAAAAGGAAATCTATCAATGAACAAATCCCCTTCTTCTGAAACCCAATAGGTTTTAGGATCATATCACCAAGTATGCCGAGTACAAGGTCTGATTTCCTCCCCACCACAATATCAGCTTTAGTAAATCAATGACCAGCCCAGAACCAGGAACTATTAGGGGCCTATCAATTACTGAACAGCAAAAACAGGAAGTATAGGTACAGTTAATGACTCGCACACATGCACAAACAAAGAGAAATGCCTTCAAAACTCAAAAGCCCAAAGCCACCCACACACAAGAACAGATTGGGCGCTTCCAGTAAGAACAAACAGCCTTTCGTTTCATCTACCAGCTGTTAAAACGCCCCAAATCTCCACGGCACCTGGGCGACGTCCAATGCCTGCACTGATTCAGACGTCAACGTTCATTTGAGCCACCGGCATCATATCAAACAGGTATATTTCGAGAAGACACTCACAGTCACAGATGCGTTTGCAGATGAGGCGCCTCATGCCTGAAGGCGGGCGTGGCTCTCTCTCGTATCCGAGGCAACGCCCAAGCTGCCGCTCACATGACAGTGACTCTCACGGTGACAAAATATCCCCAGACGGTTCGGCAAGGCACACACCACAGTTCACAGAAACCACCACCCAAAAGCTGGTCGGCATCTTCTCTCTCTCTCTCAATTACTCTCTCTCTCCATCCCCCCTCGTCTCCTGCTCCATCACTCCCTCGCACTTTGCTGCACACCGTCCCCGTCCCCCGCCCGCCTCCTTCCCAGCTCCCGAAGAGCCAATCAGGAGAGTGATGACATCATCTATAAGCAGCCAGTGAGCTTTGAGATTTGAGGATGCTTCTTGCATGTCAATGGGGCTCATTTCGTCTGGAGCTCAAGCTAAGCTAATTAGCATCACGTCGGTGTGTGATCACCTTAGTTTAAACACATTCACGGTCAAACATGCACAGCTGAATAAAATGCATAAATACAGATGAGAACGAAGGCCACACCCCTACAGCCGAGACATGGTCTTTGATTGCATATGAAAGTGTTTGTGTGTGTGTGTGTGTGTGTGTGTGTGTGTGGGCAATCGGCATTGTGACCCTGATTGCACTGACACATTATGGATGCTGACCCCACTAGCGGAGCTGAAAGGGCTCTGTGTGTCTGACTATGTGTGTAGCATTATTAGCATAGTAGCATAACCCACCCTTTGTTGAGACAGGAGGGCGTGAACAACAATTCAACAAGGACGGGCCAATGACGACCGTAGAGAGAGAGATCAATCGAGAATGAGGCCGGCCGAAAGGAACAAAACAGCAACAGGAAGCAAGAGAGAAAGAGGGGACAAGCTGAAGGGAAAAGGGGGAAAAGGGGGAAAAGGGAGAAAAGGCAAGGACGAAGTGTGAGAGAGAGAGAGAGAGAGAGAGAGATGGCCGCTTGCAAAAGGCTGTTGCCATGACAACAAGATCAGCCCACATCAGTGGATTTGAAAGATTGGAGAGGAAAAAAGGGCTGATTCACACTGGTTTAAATTTTGGTCAGCCAAAAATGGCTTGCTCAAGTCAGAAACTATTTTTTATTAAGAAGCAGCAGCAGAAGAGGTTATGAGAAGAAAAATTGGTTGTACTTTATTTTAAGGTGACGTGGTTACATTGTACTTAAGTACTGAGTAATATTAATTAACTACATGTAATTACTACAGAGTTACAGTTAGGTTTTGGTTTAGGGCTAGTTACTTGTAATTATGTATAATTTATTATTATTACCATAGTAAGTACATGTATTAGCATGTAGCTACGTAACCTTAAAATAAAGTCATACAGAAATATTTTTCGAAGCAATATTTGCTTCAAAGCAAGATATTGCTTCTATACTTACGAGTTAAGTTGCATTTTTTAATGAATATTTTTGGTGGAAAAGGCCATCCATCATAAAAGTCACAATGAAATGCAGTGTACTGTCATAAGTCAACGCACAATTACTTCTATTCAATCAATGAATAAAAAAAAATAAAAAAAGAAAGATTAATACATAATTTCTTGAAAGAGTTGTAATATTGTATTGTGACAGTTATTGATATAAAAAAAGTATCGCCACCATATTGAGAGTTATGAAGAATAGCAGTATGTAACAGCAGAGGTAGTTTAAAAACAAAAGTAACTAACTACACACTAGTACATGACATTTCTCAGTCAAAACTGACCTGGAAACACACACTGACAGTCAAACACCATATTGCTTATGGCTGGGTGACTGAGTGAGTGCTGATGTCTGAGTCCTCACTGGTCAGTCCGTAACTTAACTGGCTTTCTAATCTGGTTATCAGGATTATGACGAGGAAGAGCTATGTAGTAGGGCCCACCGAAACGAACAGCGAACATAAGCTTCATTTATAGTCAAGAGACACACAGCATCTCATACTAGTGTACTTCAATTTCCAGGCCAAGAGCTGAGGAGTCTAATAATGGGTAGCGGAGGCAACAAAATGCCCTAGAAACCAGGTCACACTTGAACTCCCAAGGGACAAAACCCACTGATGCAGAAACCAATATAACTAGTATGTCAGAGAGATTTAATGCAATATATTCTGATCAAATTCCATTGCTTTAATGGTTGGCGACTTTAAAGGGATACTTCACCGCTAAATTGGGTCATTTATGTAGAAGAAATGTGAAATTGTTTTAGAAGTTGGTGCCTTCTAGACAGAGAAAAGCCAGAAAATGTATTTTTGGCTCATGTGGATGAAAGACAACAACTCCCAGAATGCACTTGCTTCGCTGCCCTACAAGGACACTCCCAAGCCACGCCTCCCGGTTACAGAGGGCAGTATCAGAAGAAATTATACAACTAGGCTACTAGTCGACTCGAAACTGAAAAGACGGCGTTTTATCGTGAGATCCCCCTATGGGCGGGTTGAAGACATGCGGGACGAGCTCCTCCTACTGGCTGGAGTCTCTCGCCTCTGGACAGAAAAGCCTCCGATGACGCAAAATTATGATTTTTGGGTCATCTGAGTTTTTTTTCCAGACACACAATACAGAAATCTCTCGTCTCAGGGGGACATGAGGGAGGGAAGCAAGGTCACTCGAAAATACTACCGGGCTTCTACTTATACAAAGCTTAATGCTAATCAGTGAAGTATCCCTTTAAAGACAAGTAGCTGAAAGAATAGCCATAGGATAGAGTATTTTCTGGACAACAACTCATTAAAAAAACTAAATAAAAACACTGACTGATTAGCATCTGATTGCATCCAAACCAAATAAACAGAGCGTAATGCATACCTAATGTACACAAACAACACAACAGCGTAGTTATTTCTAATCTACTTATTAGATAAACGCACTCACCATCTCCATCGTCACCCACAGACATGGCTATACTGCTTCTGAGAAGAGGCAGCTCTTTCACTCTCTCCTTCTCCCGTCCTTCTCTCTCTCTCTGTCACGCTGTGTCAGAGTAATGCCGTGACAGGCACAGCTCTCTCTCTACAACCCTCTCCTCACAGCGGCTCCATTGGCAAAGCCATTGGACAGAAAAAAAAACGCTTTGAATGTCGTCCACTTTGTCTTCTGCCAAATTTAAAAACGACTGGTGAGGAAGTTGGTTGCATGGTGATCGATCCCCTTCCTGTTCTTATAGTGAAATCTGGCAAGATCTCAAGGCACATGGCCAGGTAAAACAAACAGTTTAACACTTTTGGAAGTTCACCAATACTTCTGAGGAAACATGTTGAAATGTGTAGGGTCTGTGAGATCAATATGAATCTGATTTTATTCATTTAATTGCCTATAGCAGCAGAGGAATAGTCTGAATCTGTTTTCCAGATTATAGGCAATGGGTCTGCATTAGTGCTGTATCAACATAAAGAGCCAGTTGGGTCAACTTGAGTTTGTAAGTAAGGTAGTTTAGGTATTGGTAAATTTAGGTATTGGGTAGGATTAAGGGATGTAGAATAAGGCATTGATATGTGCTTTAGAGGTAGTAATAAACAGCCAATATCCTGGTAATATGCATGCTAATAAGCAACTAGTTAATATTAATGAGAATTTGACTCTATACTAAAGTGTTACCGCACTGAGTTATTAATCAGATTATTGGGTACTCCATAGTTAGACCCAAAACTCACTTATGTCTAAGGACATGCAATATAGCTAATTGCTTCAAAACACACAAAGCATGATAATAAATAATTCAGGTAAGTCCAAAGAATCAGAGACAATGTAAGTGGTGACCGGAAAAGAGTTTGAACAGGCATGAACCAGCAATAAACGGCTGCATATACTCAACGATTATACTGTTAAACTAAGCAAACCAAGTTATCATATAATAGTTCGAAATAAACAGCTAGCCTACCAAATCCATTGCATGACTTGAAGACATTAATGTAGGGGTACATGAGCCGCACGGGCTTCAAAACTACGCACTTGATAATATATTTTTACTTTTTTGACAATAAACAAGCCAGAATGAGAACATAACACGAATGAAATCAACAACCGCACTTAATTATGACCTTGCTTAAAGGGTTAGTTCACTAACCCAACCCTGAACTAACCCTTTAAATCGACCATTGCTAAGTAATTGATTAAAATATTATCGACAATTAATCGATCGTCGATAGGGGTGTAACAATATATCGTGTCACAATATATCGCAACACAAAAATGCAACAATATGTATCGTGAATAGTTCACCCAAAATAAAAATTACTATGTGAGAATTTTTTAGTTTTCAGAGTTTTAGTGTCAGTACTACATTAAAATATTATATATAATGTTGAATATAATGTATAATAATGCAATATGGGAATATCTGTGTAAAAAAAGTGGCCTACATTATTTTAAATGTATCTAGTCAGTGACAGAGAAACATATTCGTCTAAAATAATCCTGTATTTTCAGCTTCAGAATCATGAATATTTTTATTCTGGTGTCTCTATTGTCCTGTGCTTTGGGTTTCCAGCACCAAGTCCAAGAATATTCATTTATACACACAATATAATATCAAATTTATCAGTTTAATAAACAGTACATTTTTTGTTAATCTTTTATCATATGTCTTGGAGTATCACAATAATATCGTATCGTGAGTTCAGTATTGTGATATGTATCGAATCGTGACATGAGGGTATCGTTACACCCCTAATCGTCTATGAATCGTTAGCATCCCAGTACAGATATATTGTGCATCTCTGGTAACAACTGTCCCTCAACTACTGAACCTACTTTTAGCATACAACAAACACCATGTGATGCGCCTGGACACATTATCAGTGATGTTTCCTGGGGTCATCGGGTGTTTCGGGTCTTCCAACAATCAGACACACTGACCCAGATGACCCCATTAATACATGTATAAACACATGTTTACCCCTATAAAGTCAACAGCTGCAAGCATGAAAAAAGCAACCATGGAATAGCTTGTTAAGTCACTGTAAAACACATTACTAGACCACAACAACATGTGAGCAGCACAGTGTGATCCGTCTGGAGATCCAGCTCTGCCATCACATAACATATGCCAAATACATCATGGAGATTTCCAAGGCCGTGGAAGTCTGACACCATCTCCCCTTTTTAGATGCTAGCACTCGCATTAAAGCTAACTTATTGGAGACAGAAGGGACACGCAGAAATCCAGCATTAAGTAGGAGCCAATCGCTTTATGTTGATGCTAACCCTCTAGTAATGCTAATGCTAATGAAAAACATGAGGATTAGCATTTAGATGAAAGTAGCATTCCGGTTAAAGCTGCGGCTCAGATGTCAAAGGCTTATGTTCAGGGCTGTGGTCAAAGACACTGACAAAGACTAATATTAGCATTGTAACCGAAGCTAACGGAGACGAGTGTTGCAAACAAGATTCAGCGAGTTGAAAGCTAACTTACCTTGACTCAGGCTGAGGGCCATGTTCCCCGAATTCAGCACTTCATCAAAACGGCTCAGAATGGTCTGTAACCTGAAACACACAGAACAGAGATGATTTGAGATTGATGATCACACAAAATGTAAAAACAAACATTAGCATGAATATTATAGTCATACTTCTGCTCTCCTAACCAAGAAAACCATCACAAGGTAAGGCATTATGGGGTGTAGTAGAGTTGGGAGATATCAAAGTCAATAATTTTGCCGGCAAAACATTTTGGGGGGGATAAAATTTTCTAATGTTTTATTTTATTTTTTATATCTCTTATGCTCAGCAAGGCTGCATTTATTTGATTAAAAATACAGTAAAACAGTAACAATGCATCCTGAATGCAAAATGCACAGACCCCACAAATGTATGATTTTAACACGCTTTTTTTTTGCCATCAAGTTTCCTAAAACCGTGTCATTAGTTTCACAAACTTTCTTTGTCCTGCAAGTATGAAAGCATCAAAGTTCATTTCCGTGAATCTGTTCCAATGGTCAGTTTCAGTGAATCAATTTAAAATTCAGATTCAGATTCGCTCATGTCATCACTTAAATATGTTCACAGAAGTGTTGTGTAATGTATTAAAATATTTTAGTAAAACAAATACATAGGTAAATAATATTAATACTTTTTTGTTTTGTTTACCAAGTTTGGATAAACTGATCCATATGAATACAAATGAGAAATATTCTCCCTTGGATCCATTTAGCAAAAAGCAGTCTAGAAAGCAAGCCTACTTTAAATATTTAAATACTGTATTTTACTTATGCATTAAATAATTTTATTATATTTTGCCCCAATGGCTGTTTGGTTGAAATTGTGGATTCACGGAGTAGGAAAAAAAACTAATTGAATATCAACAAAAGGCAAAAAAAAAAAAAAATCCATTGGTTTAGTAATATCGCCCAGCCATAAAGCGACGGTATGGTGCAATAAAAATGCAATAAACATATCTTTCGGTTTTACTGCATTAAACGCATCTTGCAACAGAATAAAACTGTTGCAACGGCACCTAAGGCCTTAATCTGTCCATCACAATAATGCTGCTTCCTACAGAAACAGATACAGACAAGTCCAACATCACTCACAGAAAATATTCAGCCAAGTAGCTTTAAAGTCCATTAATTTACTTGAAAAATGTTTCAGCCATAAAATTTGTATTAAAGGCAATACATGATACAACACTGATAACCACTGTAACAAATGGAAGCATTACACACACACAAACATATTTAAAACAAAGCTCATCTGCAGTGTGCACTTACAAGTCAATGCTTAATTACTAGTCTAAGTGCCTGCCAAACTCAACAAGACTATTTTCAGCACAAGGAACAATTAACAAGACAACGCAGCACAAATTACTGTCCCTCAATGTATAGCAGAACGAACACTAAAGTACAGCTATAAAATATCAAGAATGATGCTTAAACCTTGCATGAGACTAAACGATATTTGGATACATTCGCTGGTCCTGCAGACCTTCTTCAGTCATGAACCAACAACGTGCGCATTTACTTTCTCACATGCAGTATGCATGCAAATGCACATTCAAGACCACATGTGAGATGTTGCATGTGTGTGTGTGTGCTTAACGCAGTGCTTGCAGTCAGGCATGTTCTTACACATGCAGAATCACAGATCAGCAATCCCTATTAACGCAACCGGTTTAGGATCTCTGCTCTTTCTAACCAAAATGGTGCCGCTGAAGACGACAGGGTCTAAAATGCAATGAAACAGAGAGAAAGTGAATGAACAGCCAAGAACGAGAAGAAAGAGAACATGCGACGAGAGGAATAAGATGAAAAGGGTAAAAGAGGACGGCATGCGCGGTCCCACCCACCTGCTCAGACATACTGCCCTTCACATACACAAGAGGATCGCTGAAAACACTCCACTGCCGTGTGTCCGCCACAGAAAACTAACAAACTGTTTACCGGTTTGTGTGTGTGTGTGAGTGTGAGAGAGAGAGATAGATAGACAGCACAAAGATTCTATTCCCCTTTACATAACCTCCTGTCTGGAACACACACCAGTGGGAGGGGCTAAAGCTGTGGAGCTCAGAGACAGGGCTCCCACCCCTCCCCCTCCAGGCATGGACACACACACACACACACACACACACACACACACACACACACACACACACACACACACACACACACACACACACACACTTAAGCACCATTCGCATTCCCCCTCTCCTCACTGCCGCCCCCCGTGTCTTGCCTTGGCTCAGTCGTTTCAGACTGCCCTCTCGCTCTCCTTCCTTCCTGTCTTGACTTATAGTTGTGTGTGTGTGCGTGTGTGTGTGTGTGTGTGTGTGTGTGTGTGTGTGTGTCCCCAGCTCACGGCCCTGTCCTTTCAAACCATATTCATGTCAACAACACACATGTCCTCTCTTGTAGCCGCTATCTCTTGGTCAGATGAGGGCAGCGCAGCCTCTGAATTACAGTTTTTGTGTGTACAGTAGCTTAGAGTGAATTTCGGGCATGTGTGCCCAACCCTGGAGTGTGAGAGATCAGATCAGATCAGATCATATCAATATGATGTGATGCAACAGGATTCCAAAGGCAAAGTGTAAGAGACAAACAACATTGACCCTAAAAATTATACATACAGGAAAAAAAGTGAGAAGAGTGTGAACTCAAATATTCTCTACGAACTGAACTGATGTAACACTGTCTGGCCAAAATGTTATTTATTTATTTAAATCTATGTCTATGTCTATGTTTGGATCATTATTGCAGTGATTATTATGTTATTTACTTGGCAACAGTTCTTCTAACCCTAATTGATGGAGTGTGTAGCTTTTCATTTCTTAAACAAACATGTAAAGACACATCATGGCCATATTCCAGGATAACAATGTCAAGATTCATCAGGTTTAAACTGTGAAAGAATGGAAGAGAGGGAGCATGAAGAACCTCTGAGTCCTTAAATTCATTGAAAGTCTCTGGGATGTGCTGGAGGAGACTTTACTGAGCGCTGGACTCTTGCTTCGTCCAAAAATGTATGCACCTCTTGATGGAAATAAATGTTGTTATGTTAACTTATTTCCATCAAGAGCTGCATCTATTTTTTGGGGGGGCTACGCAGTGTATATCGATATAATATTTTTCATTGGCCAATAATAGAGATTATTTTAATTTAATTGGCCAATATATACTGTTCAAAATTGGAATATTTTAATACGGATCCACTAAAATCAGTCAAAATAATTTTTGTGTCTTTGGTGATGCGTGCAAAATAACGAGATACAAATTCTACACCAACTTATCAACATGAATTAATAAAATAAATAAAAAGTAAAAGATACTGATATATCATTTCCTGTAGCTCAAACAGTAGAGCGTTGGCGCTTGCAACGCCAAGGTCATGGGTTCGATTCCCAGGGAAAGCAAGAACTGATAAGAATGTAAAATGTGTACCTTGAAATGCAATGTAAGTCGCTTTGGAAAAAGGTGTCTGCCAAATGCATAAATCATGCAAACCTAATGTTTAAGGATGCATGATATGGATAGATTTTTTTTCTAAATGTTTGTGTATATATATATATATATATATATATATATATATATATATATATATATATATATATAAACACATATATATATATATATATATATATATATATATATATATATATATATATATATATATATATATATATATATATATAAACTATATTTTTTAGAGTTTTGTATGATGCATTCTTACACCGTGCCCTAACACGATGCGACAAGATTTCAGCAACAAGCAATTAAGTCTGCCCAAACCAGAGGTGACGAGACAATCTAACAAAAAAATAAAAATACATAAATCACAGCCAATCAACCAAAAGAACATGTGGGCGGAGTCTCTCTGCAAGTGCACTGCACCAAAGTCCTTTAAAGGCAAGTCCTTCCACTCGGTGGCCATATCTGAAACGGGCAGCCATCTCAGTCATGCAAGTACAGCTCCGATGTCTTTGAATGCAGAAACATCAAATTCTCCAAAGATGAACACCAAGCTTAAGATTAAATTTCATATTTAAAATCACCAATGAAATCTGACATCAACCATCACATAAGATTCGTTTCTAAACAATCAAATCATGACAAAAATCTGAAGTCATAATTGCACGTCTCAGAACATTAATGGCTTCTAACAGACGCTGCAGAATCACCAATTGGCGGCGATTGGCTCTTTTATTTAGAAGGCGTGACTTATTCCACCATATTGTGCATTGCACTATCTTCCATTCCTAGTAATGAGTGCTTTGTAAATCTAAAGTTTGTGAAAAGATACATTTTATCGCGTGTGGTGGCGTTAAGTCGGGTTAGGATACGGTGTTAGAAAAAGCAATGAAATGCACAAAATACAAACCAGTGCAGACACAAGCACCTTTGTGTTCTTGACCAGCCGTATTGTCTGAGATAGCGATGTGTCAGAGTCATAACCATGTCACACACCAGACAATGCATCTGACACATACCGTTGCTACTGAAACCAGGCTGAAGGTTCATCCACTCCATATAGTTCAGTTTGTATTGAAACATCTGGACAACACTAAACATGAATCACTCTGAACTGACTCCTGGAAGAATTAATGTAGTGCAACACTGCCAAAATCTAGGACCATGAAACCACAAGAGAGAGAGAAAAAAAAAAAAAGACACAACAACATAAGATTCCTCCAGAAATGAATCCATTATGTACAGAAACAAATTTGATTCAGATTCATTCCCTGGCATTAGTAAAGTGATCATGAAATGTTCAAGATGCAGCCAATGGAGTCTGTCCAAGCGCCTGAAGACTCTTACATCAGACGGAGAGGAATGCAGGAGTATTAGACAGTCTTCAAAAACTCAATTTATCACAGATCAGCAGCGCACACTGATGTCAGCCTGCAAGATTCTATCAGATTATAAGGAATCCTTTCTTAAACACAATGTAAATAGATTTTCACCACTCCATAATAGGAAACCCATGAAGTAATTTCTTAGTAAGTTTATGCATCACTAACATAACAAACACGTTCCTTTTGAGTCTCCAGACTTTAATCCAGTGCATGTATACAAATACTCAATAGAAATGCAATGACAGACTAATAAATAGAGTTCTATGATAATCTAATGCTGTTTCAGAGCTCTTTGGTTTTTATTAAATCAATAGGCTGATCTCAAGAGAAAATGGTCAAGTAAATCCAACCAAGGGATAATGTGTGGATAGAAAATGCATATGATCATAATAAGACACAAAAATGTCCCCACTGCACTGATCTATTTTAGTCTACCAAAAATTGTGTAAAAAATAGTCAGTAATGCATGTAGTTTGAAACTGCATGTCAACAAACTCTCATTATTTTGCAACTACAAGTCAACTAACTAATTTAGAGTATTAGTAGACTGTTAGGTTAGGGTTAGTACAATAAGTTGACATGTAGTTGTAAAGTTACTTAGTTAGCAGAATATCTAAAGTGGACTATCGAAATAAAGTGTAACCATGAATTTGAGTGAAATCAAATATGTTCTGAAATATTTCAAATATGTTAAAATGCACTTATAAATAAATCGGCTATACATGCATATGCTATATAGTCATGATTAATGGTCATACCTGAAAACGCATGTATTCAATAAGTGAATACCCACAAATCAGTAGCTTTTCTCACTTACGCACAATTACCAAATTCAAAAGGCTAGGTGTGTCCATCCCATGTGCATGTGCTCATACATGTACAATTCTTCATAATAAATCACCCACAATACGCCCACAAACAATCGCCTAGATTGAAGTCATTAAAACTGACTCATGTCAGTAATTATAATAATCCAGAAAGTGTCAACACAACTGTGGTGTGGGCACAACATGTGATTGGGTTTGGGACAGAATGATGCTCGTTGGCTTAGCGCAGTGTCATTAAGTTAAATAAATATTTCTAGATGGCTTATGGGTTCAACAGTAAATCATACTAACCGTGCAGAAGGTAGATCTCGTTTGATGAGATCCGCTCTCACTCTCTCTCCCACATGCCGATACACCTCCACTAGTGTTGATATAGCTGCCTCCCGTACCTGTGGAACACACCACACACAATCAGCCTAGAAACACAACTACAGCTTGATCCTTCAACAATCCCACTTTCAATCAGCGACTGAAATGAACTCATTTCCGATGAGAGTTTGTGACACAATAAAATTGCTATCTGTATAAACGCTGATTCATAAATACATTACTGTTCGAAAGTTTGGGGTCGGTATGATTTTTTTATGTGTTTTAAAAGAAGTCTCTTAGCTCACAAAGACTGTATTCATTTGATCAAATATACAGTAATGTTGTAAAATATTATAACAATTTGAAATAACGGTTTTCTATTTTAATATATTTTAAAGTGCAATTCCTGTGATGCAAAAGCTGAATTTTCAGCATCATTACTCCAGTCTTCAGTGTCACATGACTCTTCAGAAATCATTCTAATATGATGATTTGCAGCTGAAGAAAAATTCATTATTATTATTACTCTTATCAATGTTGAAAAGAGTTGTACTTTTTTCTGGAAACTGCAATAAATAAATAAAAATCAGTATTCTTTGATGAATAAGGAGTTAAAAAAAAAACATTTTTTAACATTATAAATGTCTTTACGGTCACATTTGATTAATTTAATACATCTTTTCTGAATAAATATATAAATTTCTTCCAGTCTATCTATCTATCTATCTATCTATCTATCTGGAACCATGAGATTGATCTAGACTTCCCTTTTCAAATCTCTAAAAGATGTCTTTTCCCCATTTCGCCCAGCAGGAGCTTGAATTCAGCTGTTCTTGTCTAAAGCCTAACATTAGCGCAGACTGCCTCCCTCCCTCACACACACACACACAAAGGACAGATACAGAGTGTCCAACTCACTTTACTTTTTCACACACATTCCGAGCATTACATACATACACAGACATACCTGGGGGTTTTGGTCTCCTGTTAGCGAACAGAGATGTGGAACAAATTTACTCAAACTCAAGGGCTGAGCACCGAAACTAAGAGAAAGAGAGAAACAAAGAAATACTGAGTGCGAGTCAGCTTAGACTAAACAGTTCACAACAAGTTCAAATTCTACAAGCATGTACACTGGAGAAAAATGGCTTTAGGTAGGATTTACTTTGAAACCATTTTCATTTTCACTTAAATACAGGTGTAAACAGGTCTAAAACATTTTGAGCTTGTCAACTTTCGACCACTTCCAGAGGTAGTCGAAAACACATTTGACTGGATTGCATGTGGTCGAATGTGTTCAAACAGCCACAAAAGACGCATACTCTCCACCTACTGTAAGCACGATAGCCGGACGGGATTTAAACTTTGTCGGCTGGAGACCCAAGTTTGGTTTGAAGATCAAAAATGCACCAAGCACAATGTTCTCTCACCATTCCTGATTTCTAACACACACTCACAGTGTTCGGCTGGTCTTAGGGCTGTCAGAGCAGAAACGAAAGCTGATGCTCTCTGTATGTTTCTCCGTCGTCTTCGGGTGTGAACTTATGTAAAATGCGTGAGCTTATTTTGTCCATCAGATCGAAATATCTGAAAAACACATACATTTACCCGCCCATATTCCCTCCACTCAAAGAAATCAGGACAGAAGTGGTTGAAAGTGATGGATTAAAACACCAGGTGTAAACCTGTCTCCCTTCTCTATTTGTGATCCGATCCACCAAAATGCTTTTAAATGCCAGGTGTAAACAGGGCCTTAGAAATCGCTAGTAAATTTCACAATTACAATTACAAAGAAACGCCAAGTAAGACATTGAATCAAAAGCTAAATTTTAAAATAGATTTGTTGTTTCCTAGAGCTCCTCCTGTCTGATTTTAGGGGAAAATTGGGTCCATCGGAGACGTCCAATAGATTTCTTTAGCGCGCCAAAAGAAGTGTAATCACCATGGGAAAATCTCAGAGTAACAATGGGGGTTGTGAAAAATATGATACACCGGTGTTTTGCCAGATGAGAAGTTTATCTATGTATCATCTTTTTACTATTTTAATTCATTGCTTTTATTTTGTGATTATTTTAATTCCTTTCTGTAAAGCACTTTGAATTGCCATAGTGTATGAAATGCGCTAAATCAATAAACTTGCCTTGCCTTGTAAAAGCGTCCAGCAATAATCTGTTTTATTTATAACTTTGAAAAATCATTTATACAGTGTATACATACACAGTTTGATTCATTTAGCATTTTCCTTCAGTGGAACACAAAAGAAGATATTTTGAAGACTGTTGTCAATGAGCACTGGACACTACTGACTTTCATTGTATGGACAAAAAAAAAAAAACCCAGACATTTCTCACAATAAGTCCACGAGGACAAATGGACAATGATGACACAATTTTCATTTCAAGGTGAACTATCCCTTTAACGTAATACAAAACCCAAACAACAGCAATGTCAAACTTGCTTGTAATAAAAGCAAACTTTATGGTACATAACATCTTATTATTATAATAACAGTGTAGTATAAGGCTGAGTGTATACAGCGTTGATTACATGACAGCTCTTTTGTTAACAATGAGGAGTGAAATTACTGAGAAACTAGTTTTGTTTGTGTATGAGCGTTTATGTAGCGCTTCAGTGAGAATGCCTGTTAATCTGACCTTCCTGGAATCGATACAGGCAGGTAAGAGGATTACCTCAGAGGGCCGAGTTTGTTTACAGTGCTTGACAGACAAGGAGCTTGTATGGTGTGAATGTCTGTAGATTACATTTAAAATCCTGTAAATTGTAAAAAGGTGGAGAATTCTGGGATGCTGAACTATTAGAATCCAGTCCTATCTGTGATAAAACCGAGGGGGATATGATTGCATCACAATACTGTGATGTGGAAAATCAGCGCCACCTGTTGGACAAGATTCTCAGTGCAAATGTGGAAGTGTTTACAAATTGAGAATGTATGGGATTGTTTGAGGACTTACGCATTTAGTGTGGCAACCAAGCAAAAGCAGAGTCCCTCTCGACTGCGGAAGTTTTTGTGTTTGAAGCCAGGAATCAGCCTCTCCCAAACGTTCTACACAGAGACAGAGGAAAAGAAACAGTGAAAATCCGATTTGTTACTACAAAAGCAGGAGAGAGAGATGATGAGCTCTGAAGGGAATGATGAATCACTGGCAGTGGTAACTAGCAAAAATGATCCAATGTGTTTCTATTCACCCAGAAGCTCACATACACACACTAGACAGCAGCTTTATGAGTGTTTCTTTTTTTTTTGTCAGCAAGAGCGGGTGTAATAGTGATGATAATTTCCACTGTATGGTTAGCTCACCATGGGTGTTGTCGTCTGATCCATCAGCTTCAAAATGAGCCCTTGTGCCTGTTCTCGAACCTGATCCTTTGCGTCTCCCAGACGGTCAACTAATGCAGGAACCACTGAGGACAAAATGCAAAAGAAGGGTTTAAGAGACAATACAATTATGTACAGTGAGGAAAATAAGTATTTGAACACCCTGCTATTTTGCAAGTTCTCCCAATTGGCAATCATGGAGGGGTCTGAAATTGTCATGGAGAAACTGGAGGTGTACAATTTTGTCTCTAGTGTCTTTGGACAGCTCTTTGGTCTTGGCCATGTTAGTAGTTGGATTCTTACTGATTGTATGGGGTGGACAGGTGTCTTTATGCAGCTAACGACCTCAAACAGGTGCATCTAATTTAGGATAATAAATGGAGTGGAGGTGGACATTTTAAAGGCAGACTAACAGGTCTTTGAGGGTCAGAATTCTAGCTGATAGACAGGTGTTCAAATACTTATTTGCAGCTGTATCATACAAATAAATAGTTAAAAAAATCATATATTGTGATTTCTGGATTTTTTTTTTTGGATTATGTCTCTCACAGTGGACATGCACCTACGATGACAATTTCAGACCCCTCCATGATTTCTAAGTGGGAGAACTAGCAAAATAGCAGGGTGTTCAAATACTTATTTTCCTCACTGTAGTGCTGCACAAGCTGGAAAAGATAGATTTTTTCAGACAAAAACTGTGATTGCTATTTGTGATTCCCTGCGTATGTTTGTAGAGCTGCACAATTTTGTAATTATACATCAGTATTACTATAATAATAATCATTATTATAATTATAAAAGAATAAGATATTCATTTTGTAATATTTCACTGTAAAATAAAATATTATATATTATAATTATTTTATTTTACAGTACAAATGTAAAATTACAACACATATGTATGGCTGACCATAGCCAGATTTTAATGTCAGCGTGAACCGGAAGTTGTGACCAACTTTATTTCAGTATTGTGTCGTATTTTTCTGAATGAAACCGAATATTGAATGAGAAAAATAGAGGGTGTGGCTTGTTTTTTCCCTCTGGGAATTGATTGGATCTAGAAAAATGGGCGTTCCGTTCAGCTCGTTATCAAAGCTTGCAGCAGAATGACCTTTGGAGGAGATGTTCAGCCATCAAACTGATGTTATCAGAGAAGGAAGGCCATTCCAGAGTGGAAGTACATTTTCAGATTTTGAATAAAGATTTTTTTATTGTAGATTAACTTGAATGAATGAACTGATCAACACAATACTAATAATGTGTCGATTTTGATTCCATGAGGACTTTAAGCTTCTCATTTGTTGACAACAGCCAGTTTACAAATGTTTCTCATTAAGTTTGTGAGGATGGCTGTCGCATGTTATAAGAGACCCAAACTCAGAGCAAAGCAGACGCAGAGATGAGATTGTGTTGGATCAGCCGTAACTGTGAACCTGGCTGCTCTAAGACACTAAAACACTGAATCATGAGCATGGTGCTTCATTCTAAAACACGCAGCACATATATGTATTTAATTAAATCGCGGCCTTTGCATTTTGATAATCGCAAGCAGTCCTATAATAATGTACATTTAATAAAAATATACTTTTCCTATCCCAGCTTGCAATATGCAAAGACAACCATTTGTAAACCAAACAAACCGATTTTAGAAATATTACCCCAAATACAAGTTTTTTGAGTGATCTGACACAGTGCCATTGGCACAAACAATGGTGTGACTATCTGTTTGAAAGAGAATTTAATTTAACTTAATGCTAATGGCCCAGAAATGACCCTTCATCTTTAACTTTCAACATCTTTTGTACGCCGGGCAGACTGGATGTGAAGTCATCTCATTCCTTTCCCTATACTGGTTTGTTCCATGTTTTCAGATGAATGAGGTATGATGAGTGAGGGGGGGGGGGGTTATCTGTTACAATCATAACAACCCGTCTCCGTGGTAACAGGAGAGGGAGGGGCTCAAACAGCTGAGAGACTAGCACTGAGCCTGTGGATTGTGTCATTCAGGCATTCCCCTTTCTGCTGATTATTCAATGGAGAAGTTCTTCAGCTAATGTTGGACTTTAGTGGAAAACAGCAACAAGCGCACGCGTGCGCACTGCTTACCTGTGCCGATATAACCTCTGAAGCGATCCGTCAGCCGATCCACGAATGCGCTGACAATATCGATCCCCACCAATGCAACCTGACACCAAATGAGAAAGAGACAAATCAGCTGAAAACGTCAACTCTCACAAACTGTAGGACAGCATTTCCAAACGCATGATTCTGCTGATTCAGTATCTGATACAGAGCTTTGCGTCGTTGTGCACTATGTCTTTAAGGATGACTGTTGTTATTGTGTGTGAGTGGGTGAATGAAAATAAGATTGTGAGACGGACTATATTTGAGGATTGCGGTGGGATCGCTGCAGTGTGTTTCTTGGCAATGCAGAATGGAAGTTCACATTCCAGAGAAACAATCAAATATTCACTACATCCCAGAAGCTCCAGTTATGACCTATTTTAGGCAAAGCATCCAGAGAGAGTCCTGAGTAAAGACCTGTGTGTGTGTGTGTGTGTGTGTGTGTGCACCTGAAAGGCAAAACTGGAGAACACCTGGTAATTTCATTTAGGAAATAATTTAAATGTGTTTCAATTGGCCAGCGTTCATCTACACACTTAGCAATGGCTTCAGCCACACTTTATGGATTAACCTCATTTCTTCAAGTTAATTCAATCAGTAAGCATTTCTGGTTTCGTCCTTCTGTGACATATAGAGTAAACATTTTATGTGTAAATCAAATCCATTCTTAGATCATTTCTCAGTGAGCACTGTCAGCACTTCCCTCTTTTAAAGAGCCAACCTTCAGTGTCACATGATCCTTCAGAAATCATTCCAATATGCTGATTTTCTGCTCAAGAAATAGAAAATCAATGTTGAAAACCATTACGCTGCTTTATTTTGTTTTGTTTTCTGGATGCTTTTAATAATAGAAAGTTCAGCAAAGGAACAGCATTTTTTTTTTAAACATAATTCTTTGGTAACATTACAAATTCTTCACTGTAATGCATCCTTGCTAAATAAAAATGTTACTAATTAAAACTAACTGAGCCCAAACGTTTGAACGGAAGTGTATATTAAATATTAAAAGAAAAATAAATTATTCACAAAAATATTTTAGCGGAGAGATGAAAACGGTCCACCAGATCTTCAACCAGTGGGACAAAGAATTTGACACCCTGCATTTATCAAACCGCATATATTTCTAGAAGCCTGCAGCTGTGTCTCCAATTTATGAATCACGCCATCATTTCTAAAACCCAACCTCAATGAGTCTGATGTCATTGCCGTCCATTAACATCCGTCCCTGAAGATTTGATCTATCAGCTGTCTGATGCTGCTTTTAAAACATCCCTACTCAATTATGTTTCGATTCAGACAAACAGAAATGGGAAATAAAGCAGAAGTGAGCATTTATAAACATTAGTATGAGCCAGCATTAAAGCTTCTGCTTGCAAGCCCAGGCCAAGCAAGCCTCATCAAACAGCTATATCACACACACACACACAAATATATGTAAAAGAATTAATCATATGCATTGCAGTGACATGTGCCTTTTCATCCCCAGTGTAACAATACCCACGCAACCCTCCCCCATCCTCACAACACCCCCACCAGCAAACCCACTCTCTCATTGACACACATGAATATGTCTGCACATTGATTTTAATGTATTATTTGAGCAGACTGAAGCCTCTCCTGAATAAACTCCTGTATTTTGATGCACAAGAAGCCTAATGCATTTGGTGATTTTCATGCAATAATAGATAATATGAGAATAAAATGTTGGGTTTGGCTCGAGGCTGTCACTCCAGAACAATGCATGCATCCTTCTTCATAACATCATACATGTCATCTGCCTTAAAACACACATTAATTTAAATATGCATCCCACAAACCTTGTAATTGCTGGAATTGACCCATCCCGTCAGCTCATCTATGGTTTTATCCAGGCGGGGTTTGTCCTGCTCCACGTCCAAGGACCTCTGCGGGTCGCTCAGGTAGTCTATGAGATCCGGGCCAACCTGCAGCCTCCGGGTCACGTCCTTCTGCAAAACCTGCTGGTAAAAATAGTCCATGTTGTCATTGTCCTCCATCGGGACGCTTTGTGGTCAGTCCTCAGGTTGCGGCGAAACAATAACAACGACAGAATGACTGTCAGAGTCGCGTTCACAACGCGAGGAACTGAAATGTGGATAAAGCGGAAGTCAAACACTGGTTTTAAAGACACTTGGATGTCTGTTGTTAGTGCATTAACGCTGAAATAACGGAAAATAAACAACTTCAACAAAGTTCCCCAGGAACGAAATGGTTGATTTCGAAAAAAGTGTTTTTTACTAAACAATAAAGCGATGTAAAAATAAATAGGCGGCGAGGCGCGTATAAAAACAGTGGAAATGTATCCGGCCAGTCTCGGCTAACACTGTTAGCTTTAACCGTTATGGACGAGTATCCTGGGGCCTGCCGCCGGGTCTCTCTTCCCTCCCGGCCACCATTTCAGAAAAGCCCGCTTCTAATCGCTCGTGGAGATGAGTGGATGAGCCGCCGGTCCGTGCGCTGCTCTCACAGCTCTCGTGTTTGGACTTAATCCAGAAATAATCCGCAGTTTGACAGCTGACTTCCGAGCTCAAGACTCTCGCTTCGACCACGGCTACTGGACCGCCGGTAGCCGCAATACTGGAGTGTTGAACAGCAGAGCAAACGATACCGAGGAAGAGTGATTGGGCCGAGGCCTTGAGGTCCTTCAACGCCGCACAGATGTCCAGCGTGATGCCTGAATGAAAATATGCTCATTCTGTAATTTCTGTACACAATTCATTATTCATCATCGGAGACTGTATGCAGTATGGCAGGATAGAAAAAAGTACGTTTATTATTAGGTATCAAGAGAGACACTATACATGTTTATTCTTATTCTTATTTATTATTGGTTGTTGTTGTTGTTGTTGTTGTTAACGTATACTCCCTACTTCCACGAGTGGTACATTTAGTGATTCTAGTTATTCCAGTGTGTTGGCATTTTTCCTTATGGTATTAATGACTGAATAAATTGGTGAAGATTTGAATATATTACTTGATTATTATTATTTCTTAATTATAACATACCTCGTATCATTATAATATCATTTCATACACGCACACATACAAAGAACCATTTTGTGCATTTATAAGCACCAAGAAGATTATACTTGCTTTTGTTTTGAATAATACACACGCTTGTATTTGTTTTCAATATGGTCTTCCATTGCTTTATTTTGTCTTCGTCTCCCCCTAGTGGCATTTGAATGTTTTTCAAACTCAAATATTTGTGCTTGTAAATATTGATGTGCTTGTACACAGTATGCATGTGTATGTGTGTGTGAAAATTACCTTTTTTATAGAGTACAGCATACTAAAATAAATTTGGTGGTGATGCATAGCACATTAATAGATTTACATTTGTAGAGCCTATATTTGTTATAATGCAATTCAAAATCCATTTTGAATTGAAATCTTAATTGTCTATGCTTATTATTTCATGCCTACACTACAGGACACGTGGTGGAAAGTAAAAAAAAAAATCAGGTACCTCTAGGGCTATCTAAATTACATTGCCATGCATTCGTTTTAGTTTCAGGTCATTATTAAGTGTGTTTAGGTGTTAAAATCCAAAATGATTAATCATGCATTATTATAACCACAGGTTAAATAATAATAATAATTTACATCAACAATGAATGGTGTATATGAAACCATAAGAACTAACCAATCCGGAGTGTGACACACTGCTCAGATCTTTTATTTAAAGAAATGTCACATTAACAACCAGAACACAAGGACATTCAGGTAACTTGTTTCATCTTTGTCAAAAAATATGGGAGAGAAGGAGGGGAACCGATTAGCCGTTACAGAACAATTCAAAAAAACAAAAAACAAAAAAAACCATCACTTTCGCTGACAGGTTTAGCATTGCCTTCTAAGGTGGTTCCATGGTCGGGATAAAGAATACTGGAATCACTGGTGTATGCATTGATAGGAAATGATGACAAACATCATATCCAATGGTAAAAACCAGCTAAATATGGGTAATTACAAGAGAAAAGAAATGTGATGAACTTCACCGCAGCCCTGAGTCGAGCATTTCTGTGTCTGTAACCCACCCCTCCCTCCAGTTGCAAAATCAAAGGCACTCACACCGACAAAAAAACCCTTTTCCATTGATTACATGATCAACTCAGCAGCTGTTTTCATCAGCAAGACTCATGGTTTTAAATATGCAATGTTACGCATCAAACACAGTTTTATGCACGAGACTGTTAACTCAAAGAGACAGTTCACCCAAAAATATCATTCACTTTGTACCAAAAGACATATGACTTTCTTTATTCTGCAAAACACAAAAGGAAATTTCAGACAGAATAAAACCTTCGGTCATCGCTCATTTTCATTGCACCTTGATCCATACAATGAAAGTGAATGAATGTTGGCAGAGACTAACATTTTGTGTTGCACACATTAAAAAAAAGTCAGGTTTCTGAAGCAAAATGAGGGCGAGCGGATAACAGACATTTACATTTTGGCTGAACTGTCTCTTTAAATCAAGATTGCATGGGTTAAGTTTGATATATTTGCCTTGATGTATTCCAACTGTTGATTTCTGCATCATATTATGCTCAAATCTGATCTAGTTCACGCACAAAAAACATGAAAATTCCTTCATTTACTCATCCTCACGTTGTTTCGAACCTGTATGACTGTGAACTACAACAGATGAGGTTTTGCAGAATGGGGTCCAAACACAGAGACATTTTTCAAAATAGCTTATTTTGTGTTCCACAGATAAAAGAGAAATTCATACAGGTTTGGAACAGCATGAGGAGAGTAAATGATGGCAGAATTTACATTTTGGGTGGACTATCCTTTTAATGACATGTAACTGACATTGTGATGAGAGTACTAAGGAAATGCCTGAATAAGGAGTGTTCTGAATCCTGTCACATGGCCTGGGCTTTCAATATTGCACTGAAACATTGTGAAACTCAAATATTCCTGATGTATATCCCCCTCCTCCCCTAACCTTAGCACATGTTGTCTAAATTTGAACATTCACATCAATTGTGACATACTGTAACTCCACAACTGGAGCAAAATCGACTTTATCTTGCATGCACAATCTCAGTCCTTCTCGTCCCCTCGTCTGCTCACATGATTTCAACTGCGATTTTTTTCATCCTCTCCAAATTAAGGTGAGCACAAACAGAAAATAAAAACCATTTTACTCCAGTTTTAATATGGGTTGATTTGTTGTAGTGTTATATTTCATTTTCTATATTTAAACATTCTCACACACACACACACACACACGCGCGCGCGCAAAACCAGACAGAGACGCTCAAAGCTTCCTGCTCTCAGGTTTGAGAAAGTCACATGATCAGTCGGCGGGAGGCGTACCCTACAAAACTCCAGAGACTTGCATCCTGCTGCTCATTTTCTGTTTTTTTTTTCTTTTCTATTTGTTCTCAGCGTAATAGAATGCAATCCTATTGGTTGAGGAAGAGGAGCAGGAAGTAAACACTGTGTAGTCGTCGTAACGGCATCAAAATGCCTCAAACAAAGTTTGCGTGTTCCTTCTATATTCTGTAGTTCCATAATGCTTTAAGTATTTTGTTTTCTATATATCCAAAAATGAAATATTTTACATGGTAGCTCCTTGATTTTTCTCCTTGTACATCCAAGTAAGTGGTATTGTATGTACGTAGCATTTGTCACGTTGCATTGTATTTATTTTGCGTTTTTTTTTTTTTTGTTCAGGTCCATCACGCTGCCAGGCAAACGCTCAGTGAACAAGCCATGTTCACACAATCTCCTGTAGCCACAACCCCACACAGCGCCTCATAGTGGTGTGGAGCAGGGGCAGGGCGGAGTTTACAGGTTGACTGACAGCTTGACTTTCTATGGCATCTCCCAGAGGCTCCTCCTTCTGTCAGAGTATGACGCAGCAGCGGCAGAGACGCTGGCCTCCTCCGTGGACTGATGGAGGGGGTGTGACCGGGGCGAAGTAAGCGTGGACTTTGATCTCAGGAAGGTGAGCCTACAGGAGAAACAACCACAGAATCAGCCACAATGACATTATAACAACAACTAGATCAAGCAAAGTGAAAAACAATTCTAAAGCCAATCAGAACGTTTGATGAAAAGCTATGAGGACCAATGAGAGTTTTGTTTGGGTGGGGCTATTGACAAAAATAGAAGCCAAATGACCATAATGCCCTATTGCTTGTGACGTTGGTTAGGACCAAAACTCAAATTTAACACAGATTTTAATTGCAAGTCACACTGACATGTGTACAGTAAAACATGCATTGGATTTGATCAAATAGGTTAAGCTATAGCCTGATGCTTTACACAGCATACCACGAACATTGTGATTTGTTTAATTGTACAGAGACTTGAGTTGCTGTAGGCAGAAGTGCAGCTATTGGCTCTAAATGACACAACATTACACACAATTTTATAAAGTTGTACCACACGGGAATCAAACCCACAATCTCTGGGTCAGGTGCCCGTCACTCATCTCGTTGCGCCACTGGGAAGACGCGCGTTCACACAGATGCCGAAGTTCTATAGTTCAATAACCAAAATGAAGAATTTGCACGTAAATGCACTGCATTTTGTATTCAGATGAGATCATTCTTAGAAAGTCACCATGTCTGGAACGGAAAGCAACTTCTGCACCATTTCTGGCCACAGTTCCTCTTGCGGACTGGGCATGTGCCACGCTTGATTCGAACCCACGACGTGAAACGTTCGGGGCCTGTGGCTTAGCAGAGTGCGCCACTCAGTTCACGCACATTCATCAGGTTGCTGAGAAGAGCTTTCAGTGTGAGAATGAGCACACAAAAGCATTACTTAGCATGTTAACCAGATTAGCGTGTTAAGCTAAGTTAATGCTAATGTAGCTTATAGTTAACCTGAATGCTGAAGAGCCACATTAGAAAGAATGGCAACTGGTTAGCATGCTAACCAATTGGCATGCTAAGCTAATCAACATAAGACAGAAAACACAGGCAAGGTCAGCTTCGGAGAGGTATTTCTCAGGAACGGTAGTGAGTATCAAAATCCGTTCAGTCATTTTTATGCAGCTTGGTCCAAAATTCATCTGATCAGATTTTGGACAAAATTAGAAAAAATTTGTAGGAAGAATAGCATTTTTCATTTACATTGGAGGCGGACAGGCAAATTGATGGAAAATGAAAAATAAGATATCACAAGAAGATATTGGCATAAACCAATGAAATACACAGAGAAATAAAATTTTGAACAATGTTTTCCAAAGTTGTTTTCCTTCAGGAAATGCTGATGATGATACCTACCGATATGTGCCGATATGTCAAATTGTTTAAAAGATATTGCAATTTACGCCAAATTTCAAAATGGCGGCACGGTGGTTCGTCCAATCCTGGCAAAATCGGTCTCAAAGTTTCCAGCATGACACAAGGAATCCATATCACGTTTTTCTGACAAACTGATCAAAAGTTATTAGCAAAAATAGCCATTTTTCAGATCTCCTGACCCGTAGGTGGCGCTGTTCCCAACTTTGGCATGGACCCTTAGAACATGGTGTTGATTAGGTCTAGCGAATTTCAGTTTGATTGATCAAACTTTGGCCGTGATGCAGCCTCTGAACCAATTTTGGGTCGACATTGTTAAGTTCGCGACATCATAATGTGCGGCTCCATACAAAGATCATCAGTACAAATTTTCATAAGAATTTGAAGTAGCGGCGAAAAAACGAAATACTGTACTTTTCAAAATGGCCTCAACTGTAATGGGTGGAGTCTTAATGCAATATGCTGAATGTAATCAGCATGATTAGAGTAACTGGGTGCAGCATGATTAGAGTAACTGGGTGTACAAAGTTTAATTTTTCTAGATGAAAGGGTTCAAAAATTCAAATGTGAAACTGGTGGTGGCGCTATAGAGTTGATCCTAGAGACCCCAAAGTTGGTCAGATTACTATTTATTATCATCACTACAAGTGTACCAATTTTCATAATTTTCCTACATATGGTTAATTTATAGGTAGACTCTGTATTAAATAACCTCAGGCTGATTTACTAGAAAAGCGCGAATAACTGCAAAAAATATCAGCAAAAACGATTTTCAATCTATCCTCTGGTCTATAGTGAGAATAATGCGTCCTGTATGAAAACCAAAACCTCTCCAGTGTTTGACGTTTGACTACAAGTCGCCATGATTGCTATTTGACACAAATTGCTGTTTGATGAAACAGACCAGTTTACCCCTAATGACACTGTAACCAAGGACAAATTCATTCATGTTTGTTAAAAGATGCTACAGATGTGAAATTGAAAAAAAAGAAAGAAACAGATTTTTTTTGTGATTGATCATTGCTCAGGCACTCAAGCCCATCTCTAGCATTTACACACTGTACTTGTGTTGCTGGTTCTGCAAACTGACACTGCACATTTGAATTCTGCATGGTTGTTATAAGCCGCTTTCCGACCGGAGGAACCTTTTCACAGTTCCTAGAACTATTGGCTATAGTACCCGGATGTCGGCGTGTTCGCACCGCAGGAACTAGGAACGATTTTAGTTCTAGGAACTCCATTTGGAGGAACTAATTTAGGTGCTACTTCGGAGTAGGGTCTAAACCAGCACTATAGGAACTACCCGTGATGTTAGTGTACGCTGATTGGCCGAACGCACGCGGAACACCAGCACCCGCCATTTTTAAAACAGCTAGAATGTAAACACACAGATTATAGCCTATATATTTACTCCATAAGCTAACTATACAAACATGGAAAACAGTGATAGATGGGTCTCTAAACCTTTATGCTGAAGAGAAAATCCAACGCAACTTTGAGGGGAACAAGTCAAACATGATTATGTATTTCTGCTCAGCTAGCAACACTGGACATCAACCACACGGCATAGGCTAATAACCTTATTTTCATATACTGTCTACTTTCTATAACAGTTCTATCTAATAACATATTAAACAGTACTGTTAGACAGATCGCTAACTAATAAACACAGAGAATGCGAGCATTGTTTGCTCTGGCGTTCTCAGCGCCGCCAAAATAAAGGTCCGTCGCGCCGTCAAAATAAAAGTCACTGTGCTTGCGTGTTGCGTCACTCCCTTACCCCTCCTACCAGTTCCTATGGCCACTTGGCCAGTGCGAACGCAAACAGCAAAACCGAGTTTGGGGGAGAGTAGTTCTTAGAACTGTTTAGAAGTGGACAGTTCCTAGAACTAAGTTCCTGTAACTACTTGGTCGGAAAGCGGCTATAGTTTAGACTAAGCGTGGGAGTTGTGACATATCTAGCCATTGTTTTTGACCGACCCGGATTCGTTTGATGCCCGCGCGGGAGACCTGCTGGCAGTCATAGAGCTCAATGCGTTCCAGACGCTGGCAACTCTTGAGATGTTCCAGTGTGATGTCTGTGATCAAGGGGCAGTTGTCCAACTCCACGACCTGCAGACGCTCCTGACCACACACACTGCTGCTCAGATGTCTGATCCCGTCATCTGTTATCAACTCACAGTGTGACAGGCTCTAGAAAACACACACACACACACATGTAGAAGTGAGCAGGCGAAAACAAATGTGCTCTATAATTCCTTTACAGAAAGCCATAAATAACGAGCATGGAAGCAATACTCCCACACACACTCTCTCAAACACTGCTTGGCACTCACCAGCGCCTGCAGGCGAGGGCAGTGGATTGAGAGCTGAACCAGGGTGTTATCAGTCACCTGAATGGGACGTACAGACACAGAACATTAATTTTAGCATACCGACCAACCAGGATAAACTGCTGCAAGGAAACAGACACAGCTCAAAAGCAGTAAAGAGAAAAACCTCAGGATTTCTTTGAAACTGCACAAGTTAAACTATAATAAATCAAAACAGAAGGGTAAACAGCATTTTTTTTTAAATCAGTCAACGACAAACCATACATATGCATCACATTTTATGTTTTTTATATACACTACTGTTCAAATATTTAGGGTCATTCTTTTAAAGAAATTAATACTTTTATACAGCATGAATGCATTAAATAATGTCATAAAATAATTATATTTTGAAATAAACACTGTTCTTTTGAACTGTCTATTCATCAAAGAATACAATACAGTTTCCATAAAAACATTAAGCAGCACAGATGTTTTCAACATTTATAATAATCAGAATCAAATGTTTCTTGAGGAGCAAATCCGCATATTAGAATGATTTCTGAAGGATCATGTGACACTGAGGACTGGAGTAATGATGCTGAAAATTCAGCTTTGCCATCAAGGGAATAAATTACATTTTAATGCATACTGAAATAGAAAACAGTTTTTAAACTATAATAATATTTCACAATATTAATATATTTTATTCAAATATTTATAGCCTTGGTGATTATATTATTAGCCACAATAACTATACAGCACATTATATAATATAATACCAACAAAAATATATATTTTACCGTTTCACAAAAGTGAAACTTGCCCATGACAGCTAGGCCAAATACAACAGCTTTTCTGAATTATGGATTTAATATAAACTCACCAAAATACATTCCTCTAAATCCATCTTCTCCATTTCATGACAATTCTAAAACAGAAGGAATAGTTTGTTTAAGAATCCTGTCATCAGCTCAAAGCATGCTCTCCGAATCCGTGCGTTTATGCTTTGGGGTGTTCGTGTGATTACTCACTCTGGCAAGAACAGTAAAACCAGCATCAGTCACATGTGAGCAGCGAGCAGCCTCCAGGATCCTGAGGAAAACACAAGCAATGAGAATGAATGACTGTGTGTGTGTGTGTGTGTACTGAACTGCGTACAGATGAAGAAAGCTTTACTTGAGCTGTTGGCAGTTGAGGCCGAGGGCAGTCAGAGAAGCGTCTGTGATGTTGCTGCATCCAGACACACAGACCATCTGCAGTTTGTGACAACCCCGGCACAAACTCACAAAGCCGTCATCTGTAATTTGCTGCAAGATGGATAAACCGTGTTAAGGTTCTAATGTGTATTGTGCTTTTTTTTTTTTTTAAGATGCAATAATTAAATCCAGAATTGTAACAAGTCTTACGGTGCATGATTGCATGTTGATTGTCATGAGCTCAGGACAGTGCTTTTGAAGGTGCTTCAGTGCAGCATCATCAAGCTGAAATGACATATTTAAAGTCACCATGAAATCAAAACTGACCATTCTTGTTTTTTAATGGAATATTGCAGTATTTATTATTATGCATGATTTATCCGTGCAAATTTTTGTCTTTATTATTCATGTGCCTCATAATATTTCATCGCAATTACTTCCCCTCCCCCTTTCAGCGACATCTCTTCTCTTCTCTTCTCTGATGATGCGTTTACTGGCACGAGGGCGGAGCAACCTGTCACTCACATGAGATCGACCAATAGCAAACCACAACCATCTGATCAATTCCCCATGGATAAAATCAAGTTCCATCCTACATTTTTTCATCTGAGAAGTGTTTCATTCAGATATACATCACAATTGGGAAGAAATCTCCATTTCATGCCGACTTTAACAATCATCATGTGTTTTGTGTTTTTATATATATGTGTACCTGTGTGCAACCTCTCAGAAACAGAGCTCTGAGAGCTGTGCAGCCACGGCTGAGAGCCTCGATGCCATCACTCATGATCTGATCACACCAGGACAGGTTCAGATTCTCCAACATACGACAGCCCTCACTAGAAGACAGAAAGAGCAAATGAAGAGGGTATGAAGCAACCAAACCTAAACACACAAAGAAACCAAAACGTACACTACCGTTCAAAAGTTTGGGGTCACTAAGATTCTTTCTGACAGTAAAGACGTTTGTAATATTACACAAAATTTATATTTCAAATTGATGCTGTTCTTTCTATTAACTTTTTATTCATCATAGGATCTTCAAAAGAAATGTATCATGGTTTCCACAAAAATATTAAGCAGCACAACTGTTTTCAATGATGTCTGAAAGATCAAATGTGATGCTGACAAATTCCGCTTTACATCACAGGAATAAATTACATTTTTAAATATACAGAAATAGATAAGAGTTATTTTAAATTATAATAATATTTCACAATATTACTGTTTTTACTGTATTTTTATCAAATGAATGCAGCCTTGGTGAGTATAAGAGACTTCTTTCAAAAACATTTAAAAAAAATCTTACCATCCCGAAACCTTTGAACCTTTGGTAGTGTAGTAATTTAAAAGACGAATAAACTTTTGAACAGCTAACCAATAGAACGAAAAAACAACAATAATTCAAGAGAAAATACAATAAATTTAAAAAAGGCATTTTTTTTTCATTTTCAGGTGGTGATAAACCCTGTTGATGATCAATAAACCATCCAAAATTTCTTTCAAAATAATAATATAATAAATAGAAGTATTATTTTATTTTTAAAATATGTTTTCTGTATTTCAAACCATACCATGTGCTGTTAAAGCTGTGGGAATATAAACAGCAATTTTCTGAAATGTCTAACAATGAGTTAATAATTGTTCCTTAGTCACTGTTCAAATTTTCACTCTCTGACTTTCCTGTTTCACCAGCTCATACAGTATAATCTACTGCAACTGTGGAAAAGATTCATTAAAGAAAGGTGACAGAGGTGACAGGCTTTACAATCATTAACAAAAGTCATCCTCTTGACACAATGAAATCCAATCTGAGCTGTAATTTAACACTTCCTGGTTTAGTTTTAAAGACTCCATAATGTCAAGTGTTAGCTTTGAGGTCATCTATATGCCAGTGTATTCCTAAAACATTTTGCAGACACAGGAGTTTGAAAATGTCTTTCACTCATGGCAAAAGCAATCAAAAATACTGATGACCTATTTTGCACTCAAAACAAAACAAATCACCCGGCTTAAATTTTGGCCCCCTAGTCCTTTTAACTTCCCCCCACCTTAAGGCCTTAAGTGCATGATTGGTGATGGACACGCAGGAGGTCAGGTCAAGGTGACGGAGTTTGGAGCAGAACTTGCTAAGGCTGATGCAGGTGGAGTCCGTGATCTTGGTACAGCCGTTGAGGTTCAGATGTTCAATGTTGCGACAGTTCTGAGCAAAAGTCCTGTCAAATCAAATTAAACCTCTCATGTTAAACTGAAAAACTAAACACTAAAAAAAAATGTGGCAAACATCACCATGGACAGTGCAAAACAACAAGTGATCCTTACACCATTTCCGAACCAGCCGCAATACGACTTCCAGCGACACGTCATAGCGAAAGCTAAACTGCTGCACAATCCAATCAGCTGTTTCGGAGATATTTGATATATAATGTAAAATGACTTGTAGGACCAATGAGATTTCATAGCGGGCAGGGGCTTATTAGTGGGCCAATAATTTCATAGTGATTTTAATTCAATAAATGTATAATAAATAATAAATATAATAATATATTATACAATAATAATATAATAAATTAGTGATTAATTTAAATAATTTTAATTTCATAGTGGGCGGGGCGACCCCTATTTAATGTAAAATAGAAACCGCAACAAAACACCCTCTTCGCTCTTCAACAAATCAGCCAGTGAGAGCAAACACTGATGTACTGAGATTGATAACTTAAAGCCTTTATGTATGACGCATTATTCATGTATGTTATAATGCATATCTGTTCATAATAAATATACCCAAAGTTAAAATGCATTATAATATTTGCAGATTCCTCATTAATTCTGAAATTGGCTGTTTGTCCTGTGTTTTAATGCATTATAGTGTAACAATAAATAGATAAGTGTATTATAACAGAGGTTACAATTATTCATGAGATCTTACATGCATTATAAAGTGCATTACAAGGCATGATTAATGCATTAAAAATACTTTTATAATGCATACATATAAAGGCTTTAAGTAAAGTTTTACCGAAATAACTTTTATCACTCGCTACTTTGAGTTGCTGAAATGCACCCAACTTTGATTGGACAGATTCATTAACTGCATGAACTGTGCAATCCTTCATTTAATTAACAAAAACTTCTGTGGCTCACTTCATGGAGGCATCTCCCACACTGAGGCAACCCCGAAGACTGAGCTGTCTCAAAAAACCTCCACATCGCTTCGAGATGTTCTCCACCACACGTCCCTGAGAGAGAGAGAGAGAGAGAGAGAGAGAGAAGAGAGAGAGAGAGAGAGAGAGAGAGAGAGAGAGAGAGAGAGAGAGAGAGAGAGCTCAGGCACAGAGGATCAGGGATGACGTTACAGTCTATGGATTCAGTAGAAAAGCCTACTGACCCAGTGTTAATCCCACACACACACACACACACACACACACACACACACACACACACACACACACACACACACACACACACACACACACACACACACACACATACATATAACGCCCACAGACGGACAATTTCCAGCACATATAAACATATTACAGATGAAATTCTGGTACATACAAAGCAAAAAACAATAACACAAACAAGACTGAATCTGCAAACACAAACCAAAACATTTACTTCACACATGCTTTTTCACCTCAATATCCGTCTGAAAGTTGAAGAGATCAATCTTCTGCCAGTTGCTTCCATCTAAAGCGAGAACATTCCAAGCCTGTTCATCCGCAGAGAAAAGAAGGAAGCATTGTCAGCAAAATACCTTAATTCTAGACAGTTTTGTTTCATTTGAACTAAACAAACAGTTGAACATACCTTGGATACTTGAGCACACCTGCACAATGTAACTACATCCAGGTAGGAGAAAATCCTGAAATAAAGAGAGATTTCTGATTACTTGTTCATTAATGTCTTTTCTTGCTCTAGCCTCTTCCTGTAATGCTTTGGCAGTATGTACAATAGGTCAAATATGTAAAGCAATCTAAATTTGGAAAAGATAGATAGATAGATAGATAGATAGATAGATAGATAGATAGATAGATAGATAGATAGATAGATAGATAGATAGATAGATAGATAGATAGATAGATAGATAGATAGATAGATAGATAGATAGATAGATAGATAGATAGAATGACAGATAGATAGATAGATAGATAGACAGACAGACAGACAGACAGACAGACAGACAGACAGACAGACAGACAGACAGACAGACAGACAGACAGACAGATAAAATGACAAAAGGATAAATAGAATGACAGAACGATAGATAGACAATAGATAGATTTATATAGAATGACAGAAGGATAGATAGATAAACAATAGATAGATTTAGATAGAATGACAGAAGGATAGATAGAAGGACAGACAGACAGACAGACAGACAGACAGACAGACAGACAGATAGATAGACAGATAGATAGATAGATAGATAGATAGATAGATAGATAGATAGATAGATAGATAGATAGATAGATAGATAGATAGATAGATAGATAGATAGACAGATAGATAGATAAACAATAGATAGATTTAGATAGAATGACAGAAGGATAGATAGATAGACAGATAGACAGATAGACAGATAGATAGACAGACAGACAGATAGACAGACAGATAGATAGATAGATAGATAGATAGATAGATAGATAGATAGATAGATAGATAGATAGATAGATAGATAAAATGACAAAAGGATAAATAGAATGACAGAACGATAGAACGATAGATAGACAATAGATAGATTTATATAGAATGACAGAACGATAGAACGATAGATAAACAATAGATAGATTTAGATAGAATGGCAGAAGGATAGATAGAAGGACAGACAGACAGACAGACAGATAGATAAACAATAGATAGATTTAGATAGAATGACAGAAGGATAGATAGATAGATAGATAGATAGATAGATAGATAGATAGATAGATAGATAGATAGATAGATAGATAGATAGATAGATAGATAGACAGATAGACAGATAGATAGATAGATAGATAGATAGATGACAAATAAATAGAATGACAGACACAGACGATAGATGGATAGATAATTTACCAAACTTATAACAATTTATTACATATATTGCAATAAAAGTCATTCATTATGATTGCCTCACCTGAGCAGAAGCTCTTTGGGAAGTTTTTTGTTAATAAGGGCCTCATCACTGTTTGAGAACACCTGGACAATATGAAATGAAGCAGATGCATTATATAAGCTCATACAGGACCAGTTATGCTCATGCACAATCAATATGCTCAAAGCTGGTTCAGACGCGCCTCGCCCTGGTGCAATTCAACGCTTAACACTCGCACAAGGAGGACAAATAACATCAGTGAGCGTCTTAGATAACACACTGCTGCTTTGTGAGATCTTCTCAAACCAATCAGCTTGATCTAAACTCCCAGAACAGCAGCCAACTCGAACGTTAAACGGATTCATGCGCAACGCCCGTAGCTGACACGGTCAGCTGGTGCCGTTGTGTTAGAACGGGATTACCCTTGACGAACAAAAGCCTTAACACGGCACGTAAAAATAGTCCAAAAACACACACACACACACACACACACACACACACACACACACACACATACACAGTACCCTTGCAGACACACACGCGCGGGCACGCACGCAGTCAGCCACTCACGCGCGCGCGCGCCCACCAACACAAACATACGCTTAAACACACTGTCATCGCCCAGACAGCCTGCCACCGCCCGTTATTGTTTCCTCGGACAAACTATAACAGTTCAACAGTCACGTCCACGGTTCGCTCGATATGAGTTACCTCAAATCTGCCCTTGGTGATGCCGTTCATGTCTGTTGCAGTGTCAATAATAAAGACAGTCCTCGGCGAGCGCTGCGCAGAGCGACGTTTGCGCGTTTTGTCAACTCTGGTTTTCAAACTATCGTGAGACAGACGCGCAGCTGTAACGTGTGGCCTGCTAGCCGTTCGTGTTCGCGCTGGTAACCGGAGAAATCCCGGGCTGGCCGCCGTCCGTGAACCATCACACAGCCAAAATAACAATAATAACATGGACGGTGTCGGTACACGATCCGTTCAACCTGCACGATCCGTTTCACGCATGCGCATAATTACTTACGTTAAATAACAAACGGGTTCTTATGGACGTATTTTGTTATTCTGTGCCGTGATGAAGACAGAAATATTATGCCGGTGCCTGTAACAGTTTTATACACTGCTGTCACGTTATTTGAGCTGTTTCTGGATGAAGGCAGACTTATGGACGTATTTTGACAGTGAGTCGTGTTGACACGAGTTCAGGGAAAACTTCCTAATGTCAAGTTTAAAATGAATATGCGCTTAAGGTGCGTGACAAAAACACACGCGCACTTCAGTTAGTGCGATTAAAGTGTTTACATGGCCGCATGCTGCGATTTAAAACAGCGTACGCCGCCCGTTTTAATACGATTATAGTTTATGCAATTATGAGCTTAATCACATTATTAAGTATTGTGTTTACATGAGGTAAACTGGTAAAGTATATTCGCAATATTGCTAAAATCCCATTATACGCATGCGTAGAACGGATCGTGCAGGTGGAACGGATCGTGTACCGACAGACGGAGCAGACTGCTGCTCTAACATCACTTCCGCCTCCCGAGCTGCCTCTCTGACTACATTTCCGCTCGAGTGCAAATTCCTGCCTGAAGTGAGTGCTGCTTAATCTTTAAACCGCGCCAATAATGTGCAAGAACTGTCTGGGAAATAAGCTTGAAGAATAATCACTTTTAGTAGCACTGGAGCTAAGACGCGCTCGTGCGCTCTAGGGGTTCAAAACAGTGGCTGTCGTGACGTCACTTTTGCGGGAAAAACACGCGTGGTGGGTTTGTTTTGATAATGATGTGAGGTCGCATAGGTGTGTCGTGGTTAATGCACAAGTGGAAGTGTAGGCATATTATTCATACAGATAGTTCTGCCATTGACAATATATTTGCATTTAATCTTGAGTTATCTTTTATCTTTTATCCATCACACATAAATCAAACATTTCCACATTTAAAGGGATAGTTCACTCAAAAATGTAAGCATTGTCATCATTTACTCACCCTCATGTTTCCGAACCTGTATGAGTTTTTTCTTCTGTTGAACACAAAAGATATTTTAAAGAATATGGGAAGCCCCCATTGACTTCCATAGTATTTTTTTTTCCTACTATGGAAGTCAATGGGGTCCAACTCAACAAGTCATCTGTCTGGTTACAGACATTCTTCAAAATCTTCTTTTGTGTTCAACAGAAACGTATACATGTTTGGAACAACATGAGGGTGAGTAAATTAACATTCAACATTTAAATTGTATTTATGTATTTAAATGTAAAAAAAAATTTAATGCCCTGGTTTATGAGGTTCTATGAACAACATCAGATGTCAAACTGAAAGCAGTTACCTGAGATCGTTAAACATTAAATTCAGCCTCAGCTTTTTCAGTTTGACATTTGATTAGTTTATAGACAGATTCCCGTCTGTGTTTACACAAGTGTGTCCATCTTCAGCAATGCTGTACGCTGAGTCACGATGACTTCAGAGGTCTAAATGAAATTGTAATGCATCATTTTGTCTGGATAAAATACAACTGAGCAAAAGCACAGGTGAGGTACAAATTCTCAAAAAATAATACTTAAGTATAGTAATGAATTATACATTTTCCACAGCCATGCACTAGTTATTCTTAACACAGTCTGGTTGTTATAAATGCTAATTTCTGTGCATGAATAGGGAGTGTTTATCATTATGAGCCTGAATTTGAGTTTCTGTACTGCACTATTCCTGCATAACAACAGCAGAGGGCGAGAGAGAGCCATGTTGCAGGTGAGTTTTGATCCTGCATGGTTTTCATTGCAAATGGTCTTAAATATTTTCCAGTCACAGTCATTATTCAGTTAGCAGAACATGACGTGTTCAGCAAGCCAGACGATACTAAAGAATCACATTAAAACACCGCCATGCTTGCCAGGCTGCGGTTACAGAACTATTTCTAAAGAGTTTTGGCTCTCCCAAAGCTGATCATGTCCAAATGGAAGATTTTTAACACTACTGCTACTCTTCCTAGGTGTGGCCATCCAACAGAAGCCACTCCAAGAGCACCACGTATTCCAGAAGGTTGCAAAAAAGTAATCTCAGAGTCTACAGGCCTCTCTTGCATTGGCTAAGGTTAGTGTCCACCATCAGGGACTGAACAATAATGGTGTGCATGGCAGGACAACAAGATGGAGGCCAAGAACATTTGCCAAAGGCCATGTGAATGAGCCAGAAGACTATGAAAAGAATGTTTTGTCATAATGAGTCCGAAATAGAACTGAATGGCTTAAATGTGAAGTGTTAAATTTGACAAAAAAGAGTCTCCCAGCTAACAGGGAACTTACTTTGGCTATCGTTCTGGAGAGGTTCTCTTGAAGTTATGAACAAACATTCTTCCAGTAACATTAATAGAATGTTCGTTTAATGTTATCTGGTCTTTAACCCCTTCAAACCCTGCTTCCATTGAAATGAACATCACTCGTTTTTTGTGTTAACCAATAAAATTGGTCACTAACTAGTCCCTGATCAACTAATCACAATGAAGATGACCTATAACTTAATCTGATTGAGCTTCAAGCGTCACAAAAGACAGGCATGGCTAACCGATTAAACAGGAGGAGTAAGCCCGCTTTTTACTGAAATTATGCAAATGTATATTCAATTTACACCTTATATAATCAGGTCTGAAGGGGTTAATAATGTTCTCAAAACATTAGCACAAAAACGTTATTTATACCTCATTCATGGAATGTTTTTTCCCCCCTAATCTTCTTCTTACTAGGAGAACATTCCAAAGTAACGTTTGCATAATGTTTGCAAAATGACTAAATGGAACATTCCCTCAATGTTTTCTCTAACGTTTGCATAAACTCGTTGTTTTTTAGAAAGAACATTTTTTTACTTAATAGGATCATTATCAGAACGTATTTCTGTTCACTGCTTTGAGCCTCTTCTTGACCAGGACGTTTTGCCATCATTGTTGAAGCTGATCATTTTGCTTACGTGAAAATATACAATGTTTGTTGAACTTTTTCTAGTTACAGGAATTTAATAAAGGACTGATCTCAGTGTAGGTCAAATTTATGCAGGTTCACGGTTTTAAATGTGTGTGCCGGCTTTAAGCTGTAATTGTTTGGCTAAAGCCTTGACTAAATAATAAGGTAAGGAATTTAGGATCACACACAGCTCTGTTATTGAAGGAAATAACATTAGAAGCTGTTCAGCCTGCATGCGCTGACCACAACCCTGCCATTTACTCACTAAAAAACAAACACACTTGCTAATTCACACTCACTATCTCTTTTTCCAAGCCTTTACAATTGAATGAATGTGAGTGGGAGTGTGTGTGTGTTTGTGGGTGGTGGTGGTGGTGGTGGGTGAAGACACCCATTATGCTTTCACGTCACATATTGCCCAACAGCAGCTTCATCAAAGTTAATGTGTCCTGAGGTTGGCCCCAAGAATTTAGGACACAGGCACAGTTGGTTTTGTCCTGCTCGTTCTGAACTGACTTGGAGCCAGGCGCGCTATGGTGACAAGACGCACCAAAATGAAGGGTCCGGTCCTAGTAAAGAAAAAACGCATTACACGGTGGCAAACTTTCCTCTGTGCCAATGAAGCACAGACTCCCCACGGCACTGGAACAGTCCCAGTGCTTAGAGCCTCTGTTCTCATGCGGTACTGCACAGGTTCTGAGTCATGACGTATTTACTGACAACGCCGTGCGAGTTTTCGCACGAGCGCACCAGCAGCGCGGTAATGCACTTCATGGTCAGATAAACCTCGTCACTGCGTCTATTAGTTCTTTTCTCTCGCCTATCGGAATCATCGGGCTTGTCCTCTTGGAGTGCGCAATTCAATTGGGGATTTTCACCTTTCCTGTCAGATTTGGAAAAGTTTTACCGTTTTCCATCAACTCTTGTTCAGCCTGTGAGAATGAGGCGAGCCTGTCCCCGAGAGCTCGCGCTCCCGCTTCTGCTGGGATACCTGGTTTACCTGACGCGCGCGCAAGGTGGGTTTCTCTTGATGATCTGGTTAGGGTCATTTGTTTCACGCGCCTCTGCAATAAGCATTTAAGCGAGGTAATGAATGGACGCATGCGTGTGTCCAGCTTCCAAAAGGTTAGACAGTGGTGTGAGTGTTATAATTGTTTTTGGTGTTTAGATGCATGTTTGTGTGTGAAATGGAGGGATAAAATTAGCTAAAGCTGCAACTAATACCTCTAAATAACAATTTGGTCTAGGTCAGTGACGTGACGCACATTGTTTTTGTGTTCGTTATTAAAGTTGAGTAAAATACTTAAAAAATTCAGATTGATCTGAATAAATTCAAGTTATTTTTTCAATGCAGTTTAAAGGTAAGACACATCTAGATTTTGTATGGAGGCTCATTCAAAGGCTGACATTTTTGAGAGAATTAAATGTTAATAAGTATTATTTATTCAAATAATCACGAATAAAAATAATCACAAATAATTTATAAAAACATTCGTTTGTTAATTTATATATATATATTATATATATATATATATATATATATATATATATATATATATATATATATATATATATATATTAAAAAGTCAGCCAAATTCAAAGTCAGTTTTGGCATGCAAGTAGTTATTTTGTTTTCATTTGACAAAAAAAAAAAAAAAAAAAAAAAAAAAAAACATAAATCAGATCATTTGTGTTTTTTGAGAAAAATTCTCACTTTTTAATGAAAAATTTAGTTCAGGTCAAATGTAATAAACGTAAGAACTTGATATTTATGACTCCAAATTCATGATATTTGTAAAAAAAAAGAAAAAAAAAAGTTTTCACACTGCCTTAATTTTAGGATTAGTCAACTTGAAATGTGAATTTGTACTAAGTGACAACTTGGATATTTGAGTTGACTCAACTTAAAATTTTAAGTCAGCGTGAACACTTACTTTTTTAAGTTGAAACAACACATTTTTTACACACAGCAATCCTAACACAAAATAAAGCCTCCATTCTGCTTTGTCCCATTGTTTTGGAGCTTTGTAGTCTGTTTCAAATTTGTTTCCCCTTTTCTCACACGTTTGATGTTTGAAGAGTTAAAATCCTTTAACTAAAGACCTAATTCCCTTAATGAATTTCATGTTCATCCACAAACCCCTGATATCTTCACATCAGCATAACAGACTCATCAATATGACACTAATGAATTTGTAACAAACGATTGATAGATGACAGGTTGTTTGTGGTTGGGTCAGATTGATTAGTCAGACTTCTGAACATGACTCAGAATGGATTTACCTCACTGACACCAACCTGTTAACCGTAACTCTTCAAATGGATCCCAAATGATGATGTTAACTTTTGTGTATTTATGGAGGTATGAGATACTTGAATGCTTCTAAAAAAAACGCTGCACGTTAATGTGATCATATAACCTCAGCTTAATTTTTATAGCATAAATCTAAAACAATAACTCTCAGAGACACTGAATCAGAGGCTGTGAAAGTTCAGAGAGTTTACACAGGAACTGACTCACTCAAGCTGCTATTTTATTTCCTCTGTGTGAAACCGTGTCACACTAATGATGGAATGAAGTTTCCTTATGAGAGATTTGTTAGGATTTGCTTGTTTACATCATGTGTATATACAATATAGTCAGGGTGGTACTTGTGATAAAATGTGTGGATTTATGTGTGTACACCCTTTAAAATAAAGGTTTCAAAAGGTTTTTGCAATAGAAGAACCATGTTTGGTTTCCCAGAGAGGCTTTCAGCGAACAGTTTAACCAATTTTTCTTAATGTATAGAATATTTGAATAATCTAAAGAACCTTTTTCCACAAGAAAAAAATCTTTTGTTCATTGTAAATATTCCATGGATGTGGATCATCATTCTTCATGGAATCATCAATGGCAATAAAAAATAAAATAAAACATTATTTTTATTTTTCGTGGCCAAAAGGGATGTTTGGCCTATTGGGAAATTGACATCTTCACCCATTATTCAAAATGTGTCATATTGTCAAAATGTGTCAAAAATAAATAACTGAATATGTTGTAGTCAATGTATGCTTTTTCCTGTGAGCTTTTTGTTTTTCTGTGCAGTTTTTTTTTTTTTTTTTTTGCATATATAGCTAAATAAAACCTGTAGCTGTAGTATGCTAAATAATTTTGTCAGATAAATGTTTTAACCGTTTTGATCTTCCCTCATATTTGAAATATATATATATATATATACAGTGCTATGCATACGTTTAGACACCCATGCTAAAGTTGACTAAAAAGAGGAATAAAAAATCATCTTTTGGAAATTGAACTTAATGCCTTAATTAAAAAAACTAGGAAAAATCCAACCTTTAAGGACACCAATTTTCTTTGTGAATGAATAATGTATCGTAAATAAATAAATGTTCTTCCTTAAAATACCTAGAGATTGGTACTTTCCATAAGATCATCTCTCAATGCAAATCAAACCAGCTATTAGGCTAACTGAAATAAAACCATGCCAATCTCTAGGTATGGTGAAGGCTATGTGATGATGTGGGGCTATTTTAATTCCAAAGGCCAAGGGAACTTTATCAGGATGCATAGTATCCTGGATCCATGAAGTAACTGGCCTTTAAAAATAAAAATCTGCCTGCCTCTATGGGAATTTAACATAGGGGTGTCCAAACTTATGCACCCTGTATTTTAAGGAAGAACATTTATTTATTTATTTACGATACATTATTCATAATAAGAAAATTGGTGTCCTTAAAGGTTGGATTTTTCCTAACTTTTTAAATTAAGGCATTAAGTTCAATTTCCAAAAGATGATTTTTTTTATTCCTCTTTTTATTCAACTTTAGCATGGGTGTCTAAACTTATGCATAGCACTGTATATATACATACACACACACATATATATATATTCCTCATATTTTCATGGTTTAATCACTTGTACAGGGTATTTAAAAACAGATATAGTCCAGACATCACTTTTGGTCACTACTATATGTGGATTAATTTTTAAACTGATTTCTGATCCTCTTCATGTTTACAGCATTTCTTTAACCCTCCGTTGGTATAGCTTTCCACTGCCACAATGCCCAAAACAATATAACTTCCCTCAATTGACCCTATTCAGGTTGTATCCTGCTCTTTAAAATTACCTTTTGACATACAAAGTTCTTTGGTGGTGTAATTCATGCCATTCATACCATCTTTGCTCTGGTTATATCTTTGAATTCTCAACATTTCTTGATGTCCTTCTCATTTCCCCTGTTCGAGGTAATGTATTCTCAAATGTGCATTCTTAGGAGTAACACACTATTTAAACTGGTTTGTTTGTGCCAGTCTCTCCGCTAGGACGTGTATTCTTGCTGGAGTTGGAGAGTTTTCCCAAAGCTGGACAGGAGGAAGGGTTCGAGGCGGCGACGCACGCCTGCATCGCTCATGGGGCCCGGGTGGCATCTGGGGCCGACCTGCAGCACGCTGTGTTGGAATGTGCTTTCTCAGCCTGCTCGCGTGGTTGGCTCTCCGGACCGAGCGTGGGGTAAGAACATTAATTACCTGAAGAACAGAGCTTATGATGTATAGGTCAGAGTGCTGCATTATTGGGGGTAATGCATTATAACGCCAGTTATGTAATCAGATTACTTTTTTCAAGTAACTGGGAAAGTAACACTCTTTTTGAACTAAATATTTGAGTTACTTTTTCAAATACAAGATACTTGACTGACAGCTCTCCTGTCCCCATGTTGAGAGGAATCTGTGTGCATGTGTGAACATGATGGTTATTGTAGTTCTAGCCTATAGACAGAGACACATTCAGTCTTCCTAAAAAATGAATCAAATTTGTGAAATGCAAACACAGAATATTACGTTAACCTGCAATAATTAAATGTGTTAAATAATACAAATATACTTTATGCACTTAATCTCACTTTATTAGCCAATGTCGTTGCTGCTGACCTTTTAATGATCCAATTCAAACACACTAAGCAAAAATGACTAAATATCACATTTGTGTTTAATTTTTGTTTTTTTATTGCTTAAGTAAAAGTGTTGGGCTGCGTCTGAAATCGCATTCTCTCTTGAGTAGGAACTTATTTTTAATAAATATTACTTCACGACAGCTAAAAATGTATGTTCTATATAGTATGTGTGGGTGGGCGTACTACATTCGCCATGTTGTCACTGTCACGTGACCTACTAGCATCAGTTGCGTCGCCTCACTGTCATTCACAAATCCTCTCCCGTGGCCTCATGTCAAGTCAAGTCAAGTCATCTTCATTTATATAGCGCTTTTAACAATGTAGATTGTCTCAAAGCAGCTTTACAGAGATAAGCGTATAATTTAAGGTAACAGAGATTGTTTCGGCTTTACAGCAGAGTTAAGTTATTTCCATCTAAAGTTAGTTTTAATTGATTTGGTTCCGTCGCAATGATCATTTGTTATTAAATTAGGGGCCGCTAAGACGACACCATTCTCTCTACACAGACTTTAAACGCGAACCTGTGAGAAACGCTGATGGTGTTCACATGCGCATTTAGAATGGGTTCTATAGTTATGTGCGTTTGAATATACGCAGGTTTGGAATTCCCTACAAGCCAAGCCTAAACAAAATACTTGTTTTTCCTTATAAATTTTGATAAGGAATTTTATTTGTTGCTTTGGGGTAGGACCGCGAGACGAATTTTCCCGACAACGCCTTATCTGTAGAGTGGCAGTGGGATCCTCCATAGGGAGAGACTAGTTGGCACTTCAGCACTGCGTTGTCATCGGTCCAGGTGAAGGTCCTTCGTCAGATCTGGATACGGCCTGGATCCGGCAGGCTGCAGGAAAAACCTTGGGATAAACACAGACACTAAAATTAGCGTAGATGCCATTCTTCTCATGATGTAACGAGTACATAAGGATTTTTGGGAAGTGTTCCCGGTTCCGGCTGACCTAATCTATGCAGCATAACATTAAATTATAGAAGTCTATAATGTATTATGTGAATGCTAGGTCAAAGAGATGTGTCTTTAATCTGGCTTTGAACTGACAGAGTGTGTCTGCTTCCCGGACAATGGTAGGAAGACTGTTCCAGAGTTTTGGTGCTAAATAGGAAACGGATCTACCGCCAGCAGTCGATTTTGATATTCTAGGTATAATCAACTGGCCGGAATTTTGAGATCGTAATAGACGTGACGGACTATAATGCGTTAAGAGCTCGCTCAAGTACTGCGGAGCTAAACCATTCAGTGCTTTGTAAGTAATCAGCAATATTTTAAAATTTATGCGATGTTTAATAGGGAGCCAATGCAGTTTTGACAGAACCGGGCTAATATGGTCATACTTCCTGGTTCTGGTAAGAACTCGAGCTGCTGCGTTTTGAACCAGCTGTAGTTTGTTTATTAAGCGTGCAGGGCAACCACCCAGTAGAGCATTACAATAATCTAGCCTTGAGGTCATGAACGCATGAACTAATTGTTCCGCATTTGTCAATGAGAGCATATGACGTAATTTAGATATATTTTTAAGATGGAAAAATGCAGTTTTACAGATACTAGACACGTGACTTTCAAATGAAAGATTGGTATCAAAGAGCACACCCAGGTTCCTAACCGACGACGAAGACTTAACAGAGCAGCCATCAAGTGTTAGACAGTATTCTAGGTTATTACGTGAGGAAGTTTTTTGTCCAATAATTAGAAACTCTGTTTTTTCAGAATTTAGAAGTAGGAAATTACAAGTCATCCAATTTTTTATATCCGCTATGCATTCCGTTAATTTTGTGAATTGATAAGTTTCGTTAGGTTTTGAAGAAATATAGAGCTGAGTATCATCGGCATAACAGTGAAAGCTAATGCCATGTTTCCTAATGATATCTCCTAAGGGTAGCATGTACAGAGTGAACAGCAGCGGTCCTAGTACTGAGCCTTGTGGTACGCCATACTGAACTTGTGATCGATGAGACATCTCATCATTTACTGCTACAAACTGATAACGGTCAGATAAGTATGATTTAAACCATGCTAGTGCATTTCCCGTAATGCCAACATAATGTTCAAGTCTATTTAAAAGAACGTTGTGGTCGATGGTGTCAAATGCAGCGCTAAGATCGAGTAACACTAATAGAGAGATACAACCACGATCGGATGATAAGAGCAAATCATTTGTGACTCTAACGAGAGCTGTTTCGGTACTATGGTACGGTCTAAATCCGGACTGGAAATCCTCGCAGATATCATTTCTTTCAAGAAAGGAACACAGTTGTGAGGATACTGCCTTTTCTAATATCTTTGACAGAAAAGGTAGATTCGAGATCGGCCTGTAATTGACTAATTCTGAAGGATCAAGTTGCGTTTTTTTAACAAGCGGTTTAATCAAAGCCAGCTTAAAGTTTTTTGGTACGTATCCTAGAGACAAAGACGAATTAATGATATTAAGAAGAGGATCTGTGACCTCTGGAAGTATTTCTTTCAGTAGCTTAGTCGGTATAGGGTCTAACATACATGTTGTAGATTTAGATGATTTAATGAGTTTAGTAAATTCTTCCTCTCCTATAGCAACGAATGAATCAAATTTTTCCTCAGGGAGACTACAATGCACTGCCTGATGCGATACTGTAGTAGACGGTTGCATAGTTATAATTTTGTCCCTGATATTATCAATCTTATAAGTGAAGAAGTTCATAAAGTCATTACTGCTGTGTTGCTTGGAAACTTCGGTGCTTGAAGCTTTATTTTTCGTTAGTTTAGCCACCGTTTCAAATAAATACCTAGGATTATGTTTATTTTCTTCTAATAGGGTTGAAAAATAAGCAGATCTAGCAGCTTTTAAAGCCTCTCTGTAAGTAATTGAGCTCTCTTTCCATGAAATGCGAAATACCTCTAGTTTTGTTTTCTTCCAGTTGTGCTCCATTTTTCTGGCTGCTCTCTTAAGGGCCCGAGTGTGCTCGTTGTACCACGGCGTTGGACTATTTTCTTTAATCTTCTTTAAGCGCAACGGAGCAACTGTGTCTAAAGTGCTGGAAAAGAGAGAGTTAAACGTTTCTGTTGTAATATCTAGTTCTTCTAAGCTATCTGAGATGCTGAGATGATGAAACTGATTAGGAAGATTATTAATAAAGCAATCTTTAGTAGCAGAAGTGATAGGTCTCACATATTTGAAACACGGAGTCGGCTTTGCAGCCTTGGCTAAATGCAAATTACACGAGACTAGATAATGATCTGAGATGTCATCGCTCTGCTGCAGAATTTCAACGGCATCCACATCTATTCCGTGTGATAATATTAGATCTAGAGTATGATTACGACGATGAGTAGGTCCTGACACGTGTTGTCTAACTCCAATTGAATTTACAATGTCTTTAAATGCCAATCCCAATGCATCTTTTTCATTATCGATGTGTATATTAAAATCACCAACAATTAGTACTTTATCTGCAGTCAATATTAATTCTGATAGAAAGTCCGCAAATTCTTTGATAAAGTCTGTATGGTGCCCTGGTGGCCTGTATACAGTAGCCAGCACAAATCTCAAACGTGATTTATCGTTTACACTATATATTTTTACATTAAGCACCAATGCTTCAAAAGAATTATATTTAAAACTTGATTTCTTAGTGGTTTTGAAACTATTACTATAGATTACAGCAACACCACCCCCTTTGCGTTTCAGACGAGGCTCATGTTTATAACAGTAATCTTGCGGGGTTGATTCATTTAAAGTAATGTAATCGTTTGGTTTTAGCCAGGTTTCTGTCAAACACAGCACATCTAGGTTATTATCTGAAATCATATCGTTAACAACGAGTGCTTTTGAAGTAAGCGATCGAATATTCAGCAACCCAAGCTTTAGCATTTGCTCATCTGCATTATAGCTGTTTTTTATTTGTTGAACATCAATTAAATTTTTAACCTTAGTTGGGTTTAAACGTTTTTTGGATTTCCAAATTCGGGGAACAGACACAGTCTCTATATGATGATAGCTAGGTGAAAGAGGCTCTATGTGATGGGATTTATCTGACCTTGGTGACGCGAGGCCGCTAGCAGACGGTCGGTTAAGCCAGTCTGTCTGCTTCCTGACCTGAGCCCCAGATTGTCATGTTTGAGCTCTAAGACTATGAGCCATATTACTAGAGAGAAGAGCAGCACCATCCCAGGAGGGATGAATACCATCTCTTTTCAACAGGTCAGGTTTGCCCCAAAAACTTTTCCAATTGTCTATGAATTCTATATTATTAAGCGGACACCACCGAGACAGCCAACCGTTAAGCGAACATAATCTACTAACTATCTCATCACTCCTGCGAACAGGAAGGGAAGGGGGCCAGAGCAAATTACAGTCCTTGACATCGTACTTGCAAGTTCACACACCTCTTTAATATTAATTTTGGTGATCTCCGACTGGCGTAGTCGAACATCATTAGTGCCGACATGAATAATGATCTTAGAGAATTTACGATTAGCATTAGCCAGCACTTTTAAATTTGCTTTGATGTCAGGCGCTCTGGCTCCCGGCAAACATGTGACTATGGTGGTTGGTGTCTCTATTTTCACGTTCTGTGTAATAGAATCGCCAATAACTAGGGCACAATCATTCTCAGTGGGTGTTTCACTGAGCGGGGCAAATCGATTTGTTATGGTAATCGGAACGGAAGAGTGGTTTTTAGATCCGCGACTAGAGCGATCCCTCACTGTCACCCATTTGCCCGGCTGCACGGGCTCTACTTCAGCCAGAACCGACTCATGTAAAGAGTTCTCTATTCTATGCGCATCCAAAACATCTAAAGCACTAGCACTCTTACTATCCTCAATTAAAGTTTGGATGCGTGTTTCTAATTCTGAAATCTTCTCTGTCAACCTAACTGTCTCCTTACATTTATCACATATAAATCCTATATTGTCGACAGAGAAGCCTATACTAAACATGTGACATGAAGTGCAAGTGACAATAACAGGACAAGACATTACTCACCGTGTTTGTAGAGTGATTCTTACTCACCTGAGCTTTTTATGAACTCAAAGGCGCGGACGCGCGAGAGAAAAATAAATAAATAAAATAGCTGAGCGCACGGGTGGCGCGTTAACAGGCTAGCGAATTACTAGCGTTTTGTGCTAGTAGTACTAATAACAAAAGCTAGCGATGTCAGGTTAATCTGAGATGTTGGGTAAAATGTAGTAGTATAAACAACTAGAAATGGTAGTAAAATGATGGTTCAAAACAAAGAAATATATGGCTAAGACGGAGCTTATCGCACCGAATCAAACAAACACACTCACAGCAGGCAGCGAGGCAGACAGGAGCAATCGATCCTCATAGTAAAATGTCCATCATGTACACACTTCAGAATCTCACCGGAAGTAGTAGGTCATCCGGGTACTTTTGTCCACTCTTTTATGAGTACTGTGAATTCAGACATCTTTTGTGACATACTGTTTTTCGCCTACTATATAGTAGGGAAGTATGCGGCCATAACTTTCTTCTCATTCGTCCTATTCTTCTGCGATCCAGAATGGCAGCAGCTGAAAGGTTTATTTGAGATGTGCCATCTACTGTAGAGGCATACGTCTGCTTTTCCTTCAGCTTGAGGTTTATTCATTTCACTTTTGGTGTGAAAGGCCTTTACATTTATTTTTATTTAGATGGCACGGTGCATATTCATGAACGTACAATCAAAGTTGAACGTAAATACGCCGGATTTAGCACAATGCTAATTTCCATCCGTAGTCCCAGACATATACAAATACAAACCAAAAAACAACATACATATTAACAAATATACATATAGAGCTAAAAAACATTAAAAGTTCCTATACTTTATAGAGTACTTTTTGTAATATGTATTTAAAGTGCATAAATGCCTGTGCATAGACATCCCAAAGTGCTTATTATAAATATATAAATAAATCTACCTATCAAATTCTACCTCCTTACTTGATTACATTTTTGATTGTCATTCAGCCATCTTTTAAGATATTTCTTAAATGAAACAAAAGTGGGGCTATCTCTAATTTCCGTTTGCATACTGTTCCAATTTGTGCAGCCTTTAATAGAGAGGACATTTTGTGCAAACGAAGATTGGTAGGCTATTTCATAATCCCCCAGAGTAAACGATCTAGTCCTAGTCTCGCTAATTCTCTTTTTGATAAAATCGGATTTTTGGTGGGGCGATTCCATTCATTGATTTATAAATAAGACAGCTACTTTTACAAATTTTAAGATTTTCTAAATTTAGAAGTTGATACTTCTCAAGAATTGGACAAAGGTGAAACGACTGTGGTTTCCTGTCCTTTACATTTGCCAAAAACAGAACTTTAATTTTTGTTATTAAAAACAAAGCAAGCAAGCCAAGCCCAGGTGAGAAAAAGTAATGTAATGCAATATTGTAATCATTATTTTTAAAAGTAGCTTTCACAAACTTTGAATGGGCATTGTGCTTTTTTTAGGCATGATAATGAGATACGTTGCTTGCGTATATATATATGTGTTTTTGTGTGTGATTGCAAGACAGAGAGAGTCCTACCTGTGAACTCAGCCAGAACATTCCCATTTACACCTCAGGGCCTGAGAGAAATGGACCTGAGCTGCTGTGAGGGAACATATCAGCACCTTCCATGTGTTCATCTTCTCTGCTGCTCCATTGCTGAGCTGTATTACTTTACCACTGAGCACAAATCCCAAAATAATTATCACATTGAAAATGTGGTCCAAAACGACTTTTTTTTTTAAATGAAACATATACAGTTGGCCCAAAAAGTATATGGACACCTAAGCAAAACATATCAAACAGATTGACATCAGTTTTTTATATATATTACATTATATATTGGTAAAATAGATTATAATTTGGCAATTTGGCTTGATGTTATATTTTCATAATATTACATTTTATTTATTCTTAAGTATGGCCAAGGGGTCACATTCCAACACTGTGAAAACATATTTTCATGATTTGTTATCACAACTTTTAATCTTTTGTCAAATCAACTTAGATAATTAATGTGTCTCAGATAACATAAGATTTTGAGTTTCCATTTATTAAACTAATCTCCCTTATTGTATTAACACATTTTTATTTATTTCAATGAACTCAAAATTAAGGCAACCAGATAACTTACCTTTTTAAGTTAAGCCAACAATAATTGTTTACAGTGAATCGTTTGGAGCAGTAAAGCCAAAAGCAGAACGACCATAAACAGTTTTCTTCCTAGGGATAATTAAAAGGATTATGAATAGATGATCTGGTTGAATACATACTTACATGAGGTGGCAGCAACTCTTGAAGATATTTGGGTAACAAATAATAGGACTTCATAAATAAAAATACACCAGTGTATTTCCCGTCTAATATGTAATGACGTCCAATTTAATAGGGAATACAGTTGACAGTGATGCGTTCTTTAATGTTCATTAGTAATCAGTCTAATAGCTGCATGATATAATTATACACATCACCATAGTCAAATAACGGTAAAATGGTGGTATATAGTAGATATTTCTTGGCTGACATAGTGAACGTAGATTTATATTGATATAAGAAACCAAGTCTAGATTTAACTTTCTTCTGAAGAGTGAAAGTTAAAGAGCTATATATATGAATATACCACTTCAAGTTTTGCCCCATTTAAGGATGTAATATCTTTATTACACGGTTGGTTTCTTCTCTCTGAACCACATTATCTTCATTTTTGTGCTATTCAAGACTACATTTAAATCATTAAAAGCTCCTTGAATACTATTAAAACTATCCTACCCTAATCCTAACTTCATCATATGATGATCCTATAGAGTAAATAATGGTATCAATCAATCTTGGTATCAATGGTATCAATCTTTACATGTTGGGATCTACTAAATAGATAATTAGAGAACCAAGATAAAGGTAAGTTAGATAGAGCGATCAACTGTATCAAAAGCTTTATACATTTATAAGAATTGATCCAAGATGTTAAAACACATGAGGGAGCTGATGGGGGACGATAGCAACCTGCAACTGTTATTGAACTACTGGCAAAGTTCAAATTGATTTGGAATCGATTTAGATAACATTTTTGTGCATTGAAGATACCCCCCCCCCAACATTATCAATGTTGAAAACAGTTGTGCAGCTTCATATTTTTGTGAAAACATCTTCTGAGAAATAGATAGTTCAAAAGAACAAAATAAATGTGTCTATATATATATATATATATATATATATATATATGTGTGTGTGTGTGTGTGTGTGTGTGTGTGTGTGTGTGTGTGTGTGTGTATAAATCTAACTATATTAAGTTTAATTTTTGCTTACAAGAAAACAATGGCTTAGGCTTAAGAAAAACAAGCTTAATTCAAGACAAATTGTTTGTTCTAAGCTTTACACGTCTTTCTAATAGGTCTGGACTACAAAATTCAGAGCATTCTATTGTTATCAAGTATGAATTTATGCATGTTTGAGGCCTTTGTTGAATATCACTTGCATCTGTGAGTTTCGGCAAAAGGAGTGGCCTTCCCTTCAGAACAACCTATAGATTACACGAGGATTTTTTGGATGTGACGCATACATTTCACGTTAATGACACACACATGGATATCTCCTTGCAATCTAACCTCAGGACAATCTACCTCGGTTCAGCCGAGTCTTCATCACTAAACTTCAGCACAGGGTGTTTCCTAGTAACTTAACACTGTCCCAAGAGAGTCGTCTCATAAGGACTCAAGCAGTCTGGTTGTGGTTTGAGCCTCGCTCGGCACTCGCTCAGACATACCCACATGCTCATAATTCTGATTAAGACTTCACAGCTGAGTGTTAAAAGGTGAGGTAAGCAACTTACTTCCCTCACAAACATTTGGAGGAATGCCTCTAAAAGAATTGGGACAAAACAGACAGACATTCTTGGCTGTATAATATGCCCAGTATATTCAGAAACCTCGACTGAACTCTTAGAAATAAGGTTCTATTTAAGGAGCCCTTTATGCCAAAAAGGTTGTATATAAGGAGAAATGTCTTAAATGATTGCATAATACCTTCATGTTTAGCAGGTTATTTCATTTTTGTTTTCTTGTAATAAATATGTTTATGAGCTGTTTAATTCATAAAAGATTAATTTAAATAAAAAATGAATTAAAACAAAATTTATTCATTCAATTGCCCCATTATGCTATTTTAATTTTATTTTGGAGTCTCCTACAATAGGTTTACATGCATCCAAGGTCAAAAACACTTTATTTTTTATCTATTATCATATCTGAATTTCAGCTCCGGAAGCTTCCTCAGGAGTTGATACACACAGTGATACGAATGATGGCTACGAATGAGCAGAAAACAGCGTCTTCTCGACATGTCGACAACACGAACCAAACTCTTCCAGTCTCGACTACAACTACAGTGTTTGAGGGCGGGGCAAAGTAGACGTTATTCACGGGCAGCCAATTAATACTGGCATTATGCAAATTTGTTACATTGTTGCGTAGGTTTGTGCAGGAAGTGGGACTCGTTTCAGGCCGTTCAGAATCAATCGTTTCTTTTAGGAGAAAATAACTTTAATTGTCATGCAAAACTTTGGAGACCTTTTACATTCACAAACAACTATATTACACACTGCATGAAAGGTAATATCCCAGGGGGAAAAAAATAAAGAAAACATAATAGGAGCGTTTTAAATCAATAAAATGACGGAAACCCATAAGGTTCAGGTGAAGCGCCTGACAGAACCTTTAAGGTTCTACATATATAGAACCTTTATTTCTAAGAGTGACATCTTGAAGTCAAGTTATATAAAATGGATGTGACCTATATTGTAAAATGACCATAAATGCAAATGCCACATTCTATATTGACGTGGCAGATCGCTAATATTTCAGTCTTTCTGCTTCAAATTTTCATGTTTAACTCAATGTGTTACTTGCTGTTTCTTTGTAATTATTTGTGAACTGTATAAGCAGTTTATGAGTGAAAATTGTTTCAAAGTTAATCCTACTCCGGTTTTTGTTGTTTTTTCAGTGCATGTAATGCAGGGATTTTCCAACTTTTTAATGCCAAGGACCTCCAAATATTATGAGTCTCTCCTGGCTTATTGCTTTTTTTTAATCACTTTTTTTGACAGTCACACTCAGAACATGGTGGGAGACACAAACTTTGAAAACATGCACACATGATAGAAAACAGACCTGTGATTTGAATTTATACAAACACTGCAGACATTAGCAATGTGATGGGGATATACTGCATAAGGTGTGTGTGTGTGTTTGTGTATGCAAGTTGAAATGTGCATGAGCTGCATATGTAAGCAGAATTTAACAGTGACATCATGTCTGTTGCCTTTATAAGGGAAAGCACAAAGAAATTAAAGAAAAAAATCTTCTAATTCACTTCCAACTGTGATTGTGGTTTCAGGAGCACAGTGTGCAGCGGCGTCCCGGGGACTATGAGGCCAGTTGACGTTCAGCTGGAGAATTTGACCGCCGACACTGAGAGACTGGGCGTGTTCTGTGTGAAAGATAGCGGTCAGTTTTAAATCACTGAAACTAAGAAACTGGAGAAGGGGGCTGTGTTTTTCACTTATGAGGGATCATGAGGGAATATTTCATGTAGCACATACCTAATTACTTTGGCCCGTTTCATACACTGCATGTGAAAGAACCAGAACAATAGCATGTGAGTAGAGGGGTTTTCAAACTTTTTATGACAAGGACCCCAAATGTGATGATCCTCTTGAGAGATAGACTTCTTTCCTAAAATAATTTCATACATTTTAGACCGGTAAAAAGTTTTAGACCGGTAAGATTTTTAATGTTTTTAAAAGAAGTCTCTTCTGCTCACCAAGGCTGCATTTATTTGACCAAAAATAGAGTAAAACAGTAATATTATGGAATATTTTTACAATTCAAAATATTTTTAAATGAAATTTATTTCTTTGATGGCAAAGCTGAATTTTCAGCATCATTACTTTAGTCTTCATTGTCACATGATGCTTCAGAAATCATTCTACTATGCTGATTTGCTGCTCAAGAAACATTTCTGATTATTATCAATGCGTACTTGTTTTTTACAGTATTCTTTGATTAATAGAAAGTTCAAAAGAACAGCATTTATCTGAAATAGAAAGCTTTTGTAACATTATACACTACCATTCAAAAAGTTTGGAGTCAGTAAGAGTTTCTTTTTTCAAAGAAATAGATACTTTTATTCAGCAAGGATGCATTAAATTGATCAAAAGTAAAGACATTTATAATGTTACAAAAGCTTTCTATGTTTTTTTTTTATTTTTTTTTTACATAAATTATTGCCTATTGTTTGGAAAAACTAAATAAATAAAGGAAAGAAACTAAATCTGACTTAATCCAGATCATTTTAGCACTTAGTAGGTAATTAGTTAACAAACTCCAGTAACTGTTTTAAAATTTATGACTGTTATTAGAGGAATTTTTCAGTATAGAGACCCTGAAATTACTTTTTCTGTATCTACTCTTTCTGTATGCACTATTTTCTGTATCTGTTGCAGAAATGCTGTGAGTATGAAAGCACAATGTAAGCCTGATAATTCAGTGTGCAGTGTGAAACAGACCCTGATTCCGACATTGATTCTGACCCTGTTCCACTTCCCCTTCTTCCATCAGATGCTCCATGTGGACAGCCGCCTTCATTCCCGCACTCGCATCTGCAGGGGAAAACTGGGCTGGATCTGGGCGATGAAGTCCTGTACACCTGTGAGCCAGGACACACACTGCCCGATGGAGAAACAGCCTTCAGTCTGCTCTGTGACAGCTGTGGAGAATGGTACGGTCTGGTGCAGAACTGCGTCAAAGGTGAGCTGCAAACTCATCGGTGAGGTTTAAGAACTAAAAGAGCCGAGCCGAACATGAGAAACAGACTCCGAGATGCTCTATTCTAGAGGTTCAAAGGGTTTATTTGGCTTTCGGGTGTAGCTGCGTAGTCTTCAGTATGTTTTATTTGTTGCAGATGATCCTGAAGGCCACATCGACTATGAGGATAAGTTCACAGATGGCCATCTCTTGGAGAATCCCGGGGAGGAGCATCATATTTCCTTGATCCCAGGAGGAACACAATCAACTGATCGTGAAGTAGAAGTAGAAGAATCCACTCCTGAACCTGAGCATGAACGGACGGTTGTGTCAGAGGAGGAGGAGAATGATGAAGATTCAACAGTATCAGTCACTGAACCTCCAGTGTCTCAGCTCAGTCAGAAACACATGTTCTGGTTTCCTTCAGAGGCCTTCCAGGAAGGGAAGGAGCATCCGGGTATCAGTACGGATTCCTCCTCTGTTAAAAGCCCCAGTGAAGACGAGGATCACATGAAGGTCAAAACATCCGACAGCCAATCTGATCCCGACACGATCGCAGAGGAGCACGACCAACCGACTGATCGTCCCACCCATGAACCTGTCAGTCCCAGTGCCGGCGGCACGGATGAGTCCTGGCTAGATGGATATCCCATAACTCTGGATGAAGATAAAGCTGGAGGCGAGTCCACAGGGGAGGCGGGACCAGAACAGGGGATTGAGACAGAAAGCGTGACTGGACACTCAGAAGTGGAGGAGTTTGAGGATGGAGCCAAAAATCCTGTGGAAGAAGAGACCGGAGGTTTGATTTACACTCCTGAAGAAGAAGAGGAAGAAGATGGAGAAATTAAAAATCCTAAGGACAAGATCCACAGGAAAGGAGATGGGGAGGAGCTTGGCAAAGAGACAACCAGGCTTGAGAAGGAAGAGTCTGTTGGAACACATTATGAGGAAACGCCTGGACAAGGACTTGCAGAAGATGAAATGGAGAAACCAGAGGAAACAGACTCTGAAGGATCCAAAACATTGAGGTTTGATGGTGTTACTGACAGTCCAAATGGTGTGGAGATGAAAACCACCACCTTCATTACTCCGATCACACCCAGTCCAGACGATACTGCTCTCCACAAGTCGTACACACCAGCTTCCGCTCCTGAAAATGTGAGCACCAGTCAAGGGGGTTTGGGCCCCGAGAGCGCGTCCACACCGGCGGGGATGGTCAGTCCGGATGATGAAATTACCAGAATTCCCACACCCGTCATTAAGGATCCATGGAAAACCATTGATAATGGCCACTTACTGGAGCACATCCCCAGTCATGTCCCGACTGAAATCCCTGAAAACCGTAGCGTGATGGAACGAGGTGGAGACCCCAGCCTGGACCAGCAGGAGCGTGCAGGGGAGGGTGTGTGTGCTGAAGACCCCTGTCCCGGGTCAGGCCACGGGCCGATGATCGCAGCCATCATCATCGGGGTGGCGGCCGCTGTGGTCGGGGTGGTTTTAGGGGTGTGGTGTTATAAGAAGAGGCAACTAAAGAGCTCGCAATACCAGCTCAATGGAACTAACAGGCAAACGCAGTGCATTGAGTTACAGCAGACTGTGTGAGAGTCCACAGATGCTCATGAAGACACACTGCTTACACACGCATCCATGCAGAACCAGTCATGTGTGAACATCACAGTCTACGTACACTAGAATTGAAAAATTGGCTCTCTTTTGATTCATAAATGTGAATCTATCTATCTATCTATCTATCTATCTATCTATCTATCTATCTATCTATCTATCTATCTATCTATCTATCTATCTATCTATCTATCTATCCTTATGTCATTCTATCCATCTATATCCATCCATGATCAATCTATCAATCTATCTATCTATCTATCTATCTATCTATCTATCTATCTATCTATCTATCTATCTATCTATCTATCTATCTATCTATCTATCTATCTATCTATCTATCTATCTATCTATCTATCTATCTATCTTACTGTCATTCTATCCATCTATATCCATCCATTATCTATCTATCTATCTATCTATCTATCTATCTATCTATCTATCTATCTATCTATCTATCTATCTATCTATCTATCTATCTATCTATCTATCTATCTATCTATCTTACTGTCATTCTATCCATCTATATCCATCCATTATCTATCTATCTATCTATCTATCTATCTATCTATCTATCTATCTATCTATCTATCTATCTATCTATCTATCTATCTATCTATCTATCTATCTATCTATCTATCTATCTATCTATCTATCTATCTATCTATCTATCTATCTTACTGTCATTCTATCCATCTATATCCATCCATTATCTATCTATCTATCTATCTATCTATCTATCTATCTATCTATCTATCTATCTATCTATCTATCTATCTATCTATCTATCTATCTATCTATCTATCTATCTATCTTACTGTCATTCTATCCATCTATATCCATCCATTATCTATCTATCTATCTATCTATCTATCTATCTATCTATCTATCTATCTATCTATCTATCTATCTATCTATCTATCTATCTATCTATCTATCTATCTATCTATCTATCTATCTATCTATCCTTATGTCATTCTATCCATCTATATCCATCCATGATCAATCTATCAATCTATCAATCTATCTATCTATCTATCTATCTATCTATCTATCTATCTATCTATCTATCTATCTATCTATCTATCTATCTATCTATCTATCTATCTAACTATCTTACTGTCATTCTATCCATCTATATCCATCCATTATCTATCTATCTATCTATCTATCTATCTATCTATCTATCTATCTATCTATCTATCTATCTATCTATCTATCTATCTATCTATCTATCTATCTATCTATCTATCTATCTATCGTTATGTCATTCTATCCCTCTATATCCATCCATGATCTATCTATCTATCTATCTATCTATCTATCTATCTATCTATCTATCCATCCATCCATCCATCCATCCATCCATCCATCCATCCATCCATCCATCCATCCATCCATCCATCCATCCATCCATCCATCCATCCATCCATCCATCCATCCATCCATCCATCCATCCATCCATCATCAATACGTTCATTCTATCAAACAAAGCTTTCTTTCTTGACAAACTTTGCTTTTCATCATTTTTTTGTAAAATTACAGTTATATGAAGTTTGAATTTCAGTTCACTTAAATTTTCCTCAAATTCAAGAATTGCATCCAATTCAAAACAAATTCTGAATTCAATTCTGAATGACATTCAATGTCTGTGTTCAATACTCCTTTACCACACCAAGTCTGTTGGATAGGATTGTTTAGAGCTTATTTTGGGTAGTATTTCTGCTTTGCCATGTTTTCTTTTACTTTATTTTTTCATTGTATCGTGGATAATTGATGTGTCATGAATCTGATGTCCTCTCTTGCTTTGGACGGACTGTATTGGACTGCGGGTCGGTGCATGTGTGTGCGTGGTGCCCGTCTGTCCTTGTTAACAGATTTGTGTGTGATTATTGCTTTGTCCATTAGTGAGTGAGCGTGTGTGAAAGAATCATTGTGACTTTAGCCTATTTTAGTGTGTGTGTGTGAGAGAGAGAGAGAAAAAGGACAGAAAGAAAGAGTCAGTCAAAAGAGAGTGTGGTTGAACTTAGCATTCTGTGCGCGCTATTGAAAGTTTCTAGCTCACAGACAGGTGAGACATTCTGGTCAGAGAAACTGAGGGTGAATTCTGATTGGCTCAGAATAAATAGAATTCTTCCCTAAATTTAGAATACAATACGCATTTGTTCATTTCAAAAGGTTTTTCTATAAATAAGTGAGTTTCTTGGGGTTGAGCTCAGAAAGATTCACTCTCACACACAGGTGAGACATTCTGCTTGGAGGAACTGATGGAGGATTCTGATTGGCTGTCAACACATTAACAGCTTGCTGAGTTTCAGTGCTATAACAGTTATATTATAGCAGACTATTTTATATGTACAATTTCCCAAATGTCTCATTGATGGTCAGTGCAAACCTTTCTGGCCATGTTTTAAGTCTTAAGTCATTTTTTATCTCCAGTTACGTTTATGAGGCATATTTATATCACGTGTATTATAAATGTAAAAACTTTATTTTAGAACTAGTTAATTAAAACAAAACAAACACAAATCAGATACAGTAACTTTTAATTTCAGTTGTCTTACTGAAGTCAAACATATATATAGTATGCTGTATGCTATTTTTCCTTTTGCCAGTTAATAGTTAATAAAGTGTAGTGAAGCCATTTATTTCTAGGAGTTGTTAGAGCAAGGGTTGCATTTTTTTTTTACTAGTTTGATTTGATTAGAATTGGAGTACATCTTTATTTGAACTTTGCAGGGTCATTTGCAAGTATCTGTTAAAGATCGGCTGACGAAATTAACATTGTCTAACTGTTTGGGTGTTTTTGAATGTTGATTGTTGCTTTTTTAAATTTCCTTTCAGCTGATGTTAGCTTTTATTGTAGAATATACCCTGTGACATCTCTGTTCAGTAAAGAATCTAGTACGATCTTTACATTTAGTCATTAAGCGGACGCTTTTATCCAAAGATGAACATCACAGCAATTTCTCATACAAAAACACTTGCTCTCTTTTCCAGTCTTAATGCAGAGTGTAAAACCAGCTCAATTTTAGAGCAGGAAAACCAGCTGCGGTTGGCTATACTGTGCTGGTTTTTACTTTTAGTTGAACCCTGTTATATTTCAATCTATACGGTGGAAAAAAAAAACAGATTCATGGGGTAAATGCGGCCATTGGAACTATTTTATTTGCTCTGATGTTGTTTTTGTAAAGTGTTTATTATTGTGATATGGAGCTGTGAGATTTATTCTATTAATCTGTGATCATTTCAATTCCATTTCAAGCTAAAACTGCTTGGTAACATTACACTGTAACGATTAGATGTGACACGAGGGTATCAGACTAAACATAGCTGTGGAAAACTAACTGAACATTAACCAATAAATTACTTTGGGGGGAAATGTCGGCTTTAGTGTTCCTTGGTGTCGACATTTGCTGCGGGAGCTTAAAAAACATTTCCTTCCTAAAATAAGACTGCAAACATTTGCATAGTGTTGCCAGGAGTCTCTGTATGTGTGTAAGAGCAGAAAATACCACAAAAGAGATTGTTTTTAGACCACGAAACACTCCGAAACACTCCTGCATTCAAACACTTACACAGCGGGAGAACAGAGACTTGTTTAAATGTGTTTGAACATGGAGTATCTGTGCAGTTTATCACACCATAGTAGGAAAAACCCACAGAGAAAAGAAAAGAAGGGGTGGGGGATGAGGAACGAGAGATGTGGAGCGAGGCTGGATTAAAAATGACCGTCCACATGCACTATTAAAATCCAGTGTTTAGTCTTTTGCTATTAAATTTAGTCTGAATGTCTCTTTAGACTCTTGGGAAGGCATTACTGGCTCAGCCTTTCAAAACAGACAAGTTTGTTTGATTTCTTCTACATAACACCATTTTACACATATTTTGCCAAGTGAAGATATCGACTACATATTAGTGTTAACATTTGGTACAGATTGTGTGAGGCTTGGCATAGCCAAACAATTGCTAAGCTCAAGATCTTAAAGTTAGTCAGCTTGAGATCCTTTCCATCTGAACTGGTTATATCTCTATATAGTGAATATTTTATAAGCATCCGCACAATCGAAGCACAACCAAAACAATGTTCTTCTGCAAAATGCATGCAGTTTTGTTTTTAAACACCAGAGGGCCAAATGTTATAGTGTTCCTGTACTATAGTAGTATATAAATATAATAGTATATATAAACTATATACTATATATAAATATAATAGTATATAAAACTATATAGATATAGAAAATTATTGATAAATTTAACCATTATTCCAAGGCATTACAAAAGTTTTGAGTGTAAGCATTTTCTTCCACATTATTTATTACGCAAAAATACAACATTTTCAGTGTTTAACTGGTTCTTAAGTCAACATGGACATCTTCCTTAACACGATATTTCAACTGGATCAGATTAATATAAAACAATCTTTATTAAAACAATCCAACCAACAAAATAAAAACACAACATTGCTTTCTCTTACATACAGTAAGTTGACAAGGACTGAGATTCAGATTTATTATTTTCTGGCTTGTGGTGCATGTGTAAAATCTGTACTTACATGTTATATATAAGTACATATTTTAGTACAGAGTTCAGTAAACAAAATCACCTCCAATCACCAACCCCTAAATAAATACATTGAGAATACCTTTATGGCCTTTTTCTTTTATCTTTTAGTTATCCTCTGAATCAAGAAATTCATCAAGAAACTCTAAGACTTCATCCTGAAAGAAAAACAAATGGTTGGAGGAAGAGTTAGAGCGAGAGAATAGTGTTTATTTTATAACTGCACTAGTTATTAAAGCCATAAACAGTTACTTGAAATAAAATAAATGTTAACTGAACACTTTAATTAAAACTTTTATATTATGTGCATTCATAATTATTCTTTCATAAATAATTGTAACCAAAGTTAAAATGCATTATAATATACTTCTGAAATTGGTTGTTTGCCCTGTGTTTAATGCATTATACTTACTAAAGTATATATATAAAGTATATACTTTCTAAAGTGTTACTTTCATGACAATAAATAAATAAGTATTATAATGTTGTGGTTACAATTATTCATGAGACCATACGATGCATTATAAGGTGGATTACAAGGCATAATTAATGCATTAAAATACTTTTATAAGCATTATATATAAAGGCTTTAAACTTTTTTTTTATTTAGCTAATTGCTAAAGCAACATTTCTCATTTTAATTTAGTTTTAACTTGACGTACTAAAATAGCTGAGACAAAAATTTAAATAAAACTGAATAAAAACATATTAAAAGTAACTAATAAAAATGCCAAAAATAGACAAAATTCCTACAACTTTAACTAAAATTAAAATGAAAACGGGAAAAAAATAATTTCAAGTATTAAAAAAATACCCACAATAGTATCTCGATGCTAAAACACTGATAATCATTTAAAGGCTTTGATTGATCAGCCACTAGAGGGCGGAGTGTCGCTGCTCTCGGTGAATCAGTGAGCACAGTGCGCACCCAAGTGGACAAAACGAGCAATATATTCAGTCAGGACTATTAATATTTGTAAAACAACAAGCCAACCAAATACTCTCGGCTCTCACCTCATCATCCGGCAGGAACTTCTGTTTGGCGAACTCCAGCATCTGCATCTGAAGCGTCGTCTGATTGTGGTACCGAACTGCTTCCTGTCACGTGAGTGTGCATTATCAGTACAACTCCTAACATTAAAAGGTAAGTTTTATTCATTGTTTCTCATGATGTGAGACACCTACCACTCTAGGAAAGAAGTCCTCATCACTGAGGCCAAATTTCTCTCTGTGGTAACGATAATAGTCCACATTACTCTTCATCACCTCATCACTGGGGTCAAAGAGCATATAGCTGGCCACACACGGCACTGCGTTCTTCAGATCATTCACTGAACGAGAATGAAGGAGAGAAACATTTATATACACACTGACTGTCTATCAAAAGTTTGGGGTCAGTAAGGTTTTATAAAAAGAAAACTAATCCTTATATTCAGCAAGAATGCATTTCGTTGATCAAAAGTGATAGTGAATCCATTTATAATGTTACAAAAAATATATATATTAAAATAAATGCTTTTAAAATAACTTTCTATTCATCAAAGAATCCTAAAAAACTGTTTTCAACATTGATAATAATCAGAAATGTTTCTTGAGCAGCAAATCATCATATTAGAATGATTTCTGAAGGATCATGTGACTCTGAAGACTGGAGTAATGATGCTGAAAATCCAGCTTTGATCACAGGAATAAAATGTCCATGTTTGTTCATAGTGCATTAACTAATGTCAACAGATACAACGTTTGATCTTAAAAATGTTCAAATTAACATTAGCTATTATTAATAAATGCTGTAGAAGTATTTTTATTGTTAGTTCATGATAACTAGTGTTAAAAAGAAAATCTTAGTGTGTTGCCAAAATATAATATCTGTAGCTATATTTCACAATATTACTGTTTCACTTTATGTTTTTGATCAAATAAATGCAGTCTTGGTAAGCATTAGAGACATCTTTCATTAAAAACATTAAATATTCATACCGACCCCAAAGTTTTAAACGGTAGAATGTGTTTCATATGTCAGTTTTTCACATTCATGGGTGTTCATGAGTGAATTATGTTGTGAGACTTACGTTTATAATAAGCAAACTGGAGATAGTGGTACATGGTTGCCACAAATTTCTCAACAACAAATCCACCAACGACCGGCGTGAGCTCGCTCTCACAGCGAACCTTCCTCTCCAGAACCTCAGTGTAATGATCTGCAGGAAGAGAAACAGGCATGTTGAAGCGTTTCAGCTGAAGGATGGCAAGGGCAGAGAGGACGAGAGCCAACCTGCGATGGACGGGTAAAAGTCTTTAAAGTCTCTGATCTGTCTGGATCCCTCTGACGCTGCGATGCACTCGTCATACACCTTGAAGAAGTCTCTCATTGCCAACTCCATATCTGACACGGATGATCTGAAGTTATCTCCGTTATACGCCCGCACGGCCCGAATGAACAGAGACTGGAGGAGAAGAACCATGAAGCATGAGTGCGACTGTACAACACTGATTACATTCAACAGGCATATCACAATTGTGTGCATTTCCCTGAGCTTGGATTGCACATATTTAGACATATATTACGGTTTTATAGATAATGCATTTTAGTGTTTAAAAGAATGGGGTTGGTGAGATTTTTAAATGTACAGTTTTAAATCATCACTCCAGTCTTCAGGGTCACATGTCCCTTCAGAGATCATTCTAATATGATGATTTGCTGCTCAGGAAACATTTATTATTATTATTATTAATATCAATGATGAAAGCTTGTGTGGCTTAATATTTGTGTGGAAACCATGATACTTTTTTTTCAGGATTCTTTAATGAAGAGAAAGTTTTCTTTTTTTTAAATAGAAAACTTTTGTAACATTATACAAAAAAGAAAGAAAAACAAATGGTTGGAGGAAGAGTTAGAGCGAGAGAATAGTGTTTATTTTATAACTGCACTAGTTATTAAAGCCATAAACAGTTACTTGCAGTCTTTATTGATAAGTTTTTTGATACATTTAATGCATCCTTGCTGAATAAAAGTACAGTATTAATTAATCTTACTGACCCTAAGTTTTTTGGTTTTGTATATTTCTAAGGTAATGCATTTTTCCCATTATAAATACTATTATTAGCATATCTGAATGAAAAGTTGAATTTGAAAATTAAAGGAACACGCCGACTTTTTGGGACTTTAGTTTATTCACCGTATCCCCCAGAGTTAGAGAAGTCCACACATACCCTTCTCATCTCCGTGCGTGCCGTAACTCTGTCTGACGCACCCACCGCTAGCCTAGCTTAGCACAAAGACTGGAGGTAAACGGCTCCAGCTAGCATACTGCTCCCAATAAGTGACAAAATAACGCCAACATTTTCCTATTTACATGTTGTGATTTGTATAGTCAGAGCGTGTACGAATAACAAGGTCAAATGAGACACAGACATCCTCTAACCGTATACATTCTGGGAACTATATTCTCAGAAGGTGAAGCACTGCTACTTGGGTGGAGTGATTTGCTCGCAGCCAGAGATGTATAAAGTACTAGAGACCCAGACTTGAGTAAAAGTACAAGTGCTCTATCAAAAAAGTGACTTGAGTAGAAGTTGAAGTGCTCTTTAAGCAAAATACTTAAGTAGAAGTACTGAAGTATTCAACATTTTTTGTACTTAAGTATTGCAAGTAGTTTATTTAAAAATTTACTACTCAAGTACTGAAAGTAAAAGTACAAGTATTGTGTTATGAAGTTATTAAAGAAAAGAGTCAAAAGTTTGAACATCATATTGTTTATATTATTTCAAATGTTTAGGACACACAATTAATTTGGCTGAAGCAGCAGTAAAAGGACATGAATGTTCAAGAACACCTTAACACACTGAGAAAAACAGATCAAATGTGTCCCTTCCCCCTCTAAAGCATCCCTCTCTTCTCTTCCCTGCTTGTGCCTTTTTTCTCTACAGCTTATTGTGTATTTACCAGCATGTAACAGCGATCTCTGGAAGCTTTGTTTATGTCAGGGAGTTCCTGGAATGGCTCTTCTTCATGTGTTCCATATATGGTCTAATGTGCATAGGGCGCCCTCAGGCTGCCAGTATGGACTGAAAACACAGTAGGCTACATCAGAGTATCCAGCGCTCATAATGATTACATCGGCCCATTTTGGTTATAATAATTTAAATAAATATTATTCCTCTCTATAGAAATCTAACGTAAACCTATGAAATCTATCAATCTATCAAAATCTGCACATTTTTGAGCTAAAAGCCCTGAGGGACGTTGTTTGGTCAAGCGCTTTCATGACGACCGCACATGAGTTTTTTTTTTTTTTTCTGAATGGGTGCGGCTGACGCTCATAATTCATATTAAAGGTATCGACTATTTTTTCCTGATATATATAACTGACATAAATTAAGACATAACTGTCCCTATAAGTTTCTCAGAATAAAATAGTGCTCAAATACTGAAACTTGAGTCTTATATCATTTTAATGATGTATGATGTATAGTTTGTCAAGGTAATAACATTACATATAATAGTAGCCTAACTTTAAACTATTCAGTGCATCGGCGTCCTCATGACAGCTAACAGTTACGCACTTCAATCTATATGAATTGTCTTTCACTCCGACAAATGAAAACATGGACTAGTAGGGCCAGGAGTGGTCTCCTTCCTCACCCTCACCCTCACCGCCACGATCACTCGAAGTTCTGGTTCTTCCATCTCGAAACAACTGAACAAAGCTCAAGTGTTCTCACTGGAGGCAGGCGCAGAGCGAAAGGCAGAACGGGAGCACGCGCGGTCTTCTTGATCGTTTGATTCGCTGGGCTTGCTTCATCAAACCTGGTGACAGAGCCATCTACCGCTCTGGCAGTGATAATGTGGGTTTGGAATGATTCGTAACATTTTTATAATTGTAACGAGTAACGATGCAGCACATAAAAAAAGTATCGGAGTAAAAGTATTACACTCGCCGAAAATATGTACTTAAGTAAAAGTGGAAGTAGGAGAAAAAAATAATACTCTAGAAAAGTACAGATACAGCCTTTTAGTACTTAAGTACAGTAGTGAAGTAATTCTACTTCGTTACTATACATCTCTGCTCGCAGCACCTGAGAAGCCCCATGGTGAGGAGCAGAGAGTTGGGGTAAATCACTCCGCCCAAGTAGCAGTGCTTCGCCTTCTGAGAATATAGTTCCCAGAATGTATACGGTTAGAGGATGTCTGTGTCTCATGTGACCTTGTTATTTGTACACGCTCTGACTATACAAATCACAACATGTAAATATGAAAATGTTGGGGTTATTTTGTCACTTATTGGGAGCAGTATGCTAGCTGGAGCCATTTACCTCCAGTGTTTGTGCTAAACTAGGCTAGGGGTGGATGCGTCAGACAGAGTTACGGCACGTATATATTTTGGGAATAAGCTCCCAAAAAGTCAGTGTGTTGCTTTAACTTGAATTTTAGTATTTCTTAGTATCTGGTTTAACACTCTTTTTCTTTAATGGCAGCAGATCTTAACCTGCATCAACAAGTGGACTAAAGTCACCATGAAATCAAATTGGACAATTCTTGTTATTTTAAGGGGTATTGCAGCATTTATTATAAATGATTTATCCGTGCACATCATTATTTATTTTTAAAATAATGTTCCTAGTAATGTTTAAATAAAATAACTTCCCCTCCCTCTTGCAGCAACAACTCTTCTCTTCTCTGATGATGTGTTTACTGGCGTGAGGGCGGGGCAACCTGTCACTCATATGAGATCGACCAATAGCAACCCACAACCATCCAATAAACTCCCCATGGACAAAATCAAGTCCCGCCCTACATTTGTTCTTGTTCGACAAGCCATTTCACTCGAATATACACGTCACAATAGAAAAGATTATCGCAACTTCTGTTTCATGCCGACTTTAATATGAGGACTTGATCGCTGTTTTATATGTGGGGTCTCACCTCATATGATTTGGTCTCCAGATCTTTCATATGTTCCTCTGCTCCAGGTAAGCTCTTGTAATAGTTCATGTTCCTCTGCATCATCTCGTCATCAGGATGCTTAAGCAGGAACGTGTGCGCTGCAGATACAGCTTTGGCCAAATTTTCACTCTGGAATAATTTATAATAATACATTTTGTCAGACATAGTAAATAGACCATAGTATACGCCTACTATTCCTTTGAGTACTTTGGAATACCATGCACTTTGAAAATTTACCATGGTACATAAGGTAAACATTCAGTACCATGGTATTACTATTATTATGTTATACCATATACACACCAAAAAAAGTATTACAAATACAATGGTAATACCATGTGTATACACTTGGTATCATGTTAATATCATGGATATTTGCTCATGTCCCATGGTAATATTCTTTTAAGTACTTTTAAATGCCATGTATTTTGATATACTATGTTAGCCTACATGATTCAGTACATGGTATTACCATCTGATATACCTACACAACTAAGAAACTACAAAAATACCATGGTCCTACCATGTTATAAATACCAGTGTAAATACCATGGTGACATTCTCTACAGTCCTATTATTTTATACTATGGTATTACAAAGCACCAACTTTTAACCTCATTCTCGTATTGTTCATGAATACAGATGCAATGAGTGAACGTTAATGGCTTACTTTGAAGTAAGCAAACTGCAGGTACTTGTAAGGTTCCCGTTTCTCAAACTCCTCGATGGTTTCTCTGCTGGGGAGCGTCTGTCTGAAGGCAGGTAACCCCTGTTTGCATCGCTTCAGACACTGCGCTCGCCTCATCACGTTACCGAACGCGTGGAGCTCGGGGAAGTCGCTGAAGCGGGTCTCGTCGTCGAGTCGTACCGTGCTGCAGTTCAGGTTACAGAAGGCCTCGCTGTCCCTGAGCAGTCGGTACAACCGGAGACTCACCTCCAGAAACTCCACGCTCTCGGGCCACTTCTCCTCACTGTACTGGTCTAACGCGTGTCGATACGCAGAGTCCAAGGGCATGAGCTCGTGCCGTGGGAAACTACGAAAGTTGTATTTCTCATACTGCGCAAGAACGCAAAAAGAAAAGCAGAATAAAATAAATGCGAGCCTCAGGCAGTGCGATGAGGAGGCCATGGTCACGTATGGGAATCCTAAAGTACACAGGGTTGGGAGAGAACAAGACCCGCCCGCAGACTCTCCACGTCCCCAAAATCCGTCAGCGCGCTCCCTTCCCCCATGCAGCTGAAAACACACTACAGTGATTTACTAACAAATATTTATTAATCTAAACCCTTCGGTAACATCTGTGGCCAATATTTACTTTAGGGTCTAAAAGAGTTTATTTTACACATAGTTCACATACTGCTTGCTGTAAATAGTCGCACACTCTCTCACACACACACCATGTTATATGTGGACTTTCCATAGACATAATGATTGTTATACTGCACAAACTGTATATTCTCTCCCCTTACACTAAACATACCTATCACAAAAAAAAACGTTCTGCATTTTTACATTTTCAAAAACATCACTTATTATGATTTATAAGCAGTTTTCCTCATGGGGACCCACAAATGTCCCCACAAGGACAAGGATTTCAGACATTTTATTACCATAAGAGGTTACCAGGACCACACACAAACATTGTTTGCAACTTTCTATTGGTCTTATTGAGCAACTAGGCCATATGGTTAGTGAACATCGTTTCACTAACTTTTGTGGAAAAAAAAAATGTTTGTTTCATTGCTCTGTACACATTATGTGCCCACTTATTTTTGTAAAAAAATGTGATTGATTGGGATTTAATAGGTTAAACAAGTGGGGGGAAAACTTAAAATAAAACTTCCTAAAGTGAAACGAGACATTTTATGTTGTTCCTGATATTTTATAACATTACATTTATCCAAAAAAAAAAACTGCTTCACAGTAATAAGGGAGGGGGGGATGTGAGAATCTGATGTGAAACGCCTGTTGCGCTGCATTCTGGTCCCTCAATAATTACAGCCTCTTAAAGCGCGAGCCGCCCATCTCTGTGCCACGTAGAAAACATTCCAGCCTCCAGGCCTGCGTTTCCGCTTTTCCCTGCAAAACGGAGCCCTTTCCTGCGCGTTCTCCATGTAAAGTGACACCGGGGGCAAAAGAAGAAGTAGTTAGAGTGAGTTTGAGGATCCGTCCACCACGTCTACACACTCCCCGTTTCTTCTACAGTGCGCGAGAGGTATCGAGGAGACTCTGCTGCAGCGCGTGAACGCAGCAAACCAGTCCTTAGCAAAAAACAACGGAAGATGATACGATTAACGGTGCAAATGATTCTCCTGGCTGTCCTAGTAACGTTCGTGGCGTGCAACCCGCCGCCGGTACCGTTAGATGACATCGTAATAGAGAAGACGTTCACTCCGGAACGCTGTGACCGCCTGGTCAAGTCAGGAGACTTTGTTCGTTATCATTACATCGGCATGTTCCCTGATGGCAAGAAGTTTGACTCCAGGTTAGTGCCAAAATGCATGTTTGCCCTCCATTGTTCTTCATCTTCTCACCTGGCCTGAAGCCATTTGCGTTTAGGTTTACTCCAGCCACGCAGGCAGAGCAGATCTGTGTGATTCACAGGCCTACCATAGTGAACATTTACTTCTGCAAAGCACATCCTACGCATTTACAATTGATTTAAGACAAGTTTACATTTGAAAATTGCAATAGTCTATAGAATGAATGCATGAGTGAGTGAATGAATACGTGTCTGAGTGAACCAAGGAAGGAATGTGTAAGTGAGTGAATGAATGAGTGAGTGAGTGAATGAATGAATGAATTACGAGCAAGATAATTTACATATTTTTAAAGGTACATTTACATGAAAAGTGTAAATAAAGTGTAATATATATATAGTATGTTTATATACAATATATATAATACTGTAAAAAAAAACTCTTGCCTTAATTTTTTTAAGTGCAATCAACTTGGATGTTTAAGTCATTTCAACTTAAATTATATATATATATATATAATACACATGAAAAGTGTAAACAAACTTTTCTGTGAGATAAGACTTTTTAGAGAATATATCCTAAAGTAAGTTAATTGTCAGCCCAATGGCAAATAGTAAAATTAAAAATATTGTTTTAAGCATAAACCTCATTTGTTGGATATACATTTAATGCAATAAAATAAAATTTGCCAACTGATCAAGAAATATAAATTCTATAACACTTTATTTTAAGGTGACATAGTTACGTTACTACAGTAGTAATAACAGTAAATTATGCATAATTACAAGTAACTAACCCTAAACCAAACCCTTACCATAACTCTATAGTAAATACATGTAGTTAATTAATATTACTCAGCACTTATTTGAGTAGGTACAATGTAACTACGTCATCTTAAAATAAATTCTCTCTTATAAAAGTATGCTTCTCAAGAATAGATATCCAGATTCTAAGGATGTTTTTACTTAAAAAGAACACCAAAATGATTATTAAGAAAAGTCTTTTTGTGGTATAATACATGTTTGTTTATGTGTGTGTTTGCAGTTATGACCGTGGCACCAGCTATAATGTGTTTGTTGGCCAGAAGAAGCTGATCGCTGGGATGGACAAAGCTTTAGTGGGCATGTGTGTAAATGAACGATGGATGATCAAAATCCCTCCCCAGCTTGCCTACGGAAAGGACGGCTATGGTAAACACACTTTAAAATCACAGTTCTCTGTTTACCACTTCATGCATGAATGCAGTTATTTGTCATTTAGATGTCTGTCGGCGTAGATGCCATCAGCACATTTGCATGTGAATAGGCACAAACTTACAGAGACCTACAATTCCCATGATTCTCCTGCACTCCTGCTGAGTCACGGGAGCATGGGATCTCGGGTGGAGAGAGAGAAAGGGGGGAAGTTGAACGGATGGGGGTGTGAATTCCCAAGGGAAGTGATCCGAAGAGGAATGTTGAACCATGTGCACTTGTCAGAACTAGTTGTGGAGATGGTGTGTGCATGTCTGGCCAATTCAGCTGCATGAAACACAAACAGATGTGAAGAATTAACTGCACATATACCAGAGTCAGTTGTGGTTTTTTTTTTTTTTTTTTTTTTTTTTATAACACAATGAAACAGGCCAAATTGAGGGGACATAATTTTTGGTCAGGCTGTCATACAAAGAAATTATGAACACATGCAAAACAAGAGAAACAACAAAATATTAATAACTGATTTTGTTGTTGTCAATGCTTTTTTTCCCTTTTTTTTTTTGCATAGTAAAATAAAACCTTTCATCAGATAAATACCTTAACCAAGTTTAGTGTTTTGTTCTTCCCTCATTTTTAACATATTTAAAATATATATATTAAATATTTTCCTCATATTTTGATGGTTTAATCAAACTTGTAGGGTAATTAAAATACAAACAAATATCCCCTCCAGACATCACTTTTAGCTTTTACTGTGTTTCAAAATGTAATGTAATTTACAATAAGGTTTTATTAGTTAACATTAAAGGAGAACTCCGGTCAATTTTAACATTGAGCTCATTTTTTTGTACATTTGGAGTGCTGTCAATACAGAGAACAACGACAAAAATCGGTGTTGCCTACACCGAGTTATTCTATTTTTAAAATTTGCACCCTGTTGACTTCAATAGGGCAAGTACTAAACCTGCTTTTAGCCTCTTAACATCCTTGATGTGTCATTACAAGTGCACAGCTAATGTGAGTGATTCCTTCTGAGTGAACACGAGTGAATCTGACTGCAGTAGATGTGAAAGATATGTATAAAAATGATGTTATTTAAGCCAGCGCAAATACCTGTGTTTACATCCTGTTTTTCGGTTGAAGTCCAAAGTAGTCAATTGCCGAGTTCACGCGCATAGGTTTAGTTACCTATGATCACGCGCGTGAACTCGGCAATCGATTACTTTGGACTTCAACCGAAAAACAGGATGTAAACAGGTATTTGCGCTGGCTTAAATAACATCATTTTTATACATATCTTTCACATCTACTGCAGTCAGATTCACTCGTGTTCACTCAGAAGGAATCACTCACATTTTCTGGGCACTTGTAATGACACATCAAGGATGTTAAGAGCCTAAAAGCAGGTTTAGTACTTGCCCTATTGAAGTCAACAGGGTGCAAATTTTAAAAATAGAATAACTCGGTGTAGGCAACACCGATTTTTGTAGTTGTTCTCTGTATTGACAGCACGCCAAATGTACAATAAAATGAGCTCAATGTTAAAATTGACCGGAGTTCTCCTTTAAGGTGAACTAAGAATGAATGAACAACTTCTACCGCATTTTTTAATCTTAGTTTATGTTAATTTCATAATTTACTAATACATTATTAAAATTAAAAGTTGTATTTGTTAATGCAAGTCAATGCATTGTGAACTAACATGAACAAACAATGAACAACTGTATTTTGCTTAACTAGCATTAACAAAGATGAATAAGTACTGTAAACAATTTATTTCTCAGTTTTAGCTCATGTTCGGTAATACTTTAATGTATATGTTACAAACTGTTCCGAGACACGAAGGTTGAGATCCAAATGCAGCTTTAATTAAGAGGCAATCCAGACACGTAATCCAATATACAGGCAATAGGTCAAAACACAGGTAGGCCGTCCGTCCGTCCGAACAAACAAACAAACAAACAAACAAACAAACAAACAAAACAGGCAGGGGTCAGAGGCAAAAGAGTAATCCACGGAACAGGCAAAAAAATCCACAAAACCAAGAGACATGAAACCAGGGAAACCGCTCAGAAATGCAGTGCAACAACATACAAAACTTCACAGAGAGTGAATGAGTGAACATGGTATAAATAGGCTGAGACTAACAGGGTAATGAGACACAGGTGAATGCAATCAGTGATGATGAGTCCGGGCAGTGAGTTCTGGGAAATGTAGTTTGTGAGGGAGTGATAATAGTCTGGTGTGGAGTGCCCTCTGGTGGCTCTCAAAGGCACTCCAGCTGGTGACCGTTACAGTATATGATTTATTCCTGTGATGCGAAGCTGATTTTTCAGGAGTCAGTTTTCAGTGTCACATGATGATCCTTTAGAAATTCTTCTGATGTAAGACTATCTCATCATCACAAAAGCTCTTCCCGTGAAACATAAGCTACACAATACACAGGGTGGCACACTTACCCTGGCAAACGAAAACTAATAATGAAGTCTTTATAGTGAACACAAAGACTAAAGCATTTATTGTCGTGCTTTAGAGTCGCGCTTTAAATAGATGGTCTAGGTTTCAAAGCTGCAAAGCTTGTTTGATTTTATTCCTCAAAGTATTTATTTATTTTTTTGTCATGCCCTGTCAGGTGACATCATCCCCGCAGATTCCACCCTTCACTTTGATGTGCTGATGTTGGACATTTGGAACCCAGAGGACAAGGTGCAGATAAAGACCTACTTCAAGCCAGAGAGCTGTAACCGCACTGTGGAAGTGTCTGATTATATCCGGTACCACTACAACGGTACTCTGCTCGATGGCACGCTGTTCGACTCCAGGTGAGTCATGTAGACCTCACAAAAATAAATAAAAAATAGATATACATATATACATACACATGAAGAGTTCAGATGCAAAAGCCTCTAAGTGCCATCTGAAATTTTCTTCTAGAATGATCATTTTTTATCAAGCTCGTGTATTTAAGTTCAGTTATTTCTCTTAAATGGCAATGAAAATTACCTGTTAATTGTCATTTAAGTGAAATTACTGAACTTAAATACACGAGCTTGATAAAAATGATCATTCTAGAAGAAAATTTCAGATGGCAAATGTGAATTCTTCACATACACATACAGTTTATGTAGCAAATGTTCCTAAATCATTCAGTGTTTTTGTACGAATTGGTTAATTATTAAATAGGTGTGTTCGACTTGAAGCGGCGCTGTGCAAACCGATCGGTGTAAGACATTAAAGTTACGAACAGACGGGTCCGTATGCTTTCAAGTCGTTCTGCAGCTCCTCTTCAATTCAAACACACTTATTTAATCATTAACCGATTCAAATCAGTGGAGTAAAAGAGTCAAATGACTCACTTATACAGATGTCGCCACCTATTGGTGTAATCCTGTAACATTCAATAAGAGCCGCTGAAAAAGGGTTTATTTGTTTATTAGATTCATATAAATAATAAACATCTAACAGTACAGTACTACAGTGAGTAGAAAAAAATTACGTAAGACAATTTTTTAAAATATTTTCCAAATAATATTTTACACTTATAACATTATTTTATTCAGTATAAATTGGGTCTTTATACATGAAACTATATAGCTGCCTTTTAAATTTTAGGATGGGGGTTCCCTCGTATGAACATAATATGATCATATTTGTGGGTCTGTGGCATCATAAAATATAGAAAACCCCTTCTTCAAAACACACAAAAGCAATATATAATAGCACTCTTGGACCGCTGCTTGACCAATCACATTTGAGGACCAGAACTGTTGTATAATGCACAAATGTAAATAAATGGAATAAATGTTAAATATGTGAATATATTAAAATTTTAAATAAATATAACATAATTTATAATTATAAATACATAATTTCAGATATTACATTTTTGGACGTAAACAGGTTAAAACCATTTTCATCCTAATTCTAATTATTGCTTATTTTATGTAATACATTTCAAGAATATAAAAATAAAGATTTATGTAATTTGTTTCCTGATTCTTTCATTTGCAGTCACACGCGTATGCGCACCTATGACACTTACGTGGGGATTGGCTGGCTCATTGCGGGAATGGACCAGGGGCTTTTGGGAATGTGTGTGGGAGAAAAACGCATCATCACCATTCCACCTTTCCTTGGCTATGGAGAGAACGGGGATGGTGAGAGTCATTTTATTAGTAATATATACTACTAACAGTTTTTGTCCATGCAAAATTAGCATTACAGCATCGTTATCTCCTCTCACAGGAAGTGACATACCCGCTCAAGCCTCTCTGGTGTTTGATGTGGTTCTGCTGGACCTTCATAACCCCAAAGATGAAATCACAGTACAGGTGGAACACCTTCCAGATCCTTGCCCACGCAAGAGTCAAGCTGGAGACTTCATGCGGTATCATTATAACGGATCCCTGCTGGACGGCACATTCTTTGACTCCAGGTAAAAACCCTAGACACTTTCATTTAAAAGTGATATGCAGTGCACTTATGCTTACAGTCGTGTTTATGTTTCAGTTACTCAAGGAATCGCACATATGACACTTACATCGGTAAAGGCTATGTGATCGCAGGGATGGACCAAGGACTCCTGGGTGTGTGTGTTGGAGAGCGCAGGAGGGTTGTTATCCCACCTCACCTGGGGTATGGAGAAGAGGGCACAGGTGTGTGTTGATCTGCCTTTAAAGTGCTTTTTCGGATATTACCTTTCATGCAGTGTGTAATATAGCTTTTTGTGAATGTAACAGGTCTGCGAAGTTTCAAAGATCAAAGTGCTCGATAAATGGAGTTACTGTTGTCCACATGTCCAGAAGAGAGTTTTCTGCGCTGCAAAAGCAAATACACTTTAATGCATTTCCAAAGGAAAGGAGTTGGACTCGAATTGATACAGTAAAACCGACGCCATTGTTACTGTTCATATCACTGTGTGTCAAGTGCTGAGGAAGAGGTGAAATTCAGATATGGTAATTGTGTTTCGTTTCCAACATCCACTTTAACAGTCGACCAGTCACAACAGACTGGGCCATCTGACCAATCAGAGCAGAGCAGGCTCTCGGAAAGCCGGGGTTTAGAGAGACTGAATCCTTTATCGAACCGTTTCAGACACTGTGAGAAAAGAGCTGATAATGCAATGCATAGTATGAGAAAATTAAAGTGTTTTTTGTATACATGTAAACCTACTGTTGGAGACCTCCAAAACAAAACCAAGAACCTTTAAAATAGCATAATACGGGCACTCTAAGACAACAACAAACATTCACCTTTGCATGAATCTCTTCTATTCCCTCCTACAGGAACTAAGATCCCCGGCTCAGCTGTGCTGGTGTTTGATGTCCACATTATTGATTTCCACAACCCATCTGATACAGTTGTGATCACCAGTGTGAAGCCGGAGAATTGCACCTACATTGCAAAACGTGGCGATTTTGTCAAATACCACTACAACGCCTCTCTCATGGATGGCACCAACATCAGCTCCACGTGCGTTGCAGTTATAAGTTTTGCATAGCAATTTGTTTTTTGAAGTTGACATTACAAGTATTTTATTTTATTAATGTTTTTATCTAAACTGATGTTTTCCTCTGTGTCTGTGTGTTAATGCAGGCACACCTTTGGCAAGACGTATGATGTGGTTCTGGGGTCCGGACAGGTGGTTTTAGGCATGGAACAAGGGCTAACAGGAATGTGTGTTGGAGAGAAGCGCAACCTAGTCATTCCACCTCACCTTGCCTATGGAGAGAGGGGAGTTGGTAAGACACACATTTATATTATTATTATTCCGAGTTCTGAATTCATTCAGTGAAGAACTTGACCGTAGATTTGTGAAGATTTGACCGTAGACTACTGAATTAGTAGATTTGTGAAGCTTTTTGAACGATTCATTAAAAGAGTCAACTCTTAAGAGTCATTTCTTTGTGAATTGGGACTACATGGGCTGCGTCTGAAATCATATTCTCTCTTGAGTAGGTACTTATTTTGAATAAGTAATTACTTCATGATTGCTAAAAAGTATGTTCTATATAGTATGAATGTTTGTAGTATGAATGTAATCTGGACGTACTACATTTGCCTTGTTGTCATTGTCATGTGACCTACCTTGCGTCAATTCACTGTCATTCACAAATCCTCTCCCGAGGCCTCATGGGATAGTAAAGTGTCCATCTTATGCGCACTTCAATATCTCGCCGGAAGTAGTAGGTCATCCGGGTACTTTTTTATGAGTGCTGTGAATTCAAACATACTTCTTTTGTCACATACTGTTTTTTGCCTACTATATAGTAGGGAAGTGATTTTAGATGCAGCCGAATGTATTTTATTCACTAAAAAGAACCGACTCTTAAGAATCATTTACTTAAGAACCGGACAATGCTTAGCTGTAGCTTTTGGCTTCGTGATTTTTTATTGCAATTTGTGACCCACCAGAGGGAGCCAAAATGGACCCACCAGAGGGAGCCAACAGACACCATCAAAGTACATTACTCTTACAAACCTACTTAGCTAAAAAACGATTTATGTGCTGATATCAAAAAAGCATTAGCTGTCATTTAGTGAGTCAACTATGTTATTTTAATGTTTTAATTATGTAATGATGAGAGGGATACACATGGGGTCCTTAAAAACTGCAACTCTATACCAATGTGTAGAAACACAGTTTAAACCTGTATATTTCCCCGAATATTAAATATAGAATATTAAAGGTGTGAAATGGAAAATGCGTTAGTCTTTTCTTCCCCATTGTGATCCAAGTGAAGAACAAATGTAGGGCGGAACTTGATTTTGTCCATGGGGAATTAATTGGATGGTTGTGGGTTGCTATTGGTCGATCTAATGTGAGTGACAGGTCGCCCCGCCCTCACGCCAGTAAACGCATCATCAGAGAAGAGATGCTGCAAGAGGGAGGGGAAGTTATTTCGATTAAAGATTATGAGCACACTTGAATTAAAAAAAATAATGATGTGCACGGTTAAATCACTGCAATATTCCATAAAAAACAAGAATTGTCGATTTTGATTGTCAACTTTAAGTACCATTTCTTTGCTCAGATGGAGAGGTCCCTGGCAGTGCTGTGCTGGTGTTTGATGTTGAGATGGTGGACATGGAGGAGGGTCTTCCTGACGGCTACATGTTTGTGTGGAACAACGAAGTCTCTCCTGATCTTTTCAGTGAGATGGACAAGAACAAAGACGCACAAGTGGACTCCACTGAGGTATACAGCTTTTGACTGTGTGTTTGGCTGTGTATCACCAATACATCTGCAAAATGTTAATTAAATTCATTTTAATATTGTCTGTCCCTTCCATACAGTTTTCAGATTACATCCTCCTGCAGGTAGAAGAGGGCAAAGGTCGTCTTGCGCCAGGTTTTGAAACGAAACGCATCATAGAGAACATGTACGATAACCAGGACCGCAACAAGGATGGACGAATCACAGAGGATGAGTTTAAACTCAAGGCAGATGAAGTCACTCATGATGAGTTATGAGGCTGGACTCAGGGATACAGGGTTGTGATTGGTTGTGTGGTTTAATATTATAATAAGTGGGCGGGGTATAAAGAGACTGGATTTGCCAGTGAAGTGTCACTGTTGATGACTTAAGATGTTTGTTTGAGAGGTGTGTGCATGTATGAATGTGCATAATTGTGTTTATATATGATTTTTGTACATGTCTTTGAGTGTTTGTAAGAGTCTTGAGTGATACAATTGTGCAAAACATTGCTTTGTAAAAAAAATCCCTTTAATAAACACATTCCAACCCCCAAAATGTTACTTAAATTACTATTTTATTACAGCTTGAGAAATATTGCTTTTCATAAGCGACCAGCAGAAGTTAGGTAAAAGGTGAGCAGCTTCAAAATAACATTTGTTACATAATTTAGGGTTTTAGCTTGTGGACTGACATGTTAAAATGCAATATGTGTGTTATCCGAGGCATAATATTTGCAAGCTTTTGAACTTTGAATGTTTTCTTCATGGTTGATCATGTTCATTCTGATTTGTTCCTGATAATGTTCCTTCAGCCTTAGCAAATAGAAATAGCACTAAAACAGTCGCTACACGACTCAATGAACAAAGCCTGAGAATAACATGAGCGTCTAAGTGTCTGCGTCTGCCCGGTGTTTTTGTAATCCTCTGAGCGTGTGTCAGTGTGTGTTTAGTAGGTGTGGGCAGATAGAGACTCCAAACCGGAACTGACAGAAAAAGACATGAGTAAAACGTGAAAACAAATGGACCTTTTCTGTCCCCAATAATGAAAAAAAAGAAGGAAAAAGCATTACTAAATTGTTCGGAAACTTGGAAAACATGTTGTATTTACATTTTCATGTCAAGCATTTAGAAAACCCTCCTTGCTAAGCTTTCTTCAAAAAATTGAATTCAGAACCAAACCATTTCTTGATATTTTTATAAGATCAAAGTTAGCTATAACTTGATGTGTTAGAAAGTCCTAGTCGTGTACGGGTTTTTCTCCAAAAAGTGAGAAATGTCATTACCATTACATCATTATTATCACATACATTCCACACGTCACACATTAAACAAAAGTCTAGTTGAACATTGATTTCAAATCAATCACTTCCATATACCAGACAAAAGTCACTACAGCCAGGCTTTTTACTGCTTTTAGCACAGTAACCAGTGTTGAGATAACGCATTACAAGTAATGCAAGGTATGTAATCAGATTACTTTTTTCCTAGTACGTTACTTTTTCAAATAAGTTGCGCAAGTTGTTCTCCCATTCATTGACACTTTTTCTGTTCCCATGATGGTTATGGCAGCACTGATGAAAGGTTTGCACTTTCTTCAGGCTGAGGCTTATTCATGTCACTTTTGGTCTGAAAGGGCCAGGGCCTTTACATTTGCCAAAAATAGAACTTAATTATTGTTATAGATCTCTTTCCTCAATGATGTCAATTTCCGGCAATCCATGTTTTCACTGTTATATTGTAGGGTTACGATAGGGTATGGTATTACATATCTTCTGAAAGAGTACAGAATGTGAGTACCAAATGAAAAAGAAGCAGAGACGAGTGATAAAAGCTTGTCCACATGTAAAATAAAGTGATCATCAAACATTAAACAGTATATAAGCCAAAATCTATGTTTTGATCATCACTCTGAATCCATTCAGAAATATTCAAAAAAAAAATTTTTTTTATTAAACTTACCCATATTCATGCATGAATCCAGAATAAAAAGTTTTTTTTTTTGTTGTTGTTTGTTTTTAAAGCAGAGATCTCTTCTTTCTTTTGATATATTGCACATTCAGATATTCATGCAACAAAATATTCTGGTAAAAGGGAACGCTGGCAGGGAAAGAGTTAAAAAACAATCAAGCATCCCAAACCCAGGTGAGAAAAAGTAACGCAAAAGTAGCGTAACTAACGCATTACTTTTCATAAAAAGTAATGCAATTAGTTACTTTTTAAAGGAGTAACACGATATTGTAATGCATTATTTGCATTACCAACACTGAGACAACCTAAGAGAGAGAGAGAGAGAGAGAGAGAGAGAGAGAGAGAGAGAGAGAGAGAGAGAGAGACATACATAACCTGCTGTGTGAACGTGAAGTGATTAGTAAAATGAGTACATACTCGGTGATGTGTGAGAATCCGGTTCGTATTTTGCTCTGTGCCCGAGGGCGGGTGTGTGTGTGTGTGTGTGTGTGTGTGTGTGTGTGTTAGTGCCAGTCCTGCCAAACCAGACACAAACGAGTGTGTGTTTAGAAACTACCGACAGCAAAACTTGACAAAGAAAAACCCGCGACAATGAAATACCCAGAGGACATTAGATGAGGTAAAGACATTACATTTAGTTGTTTAAGTCAACATTAGTTGCTTCTTCTCGTTCTTTTTCACGTTTGAGTTGGGTGCAAGTGGGAGAGTTTGACAGGTGCGACTCCATCTGTTAATTTATCCTCGTTTGTTAAACATTTAACTAACCGAAAGTCTTTAGCAGCTTGACCTAAAGTGCATTATAATAGTTTATGCTTGTGTTATATGGAAGTAGATAAACACTTGGCCTCAGTGCAGTGGTAAGCAATTTGTTTACTTTTGCCTTGTTTGTCGCTGTTTGTTATGCGCGTGCGCGATTCAAGCATCGCTTTGTATTATACTGGAAATGATTTTAATCTCTTTATTTATCAGTTTAGCTTGGGACAAAGCAGGGAAATGCAGAATTATTTTTATATCAGTTACAAAATCAAATAGGAATTTAATGAAATATATATTATACACATTTATACATATGTACATATACATATGAGTTTAATATGTACACTTCTCAATTTAGTGGTGTGGAAAGCAAATTTTTATTTGGTTTATCATTGATTACCACTGATTGCTACAGAAGGATTTAGGGTGTTATAGTATAGGCTAATATTTAATTAAACATAAAGATGACATTTTGGGCTGTGTATATTGGATAAGAAAAAAAATTCAATTTATTAAATAAAGTAAAAAAATAAGTAAACATACAAACAAAAAACATTGAAAATCATTATCTGAGAAAGTTGATATTATTATAACTGTGTACATACCCTTGTGGCATTAAAAACGATAAAACAGCGTATCAAAGAGCATTATTATGGGCTATTATGTTTTTTTTCTTCTTGTTTTAGGGAACTTGAAGTCCCTTTATTGCATCTGGAGGAAATGAATAAACATTAACGCAGGTTGGAGATTGAAAATTAATTTGATTTCATTTTTAAATTAATTTTAAAGTGTCTTGCAAATGAAAATTGCTTTTCTGATACAATAACCTTTATTGTTTTTTAAAATTGTTTTCATAAATTTGTATTCTCTCATTTGTGCATTCAGCTCGTTCAGTTCCCACATTTCCATCTGCAACTCTTGGGTGTGGTTTCTCATAAATCTAATCTAAATCATCTTAATAACCAGGTGTGAAGTGTGCCTGAAATGGAAGGGGAAGGGGAACCTAAACTAGATCTCTGTCACCTGACTGAGGTGGAGCAAACTGTTATTCTCAATGTTCTGCTGAGAGATGCTGAACTACGCAGCAAAGAGGAAGGGAGAATACGGTCAGTCTGTGTACAATACTGGACTTTTTTGGTCCACATAAGTCATAGGAGCAATAAAAGATATTTGTGTTTTCAGCAAGCTTCAGCAGACGGTGTCAGACCCTGTCCATCTGCGCTCTCTCTCGGGAGAGTGGTTTCATGAAGAGCGCGCTAAGAGATATCAGAAGGGAGGAGCTGATGTTGTGCATGCCTCCATACGCCAGAAGCGACGTGAAAAAGGTCACATGATCTCCTACTCATCCTTGTAGACTAGAGTAGTATTTGTGTGCATATACATGTGTTGACATTACAATATTCTTTTTTTTTTTTACTAGATACACCTTTGACGGCAATATTTGATGAAGAAAAAGGTAATGACTCTTCTCAATTACATGAGCAGCGAGAGGAAGAAAAGAGTACAGAGAGAGAGTTGCAGGAACATATAAGTGTAAGAGAGGATGACAAGGGCCAGGAAGAGAAGGAAAGAGAAAAAGATGGAGAAAGGTTGGTGCAACTTTTAACTCTTTATTAACTTTGGACTGAGTAAAATAAATGCATCTAAACAGTCTGTATATTAAAGAGGCCATATTATGCCATTTTACACAAAGTCAGGATTTTGTTTTTAAGCTCTACTTGAATAGGTTTTCATGCTTCAATGTTCAAAACATTATTTTGCACATATTTGACATTGTTGCAGCTCCGTCTGTCAGTAACGCTCTGTTTAGTTCCTGTCTTTATGAAGCCCCGCCTTCTGGAAGGCACAAAGTGCTCTGATTGGTTGGCTGGATCAGTGTGTTGTGATTGGTCAACCGCTTCGAGTGTGTTTGGGAAATGCCCCAACCCTTACCATAACCGCCAGTTTCAACACACTACTAACTAACTCAACCGGGACCCGCCCCTTTATTTAATTATTATTTAAATGAGGGAATTATTTAAATGAGGAATATTGTGACATATTCGTTCCCAGAAGGAAACTCAAAACTACAATGGAGGCGTTTAAAGGAGTTCAGAAACAGTGAGACTGATATAGAGAATAACACTTTGGGCCCTATCTTGCACCCAGCGCAATTGACTTTGTACACCGACGCATGTATCATTCCTATTTTGCACCCGCGCAAAGCGCGCTTTTCCCTCCACAGAAGCACGTCGCTAAACTAGGGAATGAACTTGCGCTCCCCGGGCGGTTCAGAGCAAAAAAGGAGGCGTGTTCCGGCGCAAACGTTCCTTCATGCTATTTTGCAGGTTTAGAAAATAATTGCGCCACTAACCAGGAAAAAAATAGTTTAAAGTCAGTGGCGCGTTGCGCATGTTATTCATATGCTATTTTAAGGGCGCATGCTTGGCCATAATCAATGTAGCGTGTGCACAACGCGCATACATACACTTTGATTCTCTCATCTACACAGAAGCAGCAGTTTTCATTTTTAGAAAACCATACATTATTACGATAGATAGATAGACCTATGATAGTATAGATAGTATACCACACCTATGACTAATTGAGGAGATTCCCCCCTTCTATGTAAAGCGCTTTGAGGTCTCAGATAAAGCGCTATATAAATGTAACGAATTATTATTATTATTATTATAATGAAGCTACTTCAGACCAACACATTTTAGATTTGCGCCTGGCGCAAGAGTCATTTATCCTGCCGGGAAAATAGCAACAGCGCCAAGACCCGCCCACAAAGTTACTTGTGCTTTGCGCTTTGACACTTGCGTTTCATATCGTTAAAATAGGGCCCTTTGAGTGACTTTGTAACTTTGCAGAGCTTTTTCATGCTTAAACAGCAACATTACACACTAAAGAATACATGGAAGAGTACATAGAAATCCATTAAATGCCGTGTACTTGGTTATATCTCATTGGGCCTTATTCACTAACTTAATATAGCTTGTGCATGAACATGTTAACATGCAAATGATGTTTTAATAAGATGTTTGAAATCAGAAATATTGAATGCGAATATTTTCTGTGCAGATAAGATCACTTGTATTTAAGTCGTCATATTTAACTATAGCGATTTATACAACAGGAAATAACTATCAATGATGCAAGCTTCATCAAATATTCGAATTTGAATTTTGCTGTGAAGCAGCTTTAAAAAAGACAATAGTGTCGTTATTCAGTTCAGTTCAATAATGATTCAATTCTATTCAATAACTGTCAATGTTGCAAAATTCGTCAATTATGAAACAAAGTCGAATTATCTAAAGAGCAGCTCTGCATGAAACATCTGATCTGTCATTATCAAAAACATCAGATTTTCTTTTCAGTATTGTCAGCGCAGTCAAATCGATATTACAGAATAACTCGAACAAAGCGTGACAGATTCAAGGGTGTGAACTGTGATCTTCAATTATTAGTTTAATTATGATCCAGTCTTATATTGTGGTACATCCTTTTTAGTCTCATTCCTAAGGCAACGCCTGAACCACAATCCAGGACAAGACACATCACAAAGGTCATTTTACATTTAAGATTATATTATCTATGCGTGTGAAATATGAGAGGTTTCACATAATGTTCTTGCTTTGAACAGAAGAGCGCAGCAGTAGGAAATGGACTCAAAGGTAACATTCACCGTCCTGACAGTCAAATCATTTAATGCATTTATAAATGCCTCAACGCTGCACTCTGCTCACGTTCTCTTTCCCTCGTGCCTCAGGAAGTTTTGGAGAGTCAGCTGACAAAGAAAGGAGAGTTTTGCCAAGTGCACCACCATCTCTGCAGGTCTGTTCAGAAAGGCCTGCCGTACAGATACACACGTGTGAGAAGCTGTTGTACTATGTATCTGTGTGTGTGTGTGTGTCTGTAGATGGACTCAGAGGGGGACATCGACTCTGGCAGCACTGAACTAGACTACACTAGGTTTGGCTCAGTTAGCAGCTTGACCTCTCATCATATGGTAAGACACACTCTCTCGTCACAACACATGATGGTCTGCAGAGCAACAGAAGCTGTGCAGGAGTAAACAGTGCAGTTTCTGTGTGTGTAGATGAATGGCAGTTTGATGAGCCTGTACAGTGTCGGGGATTTCGGGGATGTTGTAGTATCAGGGCGGATCCAGTTCTCGCTGCAGTATGACATCAAAAAGGAGGAGCTTCACGTGCACATTATATCCTGCCAAGACCTTGCATCGGCCCGCAAAAATCGATCGGACCCGTAAGTGTATAATGGCCATGGTCATTTTCATTCAGTCATACTTTCAGTATTTATTTGATTTATTTATTTTAGTGCTGTCAGTTAAACGCGTTATTAACAAACTCATTTTAACGGCGTAAATTTTTTTAGCGCGAGATTAACGTTCTTTTTGGCCTAGCAAACTTTGTAGTTTTTTTCACATGCTATTGGAACTAGTAATGTTAGAAAAACTACACCACCACACCGGATCTAGCTAGACCGGAAACAAAATAACAGGCACACCGCACACACTTGTTTGGGCTTGCGAGCCGGCCAAAGAGTAGTAGGCTAACGTTACGTTTTGAGTGGATGGCGAGCGTGAGACGCCGAAATGGATGCCAATAAGATTGTGAATGGAAAGTTTACTTTTAAAAAGTTGCCAAATGGTTTTCAATAAAAAAAACATTTGCACAAAGCAAGCCGATCCACTTTTCCATGTTGATAAGAGCATTAAAATGAGAAAAAATAATGGGACAAAAAGAAATCAAGGGACATTTAGAATAGATAAAAATTTGCGATTAATTATGATTAATTGCGAGTTAACTATGACATTAATGCGATTAAATATTTTAATCGTTTGACAGCACTAATTTATTTATTTTAATATTTTTGTCTCTTATGCTCACCAGGGTTTATCAAAGATACAGAAGAAACAGTAATATTGTGAAATATTATTACAATATTAAAACGCTGTTTTCTATTAGAATATAATGTAAAATGTAATTTATTCCTTTGATCAGCATCATTACTCCATTCTTCAATGTCACATGATCCTTCAGAAATCACTCTAATATGATGATTTGCTGCTCAAGAAACATTTCTGATTATTATCAATATTGTGAACAGTGGAAACTGTGATGCATTTTTTCAGGATTCTTTGATGAACAGAAAGGTCAAAAGAACAGTGTTTAATTGAAACATTAATTATGTCTTTACTGCCACTTTTGATCAATTCAACGCATCGTTGCTGAATAAAAGTATTAACGGTAACACTTTAATTAAAGCCTTTATATATATAATGCATTATAAAAGTATTATAAGTGCATTAATTATGATTTATAATGCCCCTTATAATGCATCGTATGGTCTCCGGAATAATTGTAACCATTATAATACATTATAATACTTTTCTATTTATTGTTACAAAGTATAATGCATTCAAACACAGGACAAACAACCAATTTCAGATTTAACAAGGATTTACATTTTAACTTTGGTTACAATTATTTATGAAAAGATATAATGCATTAAACATAAAGGCTTAACGTAAATGTTACCATATAAATTTCTTAAAAAAAAAAAAAAAACGTACTGACCCCAAACTTTTGAACGTATATAATGGATGGTTTCTGTCTTTCTCTCACACACAGATACGTTAAAGTTTACCTTCTCCCCGACAACACATCCCGCAGTAAGAAAAAAACTGCAATGAAGAGAAAAACATTAAATCCAGTCTATAATGAAACCATGAAAGTCAGTTCTCTTTCATTGATTAATATTTTATAAATTACTATGAATTTAAAATACATTACTGAACTTGCAGCACTATTTCTTTCCCCACTCACCTATAAAATGTTGCCTGTACCAGTACAAAGTGCGCAGACTGGACCTCCAGGCTCGTGTGTTGAGTCTGTCAGTCTGGCACTTGGAGAGAATGAGGAGAAACCTGTTCCTGGGGGAGGTGGAGGTGAGGCTGGGTCTGTGGGACTGGAGCCAGAGCCAACCAACCTGGCACAACCTCCAGCCAAGAGTGAGCCAGATTCAGAGATAGTCTGCATCCCAAATCACATACGCTCTTGAGGAGGGACTTATTTTTACATTTATTTTACAGTCATGCATTTGGCAGACGCTTTTATCCAAAGCGACTTACATTGCATTTCAAGGTACACATTTACATTCTTATCAGTTCTTGCTTTCCCTGGGAATCGAACCTATGACCCTGGCGTTGCAAGCGAGCTACTGTGAATTCAGACATGCTACTTTTGCTCTTTTTCGCCTACTATATAGTTGGGAAGTATGTGATTTCGGATGCAGTCATAGTCTGATATGTGTAGTGAAATAAACCTGTGATAGTCAGTCTCTCATTTAGGAGACTCTTTCTCTTGATGCAGGTTCAGTTAAGTCCAGATGCCATCATCAGCAGAGGAACCATTCTGTTCTCAATTAAGTTCGTACCTCCGGGTTCAGAGGGTGAGTGTGAGCAGATGCTTCATGTTTAAAACCTTTATATCCACATTTATATGGAGGGCCATTGCTAAAAGTCATGTGACCCATTACCAGTTTTTATGGGTGGGCCCACTGTCCCTTCAGTAAAAGGCGATACTGTAGAGCAGGGTTTCACGAACATTTGGTCAGCAGAATCCATTTGATATAAAATATTTTCTTGAAGTACACCCTTTATTTTAATATTCCAATTACTTAACAAGACTTCCAATTACTTAACAAGACTTGGTTAACAAATAAAATGAAGTATTTTAATTACACATTTTTAATTACATCAGAAACTTATTTTGTGATTATTATTTATATCATATTTTTACATGATTATTGTTATTACTTTTAACTAATTAGCCAGAAATATATTACTATTGTAATAATACAATTGCACTTTAAATTAAAAAATGGTATTTGATCATTACAAAAATAATTAAATTTTACACTGCAATACTAATGTCCTAAATGATTCAAACCCTCAAGCTTTTATTTTGGCGTAAAATTGTTTTTGCTGTTTAGTTGATAACAGGTTTAACCACTTCTAAGCTATATTGCGTTTTTTTAATTATTATTACTTGTGCAGCCCTCTTTCTTTATTTTAAATGTTATGATTTAATTATTAGCTTTTCATCCAATCACAAACCCTTTGTTTGGTAAACCCTGCTGAGATTGGATCCCTCTGGTCTCATTACTGATTGGTCCTGGGACAGTGTTGCCCTCCTGTGGTCTGTTCAGGTAGAGCGTGTTTAAAACCCCTTCATGTCAATATCTTGTTTTGTGTGTTCTGTGACTGTAGGAAATGGTCATCCACTGACTGGTGAGCTCCATATATGGTTGAGAGAGATTGTTGGTCTACTTCCCACAAAACGTGGTGCACCTAACACATACGTGAAAAGGTGTGTGTGCACGTTCATAACACACTCAGTTCATAAGTGGATGAATTTATAAGTGCATGAGTTTAGAGTTTATAAGTTTAAATGAAGTAAATTTAGTAGTTTCAAGTTTAAATTAGTTTAAAGTTTAAATAAGTTTGAAGTTTAAAGTAGTTTGAAATAGATAGATAGATAGATAGATAGATAGATAGATAGATAGATAGATAGATAGATAGATAGATAGATAGATAGATAGATATGAGTTTAACTTATAAGTAAAAAAAGTGTTTCGTCTGATTTATTTGTGTATGAGTGCATGAGTATGGTCTGTGTTTGTCCAGTGTGGTATTACCAGATGAAAGCGGCATCAGTGGCCAGCGGACTCGACTGGTGCGAGCTTCTGTCAGCCCGGTGTTCAACCACACAATGGTATATGACGGGTTTCAGTCCAGTGACCTCATTCAGGCATGTGCTGAAATAACAGTCTGGAATCCACATCACTCCGACTGTCTGGGTGGAGTACGACTCAGCACAGGCTCTGGTAATACAGATTTGAACTTACTTGACAATAAAAATAAAAACAGGACCTATAATGCCCTTTTACAAAGTCTTGATTTTGTTTTTGGGCTCTACTAGAATAGGTTTTCATGAATGTTCTAAAAACACCTTATCTTACATATTTTAGGCCTTCATTGTTGCAGCTCCTCTCTTCCCAGTCTATCAGTAACGCTCAGGGGTGCGTTTCCCGTACAACGACGTAACTCTCTGCTTAACTACCATAGTATGATGCATCGTTGAAGAAATCAACTAGCTAGTCACGAGTCACGACTGTTTCCCGAAACCATATTGTCGCAAATTGGTCGTTCAACCACGTTGGTTAATGATCTCACGCAGGTGTTTGGAGTAATAACTTTCTTTAATTAATCTGTTTGAGATTGAATTAACGCTAGATGTTTTGCTATAAATTACGAACATGGCATCTGAGGACTATTTCTAATTTTTCTCAGTTATTTTGCTTTATTTCCAGATTCAATCATTCAATTACGTCGTAAAGCACGTTCGCACATGCGCACTCTTCAAAAACGGTGCTTTAAATCTCTTGACAAACTAAAAGACGTAAATGACATTTGTATGTATTCTATATAAATGATACAGATTGTAATGCTTATTTTGCTCAAGACAAGGATTTATTAAGTCCACATGTCATGCAAACAAGAAACTCTGCTTCTAACCACAGGTTGAGAGCTGTCATTCCAAACACACAACTCTGCGATGCTGTTTGCGAATGTTCGTTAGAACGATGCTTTTGGGAATCACCGACTCGTTGATCTATGCTGATAACGACGGAACTTGCAACCATAGTTAGCTAACGATGCTTTTGGGAAACACACCCGTTTAGTTCCTGTCTCTATGAAGCCCCTCCTTCTGAAAAGCACAATGTGCTCTGATTGGTCGGCTGGATCAGTGTGTTGTGATTGGTCAACAGCGGCGAGTGTTTTGGGGAAATGCTCCGCCCCTTACCATAACCACCAGTTTCAACACACTACTAACTAACTCAACCAGTCCCCGCTCCTTTATTTAGGGTATGCCTTAGGCGGGAATCATTAAATGAGGAATATTGTGACGTGTTCATTCCCAAGAAAACTCAAGACTTCGAGGGAGGCGTTTCAGGGAGTTCAGAAACACTGACACTGATATAGAGAATTACTCCCTTTTCATGCTCAAACCGCAACATTGCACTAAATTTTTTTTTTAAAAATGCTGAACATGAAAAAAGGCATAATAGTTCCTCTTTAAGACTGTGTTTATGTGTTGCAGGAGTGAGTTATGGTCAGTCAGTTTGCTGGATGGATTCTACCGAAGAAGAGATCAGTGTGTGGTCAAGAGTGATTCAGAGCTCCAGTAACTGGGTGGACACTAGTCTGCCAATCAGAACCAACTTACAGCTCTGCTCTGATTGAACTTGTTCAACTTATGCATATTCATCATGTGACATTGGTTGCGAAACAGTTTGAGTAAATCCTGGAATACACTGCACAGCTTTTGCTCAGATTTGCAGTCTAGACGAGTTGACACTTCCAAAAGTCGGAGCTAGTCTGCAGATTTTAAGCACTCAGAATTGACAGATTTCATGTGTGTAGTGTACACAACAGACTCACAGATTTTTAGCTTCAGACTAGGATTTCATCCAGTTGGAGGATATCAAACATGTTTTAAACATGTCATAGTGCCTAGCAATCTGTACAGGACAGAAATGAGATCAATCTTCTTTATATAAAGTTCTAGAAACGGAATGCAAACAATCAAACATATTTTGCACAGGTAGTGGATTTGTTACAAAATAGTCCTCACACATTTCTATTGAGTATGTTGCCAACATATACGATAGTGTTTTTGCAGGAGTTTGTCATGCAGATCTGAGGGAGAAAAATGAGAATTCATTGTAATAAATAGTTCAACTTACTTAAACTGCTCTCTTCAGAGAATAGTGGTATTTTTATCTTTTCTTGTAATTATTATTAATCATTTTCAATTTATAATTTGTAGCTGGTCAGTTTATAAAGTGCTCATTGCTGATAAAACCCCAAATGTAATGAAACACTAACTACTGATTAAAACAACACCATTTTCTTTAATTAAATGTACATTGCATCAGTTTAAAAAAAATACTATATCAAATCATGTTCTGATATTGTATGCCCTTTTTTTGTCAGATTATTCAATAATAATCTGTTAGAATCAGTTTTTTTTTTTGCTTACATTAGGATGAATTAAAAAATAAAATGACAGCCATTCTGTATAGTTGTAATATAGGCGTATTATGTAAAATTGTACTTGTTTGCTTCTTTATTAAACTTGGTCTACATTTTTCCACTGTGGCAGTGGCTCTTCACATGTTTCAAGCATTTCTGCAAAGTTTCTTCCAATTTCCAGAGATGGGCATAAATACATGGAAATGTATACAAAAAAACAAACAAATACAAAATACTGTGTGAAAAAAAATATTTAAATACAAAATACAAATACAGTATTTTGTATTTTGAAAATTACACAAAATACATGTGAAATTAGCCATCCACTGCAGGAATAGGTCACAGTGAATGAAGAAACTACGCGCAAGTAGCCTATCGTGCGCACAGACAGCACGTCAGAATACAGTTCTCTTTCGTGTTTGAACTTACAATAACACTAACAATAACAATTATGCCAAAATGTTCGTTTTGTTGAGTATCTTCTTATGATGAACGTGAAGAGGTGTGAGAGAATGAGGCGCGTGTGAGATCCGCGTCTCTGTCAGCAGCGGCTGGTCTTAAAGAGACAGCGGCAAATTGCGCTTCCTGTCAGTAAAGTTAATCAAACAACAAAATAACAGAGAAAATTACTCACTGCTCTTGACTAAAGAACTTTTTTACTTTAATAAGGATTAGTAGACTATATATTTAATTTATAATTTATGCAGTGCAGACTGTTTGATAGGTCTACCTGTTAGACATTAAGGGCACTGGCAAATATGAAATTTATTTTTTACTATTGTATTCTTGAGACAAATAACAAGTTTGCAAAGATATCAATATTTGATTTTGTAAAAAATATTATTGTAATTTGAAAACAGTGCATTTAGTTGTTGTTTCTAGTTTGAGTCGAGAAGTAACCTACACATTTCAGCATTATCACTAATCTGTGTGTGTATTTTACTTGAGAACCAAGCAAGATGACGCATGAAACCATTCGTTTACTATATCGCAATCGCAATATTGACCTCAATTTGATTTTCCCCAAATCGTGCAGCCCTACTTTAAAAAATAAAATAAAATTGTATCATTGTCTTGTGAACTAATCATTCAGCTTTTGACCAATAGTGATTGGCATGCCAAATCCCACACCTGGTGGGCCTTAGCATTGTGTGTGTGTGTGTGTGTGTGTGTGTGTGTGTGTGTGTGTGTGTGTTCCTTTGGACAGGTAGGGGAGGGGGGGGGGGGGGCCCTGGGGGTACTAATCCACCTCCGACGATATGACCAAAATATCTTCACATTTTACTTCACAGTAACAATATCATGGTTTCACAATTCTCAATATCAGTTTTGATTCCACAGCATAAACTGAATACCAAAATCATCAGTGCTTCTTTTTCCACTCCAACGTTCCAGTAATTCCTGCCCACTAAAAGAAGTGCTATTGGACAAATAGGCCTATTATATCTATGTAAACGATTTAGAAAAAGTTCCATCAATTCAAACTTTATATCATCGTTATGATATCACCCAGTCCTAACATGCAATAATGCTTTAAACACATTTGATTGACAAGCTAGTTGATAAAAATCAACAACATGTCAATGATAGGCTGTTTTCCCGACTTGTGCTCTTTCTTTCATATTAACTGAAGTGAATAATGCACTAACAAGTAGGCCTAGAATTGATCATGCCATTCTCACCCTATAAAAAAAAAGAAAGAAAAGTAAAAATCGCTGATCCAATGCTGAGCTAGTGAATGTCTCTGTCATGTATATAAAATACTGCCCATTTCTCATTTCACTCGTGATTTCGCAAGATTCTCGCTGTTTCACTTCTGGGTGTGACCAGAGAATGTCTTAAAAGGGCGTATACGGGCTCTGGTGGGCCGTGTGTGTCACTGTGTCTGGAAACTTCAATCATGGCGGAGGAGAGAAAGACTGATGGTAAAGTTTTATTCGTTTTACCCACGTCATTTACATTGCTTTCTCCTCTGTTTACAGTCAGACTTGCATATTCATAAATTACCATCCGATGCTTGTCGTATGCATTTTATAAGTTACAGCGAAACAAGCATTTATTTGACACTATTTGTCGCAGTGATGGTTTGGTTGCCAAAAAAAGGGACGCTGCATTTTATTCAAAGTCCAATAGATATTTACTAAATACGTTTTAGTATGTATAGGCGTTATTACGACCTCCGAAGTGGGAAGTAGGAAATTTCCGATAATAAATTTGATGAACGTTTATGTATTCACTCGTCCGCTATATCTTTGGGATATTGATCTAATCGAGAATCAAGGATATAAAAATTGTCATAGCTCGATAAATATTTGTCTGCCTCCAATGGACCCTCATCATGACATAACGTTTATACAGTACGGGAGTTGATCTCGTGATTTCATTACCTGTAATGTTTTAACATTAAGCCTGCTATGCAGTATGCGATAAAATAAGTTTCTATTCTATTCTTAGTCATAGAAAAGTTGATTTAATGCATTGTGTGATCTCTCTGTGTGTGTTTTCTTCCCCAGATGCCACACCAGTTGGTGGCAGAACAGTTCCTGATTTTGGAAAGATGTATCATGTCAAAGGTGCATTTCTGCCTAATTACACAGTACATCCTAGTACAAGACACTTCTTTTTCAGTATGTTACATGTACCTCTTTTATGTAGGTATGCTGACTTTGCCTTATTCTAGTGATGATGGGCTAAAGGAACCGTTAGAAGTTTGGTACGACCTTGAGGGGAACAGAAGTCGCATCGACTATCATAATAGTCAGTGATCTTCTCACGATAAAGTCACAATGTTAAAATCAAAATATATTATGAATGCAGCTTCTCTTCATTGATGCTCTCTACACAGGTACAGTGCGCACTTTTCTGATTGGAAACGACTTTGATTATGGTGCCATTTATCAGATCACACCAGTTACCACTGACACTGAAATACAAGCTATTAAATATTTCCAGCTTAATGGTACAAAGGAGGATCCAATACGTCCACAGGCAGCACTTCCTGATCTGCAGGGCTTTGAAGTATGTACTTCTTAAAGGGACAGTTCACCCAAAATTAAAGAATTCTGTCATCATTTACTCATCCTCATGTCTTTCAAACCTGAATGACTTTCTTCTTTAGAGCAAACCAATGCAACAATTAGGCTGAAATGTGTATAAAATGTTTTTTGTTTTTCTTTTTTGTGCAGTTTGAGAAGATGGAGGATTACGCAGGTGTTCAGTGTGAGGTCTGGAAAAAGGTCACACAGGCTGGTCATAAGAAGAACACATATCGTCTGTGGGTCACACGTCCAGAGGGAAATGATTCCCCAGCCGTCCCGTACCACTATGAGATGATGGGCTTCAACACTCTCTTGGAGTCTCACAATGACAAATACATGATTGACTACAGTGACTTCAGTCCCCAAACTGAGTCCGACATTTTCACTCCACCTGGAGGTAATTGTAGAACACACATTCAGTGACATGCCTTTGTCCGTCTCTTTTACTCTTACAGACCATCTAATCAAATGTTCACTGAGGTTTTATGTGTCTAGATATGACATATAAGGAGTTTCCGGATCCTCCTGAGGAGCGTCAAATATTGGCCAACCCCCTTCAAGACTATGTCAGCACCTCTCCTGTTAGCCATGCCCACCGTTTGTTCGGCCCCTTTAAGGAGAAGTTTCAACGTCAGTATGCAAGTGAGAAGGAGCACGAGGAGCGTGAGAGCTACTTTGTACATTCTCTTCGGTGAGGAAAAACAAATCCGTGAGAAATCTGTGAACTTGTCTGATTTAAGATGCATATGCTTTTTTTGTTTAAGGCAGAGGTCTTCAATCCTGCTCCTGGAATGCAAGTTTAGTTCCAACCCTAATCAAACACACCTGAATCAGCTCATCAAGCTCTTCAGAATCGCTTGAATATTCAAAGGCAGGTGTGCTGAAGCAGGTTGGAACTAAACTCTGAAGCAGTGGTTCCCAAACCTGTCCTGAAGGCCCCCCAACACTGCACATTTTCGTTGTCTCCCTAATCAAACACACCTGATTCAACTCATCAGCTCAATTAACCCATGTGATAATGAGCTGATGAGTTGAATCAGGTGTGTTTGAGTAGGGAGACAAAGAAAACGTGCAGTGTTGGGGGGCCTTCAGGACAGGTTTGGGAACCACTGCTCTGAAGGACAGTGGCCCTCCTGGAGCAGGATTGAAGACCCTTGGTTTAAAGCAACAATATGTAAGTTTTTTCACCGCTAGGGGTCGCTAACCTCTTACAATAACAAAGGCGTATGTTGATGACGCATAAGCGGAATCATGGAACTTGCCGTCGTGCTGAAGGATCTAATAATGTTTATGGATGAGTGCAGGGGCGTAGAATTTAGTAGGGACGTGTCCCTACCAATATCCAGTGACACTGATATCCTTAGCAAAAATTTCGATCAAAACTTAAAATATGTTTATATTGATGTCCCCGTCCCTTCCAATTTCAAAATCAAACCTACGCCACTGGATGAGTGAATACATTGATGTTTTTAACATGACTGTGGTATAAAGCAGGGCGCGATTGCTAATGAGACAGATATGAGCGCCACACGCGAGTCCCGCGGATATAAAGGAATAAGGACAATTAATTCTACCGAACTAACTTACCCACAAGTGCTGAATAATGAGGTAACGCAGCGCTGTTTCACTTGGTCTACACTATCACACTAAACCGCATTTGAGTGTTGAATGTTATTCTATGTGTTAGTCTGTCTGTATGAGACTAGCATAAGCGAGATCAACATTGGAATAACATACTGATCATCATATTGTAACATTTCATCCTTTTGAGCTTTATAACATTGATTAGTTTTATGTACATTTTCTCACCTCTACATTTGCGCGTCTCTGTCAAGTCGAAGTTTGTCACGGACGCTAGCTCTCGGCATCTCGAAAACGCCACGCTGACACTGATCCTCGTTTTAGTTCTCCTTTTGTCCCTAAGTCTGCTTGCTTTGGTCCATTATGTTTGAACGAAACAACAACAGCGTGACCGTGCCGCTAGATGTAACGCAGTTGTGCACGTCTGTCGCCATGGTTACTGTGGCAGTACGATTGGAAACCAGGGATAACACGGGTATTACGTCATTGACAGGCGACAAGTGAACAGGGAGTCAGGGACGAGCCATTATTTAAAGCTGGAATTTCTCTGAAATTAAAATCTTTGGGAACTTTTAGGATATTGTAAGTACATATCTGCAGGAAATATATCACACTGTGCAAGTGATTTTTGCATATTTTATTTTTGTAGCTTTAACATCCTCTTCCTCCTCAGGTTTGTGCACTCTATGAACAGAGCCGGTCTTACATTCAGCAGCGGTATCAACCACTTCTCTGATCGGTCAAAGGCAGAGATGGCCAGGATGTTTGGAGGTTTATTAATTCCAAATGCGTGAAAATACACAAAATAGTACTTACACGAGTCTGTTGCCGACATATGATACAGTATGATAAACTTTCTCAGATTAAGTGTTTTTGCAAGAGTTTGTCATTAAAATCTAAAGGTTAAAAAAAAGTGAAATCATTGTTTTAAGTAGTTCAACTAACTTAAACTGTCCTCTGATGAGAATAGTGGTAATTTAATCTTTTTCTAAATCATCATCATAATTACATTTGGTTTAATTGAGTATCTGCATCTTAAAGCAATTTTGGCAAAATGTATAATTTTCAGTTTATGGTTTGTATCTGGTCTTCTGTGTATAAAGTGTTGATGGTGACATTGCTTATCGAATCCCAAATGTAATTAAATACTAATGATTGAAATACTGATTAAAGCCATAAGTTTTATCTTTGATTAAATGTACATAATATCAGTTCTGACCAAAGATTTTGTATCAAATCAATAAGTAAACTTTTGTTAGACTATTCAAAAATGTGTTTACTAAAACCAGTGTGTAACCAGTGTGTACTTTTACTTAAATTAGGCTGATTTTTAAAAAAAGAAATAAAAATGAATATAAAAATTCAATAAATCAGGTTTTTGGATTTATTTCACAATATGGAAGAAAAGAGCTGTTTCGGCTTCCGTTTGAATGCTACTTTAACGCTTGAGGTTTTGAAGGTTTGAAAGGGTTAAAAATGTTAAAATTAAGCGTCAGTATGGAAGCGCAAGATCTAAATTGTACATAGGCCTACTCTTCAGTGTGGAAAAAAACAAAAAACAGTAGATATTTAGTGATGTAAAATGACATCGTAAAAATAGACATCTATTATTTACATAATCGATTAAATAAGCAATACTGTATGAGTGTCTGCTATATTGTGAATATAGTCATGGCTAAAAACATTTAGAATGACAATGGTAATCCCTCATGAATGTCTATCAGCAGATCAATTATAGTAATTCATATTCATAATTATAGCTGCTTCTAGCACTGTGTGTGCTGATCTGCTGACAAAGATATTTCAATCAAAATAACTTTTTTTTTAAATATTATATGTTTTCCCCCATCTCAAATCAAGCCGTTCGATTTTGTGACATCACAAAATCGATGCCCCTCCCAGGATTGTTGATTGACAGCAGGGTTTCAACACAGACCGGCCCTCGCTCGTGAGCGAACTGTCAATCATAGTACCCGCGGTCATTGTTGATACGCTGGAGCACTGTCTATGAGCAGAATGGCGTCTAAGCAATTGTGGTGTTCTGTGTGTAATAACGAACACAGCATCATTTTGATGATCCTAAATCTGAACCGCTGAAGACGCAGTGGCTGAGTTTGTTTTCGGAAGGAATATTCCCCACGATCAACAGCAATGCTTTAATGTTTGCGCAAATCATTTCACACACCAGACTGCTTTACAAACAAGGTCAGTTCGTGTTCCTGCTGCACCTCCAGAAGAAGAAGTGAGTGTAACGTTTTATTAACCTTTATATTCATCTTTATATTAATCTTTGCAAATCGCTAGCACGCTTCACGATGAATGCGGTTGTTTACACTCAGGGTAATTACATTACGGCATGTTTTCTATGTACGACGTTCTCAATATAATTCATAATCCCACGTTTATAATGAACAACGCGTTATGTTTATTGTGTTACAAACGGTGTAGCACAGAACAGAGGGGTGGGGCATAGACTGTAAAGGGGGCGGGGTAAGCAAGTTCTAGAAAGGGAAAGCAAACAATCAAACATATTTTGCATAGGTAGTGGATTTGTTACAAAACAGTCCTCACACAGTTCTTTATGTTGCATATACGATAGTGTTTTTGCAAGAGTTTGTCATGCAGATCTGAGGGAGAAAACTGAGAATTCATTGTAATAACAAATAGTTCAACTAACTTAAACTGCTCTCTTAGGAGAATAGTGATATTTTCATCTTTTCTTGTAATTATTATTAATCATTTTCAATTTATAATTTATAGCTGGTCAGTTTATAAAGTGCTCATTGCTGGTCAAACCCCAAATGTAATGAAACACTACTGATTAAAACAACACCCTTTTATTTAATTAAATGCGTTTTCAAAAAATTATTATATCAAATCATGTTTTGATATTGTATGTCCTTTTTTTGTCAGATTATTCAATAATAATCTGTTAGAATCAGTTTATTTTTTTGTTTACATTAGGATGAATTACAAAATAAAATGAGAGCCATTCTGTATAGTTGTAATATAGGCATATTATGTAAAATTGTATTTGTTTGCTTCTTTATTAAACTTGGTTAAACATTTTTCCACAGTGGCAGTGGCTCTTCAAGCATTTCTGCAAAGTTTCTTCCCATTTCTATGGGCATAAATTGACTTTACATTCCTAACCACATCTCTTCCCTTTCTTTCTTTCTTTCTTTCTTTCTTTCTTTCTTTCTTTCTTTCTTTCTTTCTTTCTTTCTTTCTTTCTTTCTTTCTTTCTTTCTTTCTTTCTTTCTTTCTTTCTGGCAATTACAAATAAACTTATGCAAAATAGTAGCCATTTATATACTTATTTGTGGTTACAATGTCTATTACTTGTGGTGAACACTATAAAAAAAAACTGTGTAAAACTGTGGGAACCTTTTCTGCTATCTAGCAAAGAATATGGATGTGCAATATCGATATGACCAAAATCTCAATTTTACTTCACAGTAACAATATCATGGTTTCACAATTCTCAATATCAGTTTTGATTCCACAGCATAAATTGAATTTCAAACTCTTTTTTTTTTTTTTTGCAGACAGTTCAATGCTTTTTAAGTAATTTTATGTTTATTTTATGTAAAGTTTATTTGTTTCTATAAGTTTATTAAAATTAGAAAGTGTATCTAAAATTTAAAATTAGAATTAATTTAGATTCATTTGACACTATTTAGCCCTTTTTTATTATTATTTTTTTATGTACAATAAAACTAAAAGCTGAAGATGTTTGTGGTGTATCATTCATCAGTGCTTCTTTTTCCACTCCAACGTTCCAGTAATTCCTGCCAAAGCTGCACGGATAAATTGCGTGATATAAAGTCGCAATTGCGAGAAAAAAAGTCAGAATTCTGACTTTATAACAGGCAATTGCGACTTTATATCTCGCAATTCTGACTTTATATCTCAGAATTCTGACTTTATATCTCAGAATTCTGACTTTATTTCACGCAATTCTGACTTTATATCTCGCAATTCTGAGAAATAAAGTCAGAATTGCGAGATGTAAACTCGCAATTGTGAGATAAAAAGTCGCAATTATCTTTTTATTTTTTTATTTTGTGGCGGAAACAAGCTTCCATAGTAATGCTTTAAACACATTTGACAAGCTAGTTGATAAAAATCAACAGCCGGTCAAGACTGATAGGCTTACACTATTTTCCCAGTATGTAATATGGCAAGCCGTTTTAACTTTTATTCATTTCCAGGATACTAATACTAAATAGTTAAAATGAAAGTTATTGATATCAGGAATTAGATTTCTACTATAACAATGGCAATTTTTGACATCAGAAATTACATTTCCACTAGTAACAATGCTAATTCCTGATATCCACAATTCAATTTTCACTAGTTAAAATGCTAATTCCTGATATCAACAATTTCATTTCAACTAGTAAAAACTTTAATTCTTGATATCTGTAATTGTATTTTCACTAGTGAAATGTCACCATAGGCTGCCATTCAAAATCCATTGTTGATATCAAGAATTGATTTCTTACTTGTTGAAATTCCAATTTCACAAATCAGAAATACAATTCTTATAGTAAAAACCTTTATTTTTGATATCAAGAATTAAACTGTCACTATAGTTGAAATTAAACTGTCACTAGTTGACTAGTTGAAATGTCTATTCTTGATATCAACAATTGAATTGCTACTGTAACAATGTCCATTTTTGATATCAATAATTACATTTTCACTAGTGACAATGTTAATTTCAGATATCATGAATGTGATTGTTACTATAAGAAAGCCATTTTAGATATCTAAAATAATATTGATATCAGAAATACATTTTCAGATATCAAAAATGAAAATTTTACTAGTAACAATGTAATTATTTGATATCAAAAATTATATTTCTACTAGTAAGAAATCAATTCTTGATAACAATTGATTTTGAATGGCATGGTGACATTTCACTAGTGAAAATATAATAACAGATATCAACAATTAAATTGTTGATATCAACAATTACGTTTTTGATATCAAGAATTCAATTGTTGATATCAACAAGTAAATTGTTGATATCAAAAATGTAATTCTTGATATCAAAAATGTAATTCTTGATATCAACAATTCATATCCTGGAAATGAATAAAAGTTAAAACGGCTTGCCATAGATTCTCGCTGTTTCACTTTTCACTCTCCTATGGTCACTCTTTATATAGCCTGCTGCCTAGCCTATCTTTTTCACAGTGTCTGGAAACTTCAATCATGACGGAGGAGAGAACGACTGATGGTTAAGTTTTATTTGTTTTACCCACGTCATTTACATTGCTTTCTCCTCTGTTTACATTTACACTTGCATATTTACATATATAAATAACCATCCGATGCTTGTATGCATTTTATACAGCGAAAACAGTATTTATTTGATGGAAATCTGGAACTGTCGCTGTGATGGTTTGGTTGCCAAAAAAAAGGGACGCTGCATTTTATTCAAAGTCCAATAGATATTTACTAAATTCGCATTTAGTATTTGGTGTTATTACGACCTCCGAAGTGGGAAGAAGTAGGGTATTTCCGATAATAAACATGCCACGACGAGAATCTTTGAACCTTTCACTCGTCAGCTATTTATTTGGGATATTGATCTAATCGAGAATCAAGGATATAAAAATTGTCATAGCTCGATAAATATTTGTCTGCCTCCAATGGACCCTCATGACATAACGTTAATACAGTAGCCTAGGGCTAGGCTATGGGAGTTGATCTCGTGATTTCATTACCTGCTATAACCTGCCAAGTATGCGATAAAATAAGTTTATATTCTATTCTTAGCCATAGAAAAGTTAATATAATGCATTGTGATCTCTCTGTGTTTTCTTCCCCAGATGCCACACCAGTTGGTGGCAGAACAGTTCCTGATTTTGGAAAGATGTATCATGTCAAAGGTGCATTTCTGCCTAATTACACAGTACATCCCAGTACAGGACACTTCTTTTTCAGTATGTTACATGTACCTCTTTTATGTAGGTATGCTGACTTTGCCTTATTCTAGTGATGATGGGATAAAGGAACCGTTTGAAGTTTGGTACGACCTTGAGGGGAACAGAAGTCGCGTCGACTATCATAATAGTCAGTGATCTTCTCATGATAAAGTCACATAATGTTAAAATCAAAATAGATTATGAATGCAGCTTCTCTTCATTGATGCTCTCTACACAGGTACAGTGCGCACTTTTCTGATTGGAAACGACTTGGATAATGGTGCCATTTATCAGATCACACCAGTGACAATCCGAGGTATTAAATATTTCCAGCTTAATGGTACAAAGGAGGATCCAATACGTCCACAGGCAGCACTTCCTGATCTGCAGGGCTTTGAAGTATGTACTTCTTAAAGGGACAGTTCACCCAATATTAAAAAAATTCTGTCATCATTTACTCATCCTCATGTCTTTCAAACCTAAATGACTTTCTTCTTTAGAGAAAACCAATGCAACAATTAGGCTGAAATGTGAATACATTTTTTTCTTTTCTTTTTTGTGCAGTTTGAGAAGATGGAGGATTACGCAGGCGTTCAGTGTGAGGTCTGGAAAAAGGTCACACAGGCTGGTCATAAGAAGAACACATATCGTCTGTGGGTCACACGTCCAGAGGGAAATGATTCCCCAGCCGTCCCGTACCACTATGAGATGATGGGCTTCAACACTCTCTTGGAGTCTCACAATGACAAATACATGATTGACTACAGTGACTTCAGTCCTCGAACTGAGTCCGACATTTTCACTCCACCTGGAGGTAACTGGAGAACACACATTCAGTGACATGCCTTTGTCCGTCTCTTTTACTCTTACAGACCATCTAATCAAATGTTCACTGAGGTTTTATGTGTCTAGATATGACATATGAGGAGTTTCCGGATCCTCCTGAGGAGCGTCAAATATTGGCCAACCCCCTTCAAGACTATGTCAGCACCTCTCCTGTTAGCCACGCCCACCGTTTGTTCGGCCCCTTTAAGGAGAAGTTTGAGCGTCAGTATGAAAGTGAGAAGGAGCACGAGGAGCGCGAGAGCTACTTTGTACATACTCTTCGGTGAGGAAAAACAAATCCGTGAGCAATCTGTGATCTTGTCTGATTTAAGATGCATATGCTTTTTTTGTTTAAAGCAACAATATGTAATTTGTTTCACCGCTAGGGGTCGCTAACCTCTTACAATAACAAAGGCGTATGTTGATGACGCATAAGCGGAATCATGGAACTTGCCGTCGTGCTGAAGGATCTAATAATGTTTATGGATGAGTGAATACATTGATGTTTTTAACATGACTGTGGTATAAAGCAGGGCGCGGTTGCTAATGAGAGACAGATATCAGCGCCACACGCGAGTCCCGAATATAAAGGAATAAGGACAATTAATTCTACCGAACTAACTTACCCACAAGTGCAGAATAATGAGGTAACGCAGCGCTGTTTCACTTGGTCTACACTATCACACTAAACTGCATTTGAGTTTGTTGAAAGTTATTCTATGTGTTAAGTTTGTCTGTATGAGACTATCAGTAAGCGAGATCAACATTAGAATAACATACTGATCATATTCTAACATTTCATCATGTTGAGCTTTATAACATTGATTAGTTTTATGTAAATTTGCTCACCTCTACATTTGCGCGTCTCTGTCAAGTCGAAGTTTGTCGCGGACGCTAGCTCTCGGCATCTCGAAAACGCCACGCTGACACTGATCCTCGTTTAAGTTCTCCTTTTGTCCCTAAGTCTGCTTGCTTTGGTCCATTATGTTTGAACGAAACAACAACAGCGTGACCGTGCCGCTAGACGTAACGCAGTTGTGCACGTCTGTCGCCATGGTTACTATGGCAGTACGAGTGGAAACCGAGGGTAACGCGGGTATAGACGACAAGTGAACAGGGAGGCAGGGACGAGCCATTATTTAAAATTAGAATTTCTCTGAAATTAAAAATCTTTGGGAACTTTTAGGATATTGTAAGTACACATCTGCAGGAAATATATCACACTGTCCAAGAGATGTTTGGATATTTTATTACAAAAATCTTACATATTGTGCTTTAACATCCTCTTCCTCACCAGGTTTGTGCACTCTATGAACAGAGCCGGTCTTACATTCAGCCTCGGTATCAATGACTCCGCTGACTGGTCAAAGGCAGAGATTGCCAGGAGGAGAGGAAAGTTAAATTAAATAAGAAAAAGGCTGTTACAAAATAGTCCTTACACATTTCTTTGAGTCTGTTGCCGACATATGATACGATAAACTTTCTCAGATTAAGTGATTTTGCAAGAGTTTGACATTAAAATCTAAAGGTTAAAAAACTGTGAAATCATTGTTTTAAGTAATTCAAGTAATTTAAACTGTCCTCTGATGAGAATAGTGGTAATTTAATCTTTTTCTAAATCATCATCATAATTACATTTGGTTTAATTGAGTATCTGCATCTTCAAGCTATTTTGGCTAAATGTATAATTTTCAGGTTATGGTTTGTAGCTGCTCTTCTGTGTATAAAGTGTTGATGGTGACATTGCTTATCGAATCCCAAATGTAATTAAATACTAATGATTGAAATACTGATTAAAGCCATAAGTTTTATCTTTGATTAAATGTACATAACATCAGTTCTGACCAAAGATTTTGTATCAAATCAATAAGTAAACTTTTGTCAGACTATGCAAAAATGTGTTTTCTAAAACCAGTGTGTACTTTTACTTAAATTAGGCTGATTTTTAAAAAAAGAAATAAATTTTTTAAAAACTTTCTGGTTACAATGTAGTCTATTACTTGTGTTGAACACTATTAAAAAATTCATACAGTATGTAAAACTGTGGGAACCTTTTCTGCTATTTAGCAAAGAATATGGATGGATGGGCAATATCGATATGACCAAAATCTCAATTTTACTTCACAATAACAATATCATGGTTTCACAATTCTCAATATCAGTTTTGATTCCACAGCATAAACTGAATTTCAAACTCTTTTTTTTTTGCAGACAGTCCAATGCTTTTAAAGTAATTTTATGTTTATTTTATGTAAAGTTTATTTGTTTCTATAAGTTTATTAAAATTAGAAAGTGTATCTAAAATTTAAAATTAGAATTAGATTCATTTGACACTATTTAGCCCTTTTTTATTATTTTTGTATGTACAATGGATAAAGCTGCATGGATTAATTTGCTTACCCCACAAATCTATGTAAAAGATTTAGAAAAAGCTCCATCGATTCAAACTTGATGTCATCGCTATGATATGTAGTGTAATTTCACCCAGCCCTAACATGCAGTAATGCTTTAAACACATTTGATAAGCTAGTTGATAAAAATCAACAGCCGGTCAAGACTGACAGGCTTACACTATTTTCCCAGTATGTAATATGGCAAGCCGTTTTAACTTTTATTAATTTCCAGGATACTAATTCTTGATATCAACAATTCAATTTTTACTAGTTAAAATGAAAGTTATTGATATCAGGAATTTGTTTTCTACTATAACAATGGCAATTTTTGACATCAGAAATTACATTTCCACTAGTAACAATGCTAATTCCTGATATCCACAATTTAATTTTCACTAGTTAAAATGCTAATTTTTGATATCAACAATTTCATTTCAACTAGTAAAAACTTTAATTCTTGATATCTGTAATTGTATTTTCACTAGTGAAATAGGCTGCCATTCAAAATCCATTGTTGATATCAAGAATTGATTTCTTACTTGTTGAAATTCCAATTTCACAAATCAGAAATACAATTCTTATAGTACAAACCTTTATTTTTGATATCAAGAATTAAACTGTCACTAGTTGAAATGTCTATTCTTGATATCAACAATTGATTTGCTACTAGTATCAATGTTCACTTTTGAGATCAATAATTCAATTTTCACTAGTGACAATGTTAATTTCAGATATCATGAATGTGATTGTTACTATAAGAAAGCCATTTTAGATATCTAAAATAATATTGATATCAGAAATACATTTTCAGATATCAAAAATGAAAATTTTACTAGTAACAATGTAATTATTGATATCAAAAATTATATTTCTACTAGTAAGAAATCAATTCTTGATAACAATTGATTTTGAATGGCATGGTGACATTTCACTAGTGAAAATATAATAACAGATATCAAGAATTAAATTGTTGATATCAACAATTCAACAATTCATATCCTGGAAATGAATAAAAGTTAAAACGGCTTGCCATAGATTCTCGCTGTTTCACTTTTCACTCTCCTATGGTCACTCTTTATATAGCCTGCTGCCTAGCCTATCTTTTTCACAGTGTCTGGAAACTTCAATCATGACGGAGGAGAGAACGACTGATGGTTAAGTTTTATTTGTTTTACCCACGTCATTTACATTGCTTTCTCCTCTGTTTACATTTACACTTGCATATTTACATATATAAATAACCATCCGATGCTTGTATGCATTTTATACAGCGAAAACAGTATTTATTTGATGGAAATCTGGAACTGTCGCTGTGATGGTTTGGTTGCCAAAAAAAGGGACGCTGCATTTTATTCAAAGTCCAATAGATATTTACTAAATTCGCATTTAGTATTTGGTGTTATTACGACCTCCGAAGTGGGAAGAAGTAGGGTATTTCCGATAATAAACATGCCACGACGAGAATCTTTGAACCTTTCACTCGTCAGCTATTTATTTGGGATATTGATCTAATCGAGAATCAAGGATATAAAAATTGTCATAGCTCGATAAATATTTGTCTGCCTCCAATGGACCCTCATGACATAACGTTAATACAGTAGCCTAGGGCTAGGCTATGGGAGTTGATCTCGTGATTTCATTACCTGCTATAACCTGCCAAGTATGCGATAAAATAAGTTTATATTCTATTCTTAGCCATAGAAAAGTTAATATAATGCATTGTGATCTCTCTGTGTTTTCTTCCCCAGATGCCACACCAGTTGGTGGCAGAACAGTTCCTGATTTTGGAAAGATGTATCATGTCAAAGGTGCATTTCTGCCTAATTACACAGTACATCCCAGTACAGGACACTTCTTTTTCAGTATGTTACATGTACCTCTTTTATGTAGGTATGCTGACTTTGCCTTATTCTGGTGATGATGGGATAAAGGAACCGTTTGAAGTTTGGTACGACCTTGAGGGGAACAGAAGTCGCATCGACTATCATAATAGTCAGTGATCTTCTCACGATAAAGTCACATAATGTTAAAATCAAAATAGATTATGAATGCAGCTTCTCTTCATTGATGCTCTCTACACAGGTACAGTGCGCACTTTTCTGATTGGAAACGACTTTGATTATGGTGCCATTTATCAGATCACACCAGTTACCACTGACACTGAAATCCAAGCTATTAAATATTTCCAGCTTAATGGTACAAAGGAGGATCCAATACGCCCACAGGCAGCACTTCCTGATCTGCACGGCTTTGAAGTATATACTAGAATACAAAAGTTATTTAGAAAAATGTCTCAGGGGCTGTTTACACGACACCATTCTCAACTAAAACCTTTTCATGTGTTTTGGCCATTCATTTACATGACAATAGTGTTTTAGGGGGTTTCAAAGTGCAAGGTTCTGAAAACAATACTGTTATTTTCTCTGTGTAAACTACAAAAATGTTAATATGTGAAAACAGTGACATCATGTGCATGTGCATTACGTGTTCAGTGACATCGCCAACTACTGGCCTTTCAGCAGAATACAGAGATTTAGGTCGTTTTTGCAGATCCTTGTGAAGGGGATCGTTTTGACAACGCTGTTGTCTGTTCAATTAACATTTATTTGGATAGCGCATTTCACAATGCATATTGTTTCAAAGCAGCTTTACAGAAAATGTATGTCTACAATTTAGAGTGATCTGTTATCAGAGGTGACTGTCCAAGTTATTTATTTCAAAAATGTACATCTACAAATCACACAGTTAGCTAATAATGTATTCATTTATACAATGTATTAATTTAAGGCAGAAACAATGAGCTCATTGAAGTAATGAATACGTTTGTTAACAAATCATTAAGATATATAGAAAAATGTAGCATTGATGCATGATGATTCAGCGCTTGCTTCATGATCTGAAGTCCTCGCAGGAGTTGGCGTCGTCTCTTCACAGGTGTTATGATCATCTGAAGTCTTCATAAGAGGCTGGATCCAAACTGGAGCTCACTTACTCTTTAGTTAACTCAGGAGAATAGAGAAGCAAATGGAAAATAATTAGCGTAGCTGTGTCAAGAGACAATACAGAGAAGTGGGTGGATCCAAATGTAGCAATATAATCAGGGCAATCCAATTCGTTGTCATCCATGCAAAGGTCAAAATCAAAGTAGTCAAAATCGTAGTCATCCATGCCAGGGTCGAAATCCATTTAATCAGGTCAATAAACAATAACACAAAATAAACAAGAAACAAAACAAGAACAGGCGAGAAACAGACCTTGGAAGTGTAGCGTGACATTAAACAATGACTCCGTGACAAGGACTAAACAGACAGGGTATTTAAACACAGAAACTAAACAATGATGATGGGGAACAGCTGAGTGCAAAGATACAGTGATGGTTACAGACAAGGATTGTGGGGAATGCAGTTCATAATGTGGATGACACCGTGGGGAAGAGGACCTCTAGTGGACACCTAGGGAACACAAACCAGGCACTGTGACATAACCCCCCCTCTACGGAGCGGCTACCAGACGCTCCAAGACCCACAAAAAAAACAAACAAAACAAGAGTCCAGGAGGGAGGTGGAATGGTGGAGGATCAGGGGGGGGGGATGGAGGGCCAGGACCATGGAAGGGAACGGAAACAGGGGGTGACAGTTTAGCCGGTGGCCGGGGCGAAGCAGATAGTCCGTCGGGTGGCCAGGGCGAAACAGACGACCCATCGGGTGGCCAGGGCAGAGCAGACAGTTCATCGGGCAGCCAGGGTGGATCAGATAGTCCATCGGGCGGCCAGGGTGGATCAGATAGTCCATCGGGCAGCCAGGGTGGATCAGATAGTCCATCGGGCGGCCAGGGCAGAGACGATCCTTCGGTCGGCCACGGCGGAGACGACCCCTCGGGCGGCCACAGAACAGATACGGACACCGGCTCAGGAACAGATCCGGACACCTACGGACACCGGCTCAGGAACAGATATGGACACTGGCTCAGGAACAGACACCGGCTCAGGAATGGACACCTGCTCAGAAAGACACTGGCTCAGGAACAGACATCGGCTCAGGAACAGGAACGGACACCTGCCCAGGAACAGACACTGGCTCAGAAACAAACATTGGCACAGGAACAGACACCAGCTCAGGAACAGACACCGGCTCAGGCTCAGAAACAGACACAGGCTCGAAGGTGGCCATCTTGTCAGGAGACATAGGCTCAGCGGCTTCTATCTTGTCTGGAAACACTGGATCGGCAGACGTGACCTGAACAGTCTCTGGATCGGCAGACGTGACCTGAACAGTCTCTGGATCGGCAGACGTGACCTGAACAGTCTCTGGATCGACAGACGTGACCTGAACAGTTTCTGGATCGACAGACGTGACCTGAACAGTCTCTGGATCGGCAGACGTGACCTGAACAGTTTCTGGATCAGCAGATGTGACCTGAACAGTCTCTGGATCGGCAGACGTGACCTGAACAGTCTCTGGATCGGCAGACGTGACCTGAACAGTCTCTGGATCAGCAGACGGAACCTGAACAGTCTCTGGATCAGCAGACGTGACCTGAACAATCTCTGGATCGGCAGACCTACTGTGTCTCCTCCAAGCATGCAGTACTGCTACAGCATAAAAGAGGGAGACAGCCCTCCTTGCCGTGGCAGGACTGATGGTGGGTATCTCCGGGACGATCTCTGGGATGACAGTGGACTGCACGTGGACAACCTCCGGAACGACAGCGGCCTGCATGGGGACAACCTCCGGTACCACAGCGGGCTGCACAGGGATGACCTCTGGTACTACAGCGGCCTTTAAGGGGACGACCTCCGGGACGACAATGGGCTGCACGGGGATAATCTCCGGTACCACAGCTACCTGTACGGGGACGACCTCCGGGACGACACGAGTCCCTGAAAATCTGGCCAGACGGGTTTCCCCTAAAAGACTCTCTGTAATCGATGGAAGGGGGTTTAGGGGATTTGAGCGCCATGGCCTCCTCATTCTAGCGGGCCCATAAAGCAAAGCCCTGAAAAATATTCATGCTACTGGATCCATTAGATGACGGAGTCATTCTGTCACGAGACAATATAGAGAAGTGGGTGGATCCAAATGTAGCAATGTTATAATCAGGGCAATCCAATTCATCGTCATCCATGCAAAGGTCAAAATCAAAGTAATCAGAATCGTAGTTGTAAAAACAATGGGTAATACCTTAATATTAATATTAGCTCAAATGATCCATAGGGAATTTTAATAATTAATCATGAATATGATTAATATTTTGTATGTTACAGTTACATTAATTTATCGCAGCTGAACTAGATTGATAGCTATATGAACGATTACCATAACGGGTTATGTTATGGTTCGTCATTAATACATCAATTGTTCTTATTTCATCTCGAAGTTATGGGATAACTTTAATGGAATTAATTTAGTTATCAAACAATCTGTTTGTCCAGCGAACAGATTGTACGTAAGATTAAATTAACTCTCAAGGAAAATTATCCTTCTTACAAACACAAGAAAGAGTATCTTTTCCAGGCCTTGAAAAGACACTCTCGGTGTCTGTAGACTAAAATTAGGTTACTTAAATCGTAGCCTACCAAGATAAAGCATATAGCTAAGATCGAACATTTCAGGGACTAAGTAACATGGGCAATTAAATCAGAGTCAGTCAAGGGCATATGGAATTTAATAATTGGACCAATACATCGAACTAAGGAATATATCAAACTACACAATACACACGGATTATATGTCTATGTACATATAATACAGTTAAACAATACAAGATAACGAATAACAGTGAGAGAGAATAAAATGATCAGAGTTAGAAAAAGATAGAATGCCAGAAAAGGGTTAAGAGAGAGTGGATGAGAGAGAGAGAAGGATGGGGGTCGAGATCGGAAGTGAAAGCAAAAATCTGCGATCAGAGATCGCAGTTGGCTATGGCAAAATCACAGACAGTAACCCTTAAGACACAACAAAGAAATCACATCATAAGTTCAATTCAATAATCGATACTTGCATGGCATATGGTTCTCTTTGTATGAGGTGTGTAGGACCGCAGGGTTCTGCGTGTCTTTAAAAGCAGCGTGAGTCGTCTGAGGGGAGGCGTGCGCGTGCTGTCTTCCGGCGCGCGTGCGAGCGCGGGAGCTTCAAAGAGTCTCTTTCTTTGTGGTGAAGTTGCCGGGAATGATTCAGGCTAAGTTCATTCAGCTCGTGAATGAACAGAGGCGAAGAGGAAAACGAAACTAGACTATAGAAAAACCTAAAAGAAATAAATAAAAAGAAAAGAGAAGCAGGCCGAAGCCGGTCCGGACTTGGGTTTTTGAGGAGGAAGGAGAGAGAGAGAGGAGTTTCTGAGTCGGTCTTTTATGGACAATATGGGTTGACGCCTCTGTTCGCGCGAACAACCAATGAACGTCCAAAGGTCTGAAGCGGGAAAAATGTCTTTGTCTCTGGGGCCACGCCCACTCGGATGAGTCATGAGGAGATGAGCTTTGAGCTGTTCGGCTCCCGAAATATGAAAAAGTGTAAAATAATGCACATTACTTCATTCTGCTATCGAAATTCGACTCTGTTAGATTGAGAGAATTTCAACGATATCACACACGTCATATGAAGATTAAGAAAATCAAGTTACATAAGATATGCATATTTACAAGCATTTCAAAGTTCGTTACATGTCTAGAAATAAGATTTACCCAAAATGTGTTGTACCCTATAGGGTACAAATGGATATGAAGCTTGAGGAACTAAACACGGTACACACCTGATTTGTCTAACCTTATTACCAAAGTTTACCAGAATACACGAACTACACCACGTAAAAGAAAAATTATGAGATGGGAAATTACATCCATGTTTACATTTCTTCGGTGGTTACGCATATAGAAAATTTAGGATTTAAGTAGAAAATGTAGGATTTAAGTAGGAGTAAAGATTACCACGTTAATTCTGCTCCACTCCTAAAAACCCAGTTGACATTCCATTAGGCAATAAAACAGCAAAGTGGGGGGAAGGCAATTGCCAGAGAATATTGTTGAACATTCTCTAACTAAAACACTATTGATTAAAGAATACATTTCAAAACCACACCTCTATTATAAAGCCAAACTAAATCACACATGCCTAATGTAATTGTACATAAATTAAAGTATATTCTATCCTAATTTAAACACAAAGGGATGTTTGTGTGTGTGTGTGTGTGTGTGTGTGTGTAGAAAGTTTCAAGTTTCGTTATCTCTCTGTGGTCCAGAGAGGGGAAGGGGGGGTTTGGAATCCAGAACTTATCCTCCAGGGTGCAATTTAAGTCGTAAAAGTCAATTTGTTCCAGTCTTTATGGAGCCTGGCGTATGATTTGTAATTTCGAAGTCAGGAGGTTACAAGCTCTGATAAGCTTAGCAAAGAACGTTTTGGGCAGGAATGTGCTTAGAAAACACAGAGAGTCCGAATTTGTTAATTCAGAATCAAACGAGCGAATGATTCAAATAGCCAATGTTGTTACATAGTCATCCATGCCAGGGTAGAAATCCATTTCATCAGTCCAATAAACAATAACACAAAATAAACAAGAAACAAAACAAGAACAGGCGAGAAACAGACCTTGGAAGTGTAGCGTGACATTAAAAAATGACTCTGTGTAAAGGACTAAAACAGACAGGGTATTTAAACACAGAAACTAAACAATTATAATGGGGAACAGCTGAGTGCAATTATATAGTGATGGTTACAGACAAGGATTGTGGGGAATGCAGTTCATAATGTGGATGACACCATGGGGAAGAGGGCCTCTAGTGGACACCCAGGGAAAACAAACCAGACACTGTGACAAGCTGTTGTTCATAACTTTAAGCAAAGATAATTATGTGTATTTCATCTGATATAACTGGAGTATATGGTTATGAGATGCATTATATGAATGCTAGGCTAAAGAGATGCATCTTTAGTCTAGATTGAGAGGGAGTCTGAGGCCCGAACATTATCAGGAAGACTTTCCATAGTTTAGGAGCCAAATGTGAGTTTTGTGATCTTAAAGAGTGTGATGGATTGTTGGGCGATAGAAGATCAATTAAATACACATGAACCGTCTGTTCGCGAAAAATCCTTTTTCTGGTTTTAGTACATCATTGACGTGTAAACAGACCCTCAGTGTTGTTGTTTTTTGTCGGAATGATGAAAATCACTGGGGTCCAATGTTGTTTTGGACTCCACTGACTTTCTTTGTATAGATAAAAACAGTTGCAACATAATCTAAAATGTCTTGTGCTATGTAGAAGAAAGTCAAACAGGTTTAGAAAGATATTGTCACGGGTGATGAATGAAGAGGCAAAACTTTTGTTCGAAAGGGCGGAACCTTTGTGCACGGTCATGTTTTCCGGGGGGGGGGGAAGCGCTTTCGGCGTGGGACCCGAGAGCGCTCCTGTTCCTGTAACTCCGGGCAAAGGCATTAACTGACGATTGATTCCAGGTGTGAGAAGGACGCAAATCAGCGGGGATTGGAGATCACAGTGAGAGGAAGAGATACAAAAAGGCGTCATGTTCTGATCAGTGGTGTTGGTTTTTGGGGGGTGTCGCCTTCGAGGTCAGTGTTGGCTAGAAAGTTGTTGTTTTTGGATCGTCTTCTGTGTGTGCTTCAGCCGTTTGTGTCCGTGCCAACGTGGATTCGTCAGTCGGGTGCTCCAGCTAGAGTGTTTGTTCTGGATGGGAAGAGGAATTGGATACTTGGAGAATGGAGATCGAACTATCAGCAGGAATTCATCATTAAGGAGAGATAAGTGTTATACATTGCTTGGATCATGATGTGGTGGATGTTTTGGAAGGTACAATGACACTTTACGACTTATAACTTATCTTTTGGAGAGGATTGGACACCTTATGCTTTATTGTGGATGTTAAGGAGGTTGTATTGAAGAACTGAGGATTGGAAGCCCCTGCCAATGCCCTAAGCTATGAGTTATGAAGATTTGCAGTGCTATATATTAATATAATTACGTGTGCTATTCTGTGTGGATTGTAGTGAAACACGAGTGGGAGTGCATAGTGAAGGCACGAAGAGACCCAGCCCATTTCTGAAAATAATATCTTTTTTTGTCTTGGAATCCAATGAATGAGATCAACTAGTGGTGAACTCCTTTCCATTACTTCTTTGACTAGATGAATCAGTGGATGATTTTCGTTTCACAGCTTGTGGTATTATTATGTCTCCAGCAGTGATCGCTTCAGCTTTGTTGAAGCGACGATATACATTTCTGACTGCCTGAGCCCCGTGAAGAGAACCAGTTCAGCTTCGCTGAAAAAGTCACCATTCTCTGTCCGCCTGAGCCCCGTGAAGAGAACCAGTTCAGCTTCGCTTAAGAAGCCACCACTCTCTGTCCGCCTGAGCCCTGTGAAGAGAAACAGTTCAGCTTCGCTGAAGAAGCCACCATTCTCTGTCCGCCTGAGCCCCGTGAAGAGAACCAGTTCAGCTTCGCTTAAGAAGCCACCACTCTCTGTCCGCCTGAGCCCTGTGAAGAGAAACAGTTCAGCTTCGCTGAAGAAGCCACCATTCTCTGTCCGCATGAGCCCCGTGGAGAGAATTAGTGCAGCTTCGCGGAAGAAGTCACTATTCTCTGTCTGCCTGAGCCCCGTGAAGAGAACCAGTTCAGCTTCGCTGAAGAAGCCACCATTCTCTGTTCGTCTGAGCCCTGTGATGAGAACCAGTTCAGCTTCGCTGAAGAAGCCGCCATTCTCCGTCCGCCTGAGCCCTTTGAAGAGGAGCAAGCCAGTGCAGTGTGGGCTAGCTGCAAGAAGTCGAAACTTTCCTTCTTTTTTTTAATTAGTAATTTTTTTTATTAAATAAAAACTTTTTAAATCTCATTTAGTCTGGTTGTCCTCTGTCTGCCTGTGTGCCCATGGTGTCTGCTCCTCACATTGGTGCCCCAAATTCAAGAGGGGTGCGGTTGGGTCATTTCCTGGTAGTTGCCCACCCCGACCTGTGACAGTAAACTGGCGTAGTCGGCAGGGTTACCACTGTGAGTTGTAGCGGCCGCGGGTTCGTCATGGCGGACGAAGAGGTGAGAGCCGTAAGACCTCAAGTTATGCCGGTGTTTATGGGCGCCCCCTGAGCACAACATTATGGAGGACCGGGATCTGGGAGTTGAGTCTCCCAGACTGGAAAACACAAATGGAGTACCTGGCAAGTCTCCAAGGGTTGAGTGACACACAGAAGACACAGTTTGTTTTGGGCTCCCTAGAGGGGGAAGCCAGGAGTGAGGTCCTTGCTGCGCCCAGTGCTGTACGAGCTACTGCCAAAGCCCTTTTTGATTTTTTTGGCAGAATTGTATGGCGATGCTACTCCGATAGCCGTCCTCCGGCCCCAATTCTTTAACTTTCGTCAGGGGCTGCGGCAAACTCTGGGGACTTATTCTCTGAGGCTGAGAGAACAGTTTGCTTGGTTGAAGGGACGACCGGATCATGGTCTGGGGGACAGAGACTCCTTACTGCGGGATCAGTTTGTCTTGGGGCTCCGGGAAGGACCCGTTCGTCAGAGCATACGGCTCCAGCTCTGTCAGGACCCCACATTATCTTTTGAAGATCTTAAGCAGGAGGCTTTGGCTTTGGAAATGGATCAAGGTGAGATGGCCGACCCACCAGTTTGTACAGCTGTTAGTAGTGCATGCGCTTTGACCCCCTCTGCACCAGTCGACTGGAGACAGGAGCTGCGGACAGAACTTTTGGAGGATGTTAGGGGACATATGGTTGAATTGTCTAAAACACTCTTGGAGGAATTACGTAGGGGTCAACGTAGTAGCATGCCAACGACACGTGAGCGGTCTCACTCGGATGGGAGTCGAGAGCCCAGGCGTCATCCTGGACCATCAGTTCGCCTAAAGTTCCAGTGGGATGATCAAGGGCGGCCTATTTGTAACAGTTGTGGAGAATCGGGTCACATTAGTCGACTGTGTGGTTCTCAAGGGGATTTTTAGTTTCACTGGCCACTGTGGGTCAAGTGGTCGGGACCCCTTTGAGTGACCCCCTTTGTATGCCTACTCCCAGAGATGACTGGGTTGGGCATTGCCCCACTGTGGAGATCCAGGTTAACGGGGTGAAGATTGAATGTCTGGTGGACACGGGCTCACAAGTCACCCTGTTCTCCGAAAGCTTGTCCAGAGAGCTTTTTCAAGATCAGCGGCTCCAGAGAGCAAAGGCTTTGCGACTTACATTATGGGGAGCGAATGGACTTGATATCCCTTACACTGGGTATATGGTCGTTGATTTTTACATCCAAGGAGTCCCGGTACTGCAGAAGGGAGTTGTTATTGTCAGAGATCACTGTCTGGGTAATCATCAAGCCTTGCTCGGTATGAATGTCATCTCTAACTGCTGGGAGGAATTGTTCAGGAACAGGCCGGCTCAGACATCCCCGACATCCGAAAAACGAGAGTGGGAGCGTATTCTGACTGATTGTCGTAGGATTTATGCAGCTGGCCGTGAAGAGGATTTGGAGAGTGTCGGTCGAGTGAGAGTGAGACAGTTATCTGGGTCAGGCTGCCCACGAGGACTTATGGGCCTGATGATTGGGTCCTCATTGAACCCCATCTGGACTGCCAGTCCATTGAGGTGGCCCGAGGGCTGACTGTAGTCCATCGAGGTAGAGTCTCTGTACAAGTGCGGAATGTCAATCCTTATCCGGTTACGCTTCATTGCCATTAACGTCTGGCCCGAGTCACTGTAGTGCATCCCCAGCAAGTGAGGGAGGGTAAAGATGTCTGTTTCAGTCAAGTGAGTTCTGCGGTCGTGGAGGTGGCTGTCCGGCAGGTGGGACCGGGAATGGATCTCCGGAAGAACGGGGTGCCGGACCATTTGACGGGTGACTCCCTGAAAGGAGAGGGCTTGGAAGAGGGGCATCAACTCCAGCTCCGGGACTTTCTGAAGAAATGGCAGCATGTATTTTCTACTCATGACGAGGATTATGGTTGTACGGGGGTTGTGCAGCACCAGATCCCCACGGGTGATGCAACACCCAGCAGAGAGCGATATCGACCAGTACCCCCCACTCTTTATTCTGAGGTTCGTACTCTGTTGAAGGAGATGTTGGATGGAGGGATCATCTGGGAGAGTAGTAGCCCTTGGGCGGCCCCAATTGTTCTAGTACGGAAAAAGACCGGTGCTTGGAGATTCTGTGTTGATTACAGGAAGTTGAATAGTGTGACTAAGAAGGATGGGTTTCCACTGCCGAGGATTGAGGACTCTCCAACGCGGTGCCTGGGGGGACAGTTAGTTGATACCACCCTTGTCTATCTGGACGATGTGATTTGTCTTATCTGCAGACTTTGCCTCGCACCTGCTTCACCTAGAGAGAGTGTTCCAGGCTATGGAAAAGTACGGGTTGAAGTTACGTCCAGATAAATGCCAGCTGTTCAGGCGAGAGGTGATGTTTCTGGGGCATAAGGTCAGTGCTGCAGGAGTTTCCCCTGATCCAGAGAAAATGTCCGCTGTCCAGAGTTGGGAACCACTGAGAACTGTCCATCAAGTAAGGTCCTTTTTGGGCTTCGTGGGGTACTTTTGACGCTTCATCAAAGGTTTCTCTGGGATCGCAAAACCTTTAAACCGCCTTCTCAAGGGCACGGGACGCCCTCGTGGTCGAAGATCTCCATCTGTGAACTGGGATACAGCATGTGAAGCGGCATTTCAACATCTTAAGCAGGAAGCTCTTGCAGGCCCCGATTCTAGCCTACGCCGATTTCACCCAACCGTTTATCTTGTATACTGATGCCAGCTATGCAGGATTGGGAGCAGTTTTAGCGCAGCGACAACAAGGAGTTGAGAGAGTCATTGCCTATGCCAGTCGGAGCCTGCATCCAGCAGAACGAAACACCTCCAATTACAGTTCCTTCAAGATAGAGCTTTTGGCAATGAAATGGGCTATGAGTGAGAAGTTCAAAGATTACTTGTGGGGAGCTAAAGTGACGGTGGTGACCGATAATCATTCTTTGGTCCACCTACGGACCGCTAAGTTGGGGGCAGTGGAACAGCGCTGTTAGCCAACTATGCTTACCAGCTTCAGTAACGGCCTGGCAGAGAGCATACTAATGCCGATGTATTGTCCCGACTTCCGGCGGTTGGTGAGCATAGTCAGATGTTGCCCTTTCCTTTTGAGCCGGAGGAGGGACTGATGGTGGGGGTAGTAGAGGCCCCTGGAAACTGACTGGATGGAGTCCCCGCTAGCTGGGAATGGGACCCCGAGCGGTGGAAGGAGCTACAGAGTAGAAACGGAGATCTGGTAAAAGTGCGTTCTTACCTGCAACGAGGCTTTATGCCTGGAGCTGGGGAGAGGCAGGCCCAAACTATGGTGATGAAGAAACTTTTGGGGCAATGGAAGAGACTCCGTCTACGAGAGGGAGTGATTTGTCGGTCAGTTCAAGACCCTGTAATGCAGGAAACGGTATACTAAGTGGTAGTGCCAGAAGGACAGCTCCCGGCTTTGTTGCAAGCTTACCATACGTACACTGGACATCAAGGACTGGAGAGGACATTGTCCTTATTGAGGAGATACTTCCACTGGTCTGAAATGGAAGCGACGGTTGAGGCATTTGTACAGAGATGTCCTCGATGTATGCTCTTTAAGAGAAGGAGAGAGGCAAAAGCTCCGTTGGTCCCTATACGCCCCAGAGCGTATAGGGACCAATTTGTAAGCGCCGTTACATATTGTGGCGATAGATTTCTTGGCGCTGGGTCGACCGATGGACCGGTTACAGAACATCTTGGTGGTAACGGACTTGTTCACCAAGTACGCATGGGCCACCCCTACCTTAGATCAGACAGCTGTGACAACTGCAAATGTGTTATGGCGAACAGTAATTCAGCCCTTTGGATGCCCCGAGACCCTTAATTCTGATCAGGGCCCTAAATTTGAATCTAAGGTCATTCAAGAGCTGAGCCGCCTGTACGGTTGCCGAAAGACCCATACCACCCCGTATCACCCCCCAGGGCAACGGGGGATGTGAAAGGTTCAATCAGACTCTGCTGGGTCTACTGGGAACTCTGGAGGCCGAGCAGCAGAGTCAGTGGACAGAATGCCTCCCCTCCTTGGTACAAGCCTATAATAACAGCGTGCACAGTACAACGGGGTATGCCCCGTCATTTTTAATGTTCGGGAGGCACATGCGCTTACCAGTTGATATGCAGCCAGTGGAGGGAGCGCTCCGGTTCCTGTAACTCCGGGCCAACGCCCTAAGCTGTGAGTTATGAAGATTTGCAGTTCTATATATTAATATAATCACGTGTGCTATTCTGTGTGGATTGTAGTGAAACACAAGTGGGAGTGCATAGCGAGTGCACGAAGAGATCCAGCCCGTTTCTGAAAATAATATCTTTTTTTGTCTTGGAATCCAATGAATGAGATCAACTAGTGGTGAACTCCTTTCCATTACTTCTTTGACTAGATGAATCAGTGGATGATTTTCGTTTCACCGCTTGTGGTATTATTATGTCTCCAGCAGTGATCGCTTCAGCTTTGTTGAAGCGACGATATACATTTCTGACTGCCTGAGCCCCGTGAAGAGAACCAGTTCAGCTTCGCTGAAAAAGTCACCATTCTCTGTCCGCCTGAGCCCCGTGAAGAGAACCAGTTCAGCTTCGCTGAAGAAGCCGCCATTCTCCGTCCGCCTGAGCCCCGTGAAGAGAAACAGTTCAGCTTCGCTGAAGAAGCCACCATTCTCTGTCTGCCTGAGCCCCGTGAAGAGAACCAGTTCTGCTTCGCTGAAGAAGTCACCATTCTCTGTTCGTCTGAGCCCCGTGAAGAGAACCAGTTCTGCTTCGCTGAAGAAGTCACCATTCTCTGTTCGTCTGAGCCCCGTGAAGAGAACCAGTTCTGCTTCGCTGAAGAAGTCACCATTCTCTGTTCGTCTGAGCCCAGTGAAGAGAACCAGTTCTGCTTCGCTGAAGAAGTCACCATTCTCTGTCTGCCTCTGCCCCGTGAAGAGAACCAGTTCAGCTTCGCTGAAGAAGCCACCATTCTCTGTTCGTCTGAGCCCCGTGAAGAGAACCAGTTCAGCTTCGCTGAAGAAGTCACCATTCTCTGTTCGTCTGAGCCCTGTGAAGAGAACCAGTTCAGCTTCGCTGAAGAAGCCGCCATTCTCCGTCCGCCTGAGCCCCGTGAAGAGGAGCAAGCCAGTGCAGTGTGGGCTAGCTGCAAGAAGTCGAAACTTTCCTTCTTTTTAATTAGTACTTTTTTTTATTAAATAAAACCTTTTTAAATCTTATTTAGTCTGGTTGTCCTCTGTCTGCCTGTGTGCCCGTGGTGTCGGCTCCTCACAGTGGTGTCCCAAATTCAAGAGGGATGCGGCTGGGTCATTTCCTGGTAGTTGCCCACCCCGACCTGTGACAATATGAACAACATTAATTCCCATAGATTAAATAACTGTAATGCAAACCAACGAGGATGAAATTTGTATAAAACCATTGTTTTGCAGTTTGAGAAGATGGAGGATTACACAGGCGTTCAGTGTGAGGTCTGGAAAAAGGTCACACAGGCTGGTCATAAGAAGAACACGTATCGTCTGTGGGTCACACGTCAAGAGGGAAATGATTCCCCAGCCGTCCCGTACCACTATGAGATGATGGGCTTCAACACTCTCTTGGAGTCTCACAATGACAAATACATGATTGACTACAGTGACTTCAGTCCTCGAACTGAGTCCGACATTTTCACTCCACCTGGAGGTAACTGGAAAACACACATTCAGTGACATGTCTTTGTCCATCTCTTTTACACTTACAGACTATCAAATCAAATGCTCACTGAGGTTTTATGTGTCTAGATATGACATATAAGGAGTTTCCGGATCCTCCTGAGGAGCGTCAGATATTGGCCAACCCCCTTCAAGACTATGTCAGCACCTCTCCTGTTAGCCACGCCCACCGTTTGTTTGGCCCCTTTAAGGAAAAGTTTGAACGTCAGTATAAAAGTGAGAAGGAGCACGAGGAGCGCGAGAGTTACTTTTTACATTCTCTTCGGTGAGGAAAAACAAATACGTGAGCAATCTGTGAACTTGTCTGATTTAAGATGCATATGCTTTTTTTGTTTAACACCCTCTTCCTCCTCAGGCATGTGCACTCTATGAACAGAGCCGGTCTTACATACAGCCTCGGTATCAATCACTTCTCTGACTGGTCAAAGGCAGAGTGGGCCAGGATGACAGGAGGTTTATTAATTCCAGATAAGAAAAAGGCTGTTACAAGTAAGTCCTTTTGCAAGAGTTTGTCATTAAAATCTAAAGGTTAAAAAGATTTATTGTGGCTTGTGTTTCATTGCTACTTTAACGCTTGAGGTTTTGAAGGTTTAAAAGTGTTAAAAATGTTGTAAAATGAATTCAAATTATTTGGATATTAATTTTAAAGTAAAATTGTAATTTACAAAACCTAATTTAATTTAGTGTGTGATTTACACACAGCCTCGGTATAAACAACTTCTCAGATTGATCGAAGGAAGAGTGAACAAATACTGTTAAAATCGATTAGTTGAGTACATCAATTTTGAAAAATTAAGTAAATAAACACCTCTCTTAATTAGAAAAAGAGTGTGAAATTACAAGTTATGTGAGTGCATTGTTTTTCTACTAGTGAAATTTACTTAGATTAAGAGGAAGATGAAGAAAATTAAGTTGCAGTTACCTAATAAGAATGAGTTCAGACGAACATAATGTGCTCAAGTTAGTACAAGTTAATTTTCTTTTGTTTCAAACACACTGTTGAGTTGAATTTCTACACTAAAACTAATGCTAATAATACTATAAAAAAAAAAACACCGGTTGTTGTTTATTCTTTATTTAGAATACCCATCAAATTTAAGTTTATGAAGTATTAACATTTTTCCAAAATAATGGTCTTGCAGTGAGCTCTTTCCTTATACATGTGAAAACTGAAGAAGAGTGAGCAAATAACCTCTACCCATTCTAATGCCTATGAAATAGCTAATATTTCAGCTGCAAACACAGAAAGACCATCATTTAGTACTATATACCTTTGAACATGTTGAACATTTTTTTATGGTGATGACATCAATCTCATAAATAGCTAAAGAGTATATAAATACTATTTACATACACATTAGCTATTTATTTAGGAGATTGATCAATGATATCACTGTAAATCAATGTTCAACACACTGAACTTCAGCCCATTGTAAACAGAGCTTTATATAACATACACTTTTTTTTAACCTAAATTCAAAACACTCAAACAACCGCTTAAGAGCTGGCCAATCTTCAATTTGAGCCTATATTACAGTAGTTTAAAGTTAATTTAATTCTTCTAAGTTCTAATTGCTTTTTTTTTTTTTTTTTTTTTTACATATATCTTAACCAGTAATTCAGGAATGAGTGTACCTTTAAAAGCACCAGCACAATCACAGTACATTTTCCCAGAGGTGAAAGATTGACTGATTCCAGGCGACCCTCAAAGATCACCCCCGCAGTCTCTACCAATGGGTATCAAACACAGACCTTTACCCAGTTCAATAAATATTTGTCCACCCCCAATGAACCCTCATGTTATAGCCTATGTGGCGTTAATCCAGTCCCTCCTTCGTGCGTTTTTATTGCGAACTTCTGTTATCCACGAACACACCCGTTAGACGTTTTCAGACGGACGAAAGCTTATTTTCCATCTCCAGTGGATGTTTGTAGCTTTAGATTGCAGTATGTGGCGTCTTCTCGCTGGGTTTGTGCTTCTGCTGTGTGCTGCAGGTAAAGAGAAAACATGATAATTTGACACATTTCCTGTGATGTTTTGAACCCTAAACGTGTTGTGCAAATATGCAAGAAAAGTTGATTCAGTGAATTGTGATCTCTCTGTGTTTTCTTCCCCAGATGCCACACCAGTTGGTGGCAGAACAGTTCCTGATTTTGGAAAGATGTATCATGTCAAAGGTGCATTTCTGCCTAATTACACAGTACATCCCAGTACAGTACACTGCTTTTTCAGTATGTAACATGTACCTCTTTTACGTAGGTGAGCTGACTTTGCCTTATTCTGGTGATGGGATAAAGGAACCGTTTGAAGTTTGGTACGACCTTGAGGGGAACAGAAGTCGCATCGATTATCGTAATAGTCAGTGATCTTCTCATGATGAAGTCACATAATGTTAAAATCAAAATAGATTATGAATGCAGCCTCTCTTCATTGATGCTCTCTACACAGGTACAGTGCGCACTTTTCTGATTGGAAACGACTTTGATTATGGTGCCATTTATCAGATCACACCAGTTACCACTCGGACTGAAATCCAAGCTATTAAATATTTCCAGCTTAATGGTACAAAGGAGGATCCAATACGTCCACAGGCAGCACTTCCTGATCTGCAGGGCTTTGAAGTATGTACTATAAAACAAACAATTTATTTAGAAAAAAAAATGTCTCAGGGGCCGTTTTCACGACACCATTCTCAACTAAAACCTTTTCATGCATTTTGGCCATTAATTTACATGACAATAGTGTTTTAGGGGGTTTCAAAGTGCAAGATTCTGAAAACAATACTGTTATTTTCTCTGTGTAAACTACAAAAATGAACACGTGCGCATGTGCGTTACGTGTTCAGTGACATCGCCAACTACTGGCCTGGCAGCAGAATACAGCGATTTAGGTCGTTTTTGCAGATCCTTGTGCACGGGATCGTTGTCGTCTGTTCAATTAAATTCAATTAACATTTATTTGGATAGCGCATTTCACAATGCCTATTGTTTCAAAGCAGCTTTACAGAAAATGCATGTCTACAATTTAGAGTGATCTGTTATCAGAGGTGACTGTCCAAGTTATTTATTTCAGAAATGTACATCTACAACTCACACAGTTAGCTAATAATGTATTCATTTGTACAATGTATTAATTTAAGGCAGAAACAATGAGCTCATTGAAGTAATGAATACATGTTGATTAGGATGATTAGGATGTATAGAAAAATGTAGCACTGATGCATGTTGATTCAGCGCTTGCTTCATGATCTGAACCTCGCAGGAGTTGGCGTCGTGTCTTCACATGTGTTATGATCATCTGAAGTCTTCATAAGAGGCTGGATCCAAACTGGAGCTGACATACTCTCTAGTTAACTCAGGAGAACAGAGAAGCAAATGGAAAATAATTGGCGTAGCTGTTGTTCATAACTTTAAGCAAAGATAATTATGTGCATTTCATCTGATATAACTGGAGTATAAGGTTATGAGATGCATTATATGAATGCTAGGCTAAAGAGATGCATCTTTAGTCTAGATTGAGAGTGAGTTTGAGGCCCGAACATTATCAGGAAGACTTTCCATAGTTTAGGAGCCAAATGTGAAAATGCTCTCCCTCCTTTAGTGGACTAAGATATCCTATACCACCAGAAGCCCTGAGTTTTGTGATTATAAAGAGTGTGATGGATTGTTGGGCGATAGAAGATCAATTAAATACACATGAACCGTCTGTACGTGAAAAATCCTTTTTCTGTTTTTAGTACATCGTTGACGTGTAAACAGACCCTCAGTGTTGTTGTTTTTTGTCGGAATGATGAAAGTCAGTGGGGTCCAATATAGAAAACAAACGTAATCCAAAATGCCTTGTGCTATGTAGAAAAAAGTCAAACAGGTTTAGAAAGATATGAAAAACATTAAATCCCGTATATTCAAATAACTGTAATGCAATAAAACAATGAGGATGAAATTTGTATAAAATCATTGTTTTTGCAGTTTGAGAAGATGGAGGATTACGCAGGCGTTCAGTGTGAGGTCTGGAAAAAGGTCACACAGGCTGGTCATAAGAAGAACACATATCGTCTGTGGGTCACACGTCCAGAGGGAAATGATTCCCCAGCCGTCCCGTACCACTATGAGATGATGGGCTTCAACACTCTCTTGGAGTCTCACAATGACAAATACATGATTGACTACAGTGACTTCAGTCCCCAAACTGAGTCCGACATTTTCACTCCACCTAGAGGTAACTGTAGAACACACATTCAGTGAAATGCCTTTGTCCGTCTCTTTTACACTTACAGACCATCTAATCAGATGCTCACTGAGGTTTTATGTGTCTAGATATGACATATAAGGAGTTTCCGGATCCTCCTGAGGAGCGTCAGATATTGGCCAACCCCCTTCAAGACTATGTCCACACCTCTCCTGTTAGCCATGCCCACCGTTTGTTTGGCCCCTTTAAGGAGAAGTTTGAACGTCAGTATGAAAGTGAGAAGGAGCACGAGGAGCGTGAGAGCTACTTTTTACATTCTCTTCGGTGAGGAAAAACAAATCCGTGAGCAATCTGTGATCTTGTCTGATTTAAGATGCATATGCTTTTTTTGTTTAACATCCTCTTCCTCCTCAGGCATGTGCACTCTATGAACAGAGCCGGTCTTACATTCAGCCTCGGTATCAACCACTTCGCTGACCGGTCAAAGGCAGAGAAGGCCAGGATGACAGGAGGTTTATTATTTCGAGATAAGAAAAAGGCTGTTACAAAATAGTCCTTACACATTTCTTTGAGTCTGTTGCCGACATATGATACGATAAACTTTCTCAGATTAAGTGTTTTTGCAAGAGTTTGTCATTAAAATCTAAAGGTTAAAAAACTGTGAAATCATCGTTTTAAGTAGTTCGTAGCAACTTAAACGGTCCTCTGATGAGAATAGTGGTAATTTAATCTTTTTCTAAATCATCATCATAATTACATTTGGTTTAATTGAGTATCTGCATCTTCAGATAATTTTGGCAAAATGTATAATTTTCAGTTTATGGTTTGTAGCTGCTCTTCTGTGTATAAAGTGTTGATGGTGACATTGCTTATCGAATCCCAAATGTATTGAAATAGTACTAATGATTGAAATACTGATTAAAGCCATAAGTTTTGTCTTTGATTAAATGTACATAACATCAGTTCAGGCTTGTGCACAATTCAGAATTGAATTGAGAATGACTCCTTAATTCCAATTCAATTCTTGAATTTGAATTGATGTCAAAAACAGGATCTAGAATTACAATTCGAATTTGAATTTAAAGGAAGCAGAATTGCAATTCAATAAAAATTCAAAGAAATTCATATACATATATTTAGTGTTGCAGGAAAGATATACAGAACGGTACAGACTCAATGAAAAAAACATTTGAGGAGCAATTGAGAATTAGATGCAACAGTGTTGCTCAGTAATTTTTTGCATTGAATAAATGATAACTGCATTTACAACATTTTTGTGTTTGTGTGATTACTTTGAAATGAAAATTACATTGGAACAAAACTAATTAAACAACACTGAGGGGGTAATTTATTTCAAGAATTTGATCAATATCTATTTTAGAACAACATGTATGCAGGGTTGAGGAGTAAATAGTTATGTGAAATGAAATTTCTGTTATTAAATTACAAAATTAATGTAATTGTATTTAGTTGTATTACTGAGGTTAAAGGGGAAGTGAAGCAGTCAATCAAGTTTACATGATTTACAAGATGGATTTCCACTTTAATCAACAATTATATAAGAAACATGACAAATGTAAACATATAAAAGAAAAAAAAGAAAAACCGCTATATCTTTTGCTGACAGGGCGCTGCCATTGTGTGCAGTATTCTAAAGTGTGACGTCACGGGGTTGGTTGGCTTTAATAAACCTGGCTGAATGTATTAATATCACGACGTCAAACTGTCTACACCACGGAGTTTTGACCGCGATTCGCGAACAACTAATGAAGTCTAACATATGTTATATACAGCAGATGGACTCTGACACGGTGGGCATCGCATTACAACAGCCACACGCGCTGCAAGGCTGCAACTTACCAACCCGCTCTTCGCCCAAAACGTTTCGGTTACTCACGTAACCTCTGTTCTCTCTAGAAGAGGGAACGAGTATTGCGTAGTTGCTTACGCTACGGGAAAGCCTTTCTTTCTCGAGATACTGAAGCCAAAAATTATCCTTAATTTTTATAATCTTGTCAACGCAGTGCGGCAGCCTGCAGACCTAGGGCAAGCTTACTAGCGTGCCCATTGGCTGCCCTGCGGCAACTGCAGCAGCCTACCGCTGAGCCCTTGGCGTGACGTCACGACCAATGAGCGCGCTTGGCGCGCTTAATGCGTCACAGCCCGCGAAAAGGGGTGTGGCTTAGCGTATATAAACAGGGCTCGGAGGCTGCTTCTCTGGTTTCTGTCGCATGAAGCGAAATGAGCTCGTGGTGCGAGCACGGCGGGCTACGCAATACTCGTTCCCTCTTCTAGAGAGAACAGAGGTTACGTGAGTAACCGAAACGTTCTCTTACGAGAGGTTCTCTCGTATTGCGTAGTTGCTTACGCTACGGGAACGCCCTTGTCAACGCCGTGCGCGCCCAGCATCCACTGAATGAGTCCCAGGGAGAGCCCGGGGAACGTGATAGCAGAGAGCCGGGCGGCCCGAAGAGGGCTAGCGCCGTACATAAGCACACACTAGGGGGTTAGGAGCGGCACGGCCGGTCCGAACTGACAATTCCCTGCATAGTGCAGCTCAACCAGTAGAGCTAAATCACACAACGTAGCCCGCGCACAGATAGTGGGCTGGCATACGCGAGACTTAGACTGATAACACTTTAGCCTGCAAGGCGGGAACATCCAGGTTGTAAAACCTAACAAATGTGGAGGGGGAGGCCCAGCCTGCCGCTGCACAAATGTCATGAATGGGAATCCCGCTGGACCACGCCCACGACGAGGCGATGCCTCTGGTGGAGTGAGCTTGAATGCCCAATGGGCACTGCAGGTCTTTAGACGCATAAGCAGCAGCAATAGCGTCCACTATCCATCTGGACAGGCTGTGTTTCGAGGCGGCGAGACCCTTGGTGCGCCCGCCAAACGAAACAAAGAGCTGTTCCACCACTCGTTTGACTGAAGACAGTGCTATCAGAAAAACGGTTTTGAGCGTGAGGTATTTCATATCCACAGTTTCCAAGGGTTCGAAGGGATGCGCTTTCAGGGCCTCCAAGACCAGTGAAAGATCCCACATAGGAACCGAGGGGGGTCGCGGGGGGTTCATCCTCCTGGCTCCTCTAAGGAAGCGGATGACGAACTCGTTCCTTCCTAATGCGCGGCCCAGCTCTGAACAGAGAGCGCTGAAATGGCCGTGACATAGACTTTGAGCGTGGAGGGGGACCTGCCCGCGTCCAGTAACTCTTGAAGGAACACAGTACTCGCGATACCCCACATGTCTGTGGATCGAGCCCCTTAGCAGTGCACCATCTGTTAAACACTGACCATTTCGACATGTAGAGCCGCCTCGCAGAGGGGGCTCTAGATTGTATGATCGTGTTCATGACCCCGTCTGGCAGATCAGCGTGTAATCGTTGAGGCTCCACGCATGCAGAGACAGCGCTCTGGATGGGGATGCCATATCGAGCCACGGGCTTGAGAGAAAAGGTCTCTCTTCACCGGTATCGGCCAGGGGGCTGAGTCTGCCAGCTGTATTAGATCCGGGAACCAAGCTTGGTTCTCCCAGTATGGGGCTAAGAGGAGCACTGTGTGGCGCGCTTCCCTGATTCTCTTGATGACCTGAGGCAGCAGAGAGACCGGGGGAAAAGCATACAGCGGGCCGCTGGGCCGGGTCTGGGCCAGCGTGTCCTCGTTCTTCGAGAAGAACTCTGGGCAATGAGCGTTGTCTTTTGACGCAAAAAGGTCGACTTTCGCTTTGCCGAAACGGCGCCACAGTGACTGGACTGTTTGGGGGTGTTGAGACCACTCCCCAGGGGGAACGCTGTCCCTGGACAGTCTGTCGGGGCCCTCGTTCAGGTGGCCAGGCACATGCGCGGCTCTCTCAGCGAGCGCAGAGAGTACTGAGCCCACACGAGGAGGCGTTCCGCCAGGGTGCAGAGCGTCTGATCTGACACCGCCCTGGCGATTCACATAGGCCACTACCAATGTATTGTCCGTGCGGACTAGAACATGGTGACCGTGGAGGAATGGGAGGAAGTGTTTGAGAGCTTTCTCGACCGCGAGCATCTCTAGACAGTTTATGTGTAGGAGATTCTCCTGGTCTGACCAGCGGCCATAGACCGGTCTGCCTTCGAAGAGCGCTCCCCAATCTAGGTTGGAAGCGTCTGTCGAGACAACTTTCCGGTGTGAAATCACTCCCATAGTCACTCCTGTGTGATACCATTCGGCTGCCAGCCAGGGCTGCAGGGCTGAAAAGCAGCTCTGATTCACTCTGACTCGCAAGCCGCCGGCCGCCCAGGCTCGGTGGGGCACGCGCGCTTTCAGCCAGCGTTGAAGCGGGCGCATGCGCAGTAAGCCCAGCTGGAGCACTGCTGCAGCTGAGGCCATATGCCCCAGGATACGCTGGAATGTCCTCAGCGGAACCCGGCTGCCTATTTGGAGGGATGCGGCGAGGAGGCGGATGCGGCGCGCGCGCTGCTCCGACAGTCTGGCCGTCATAGCCACCGAGTCCAGTTCTATTCCAAGAAGGAAATTGACTGACGGGGCGATAGCGAGCTCTTGGTCCAGTGACCGAGAGACCCAGCTCCTCCAGATGGCTGAGAAGCGCTGTTCCGTGAGACACAAGTTCCGTCTCTGACAGCGCTAGAATAAGCCAATCGTCCAGATAATTCAGTATTCGCATTCCCTGTTTTCTCAGGGGAGCGAGAGCCGTGTCCATGCATTTCGTAATGTACGGGGTGCCAAAGACAGGCCGAAGGGCAGGATTGTGTACTGATATACTCGACCGTTGAAGGCGAATCTCAAGAATGGCCTGTGACGGGGAGTTATCTGGATCTGAAAATATGCGTCTTTTAGATCGAGAGAGATAAACCAGTCTCCTGGGCAAATCTGCGCGAGGATTTTCTGGTTGTGATCATTTTGAACGGCCGTCTCATGAGGGCTTTGTTCAGATGTCTCAGATCTAAAATAGGTCTTAACGCTCCGTCCTTCTTGGGTACGAGGAAGTAGCGGCTGTAAAGGCTCGACTCGCTTAGAGAAGGATGAACCTGTTCTATAGCCCTTTTGCGCAGTAGCTTCGCTATTTCGGCTTGAAGCAGGTGCGCAGCTTCTGAACTCACTTTCGTCTCCGTCTGTGCTAGAAAGCGCGGAGGGCGACGAGCGAATTGAAGCGAATAGCCGTGTTTTATAGTACTCAGCACCCATTCTGACGCGCCCTGAATAGCTTCCCATGCTTCCGCATGCATAGCTAGGGGTCGAATGGTCTCTGGGTTCAGATCGCCGCGCTGCGCGGGATTGGGGAACCTGTATCAGAGAGGATGGAGCGGCGTGCGCGCCGCTGGTGCTCGAACACGGGGGCTGGTGAACAGTATTGGCCGGCTGTACAGCGTTCGGTAGCTCGGTCCCAGAGGATGGAGCGCGATTTGCTGACAAACACCCCTGGCGCGAAAGCGGCGTGGGGATTGTAATGTCTAAAAGTGAGTGCGCGTGCACCTGAGCGGGCGCAGAGTTTACACTTATGACACGGCCAGAGTTTGGGAGCTTAGAGGGTGTGCGACCCGAGGTAACTGAATGGCAGAGCGAGCAGCGGGTAGGTGTGAGCACAAAGTTGTGGGCACATTTACTACACTTAGTACTCGAGCGGCTTGTGTCCGCTTTATGAGAGAGCGCTCTATGCGCGTTACCATGGGGACCATGTTTGTGTGAAGCAGTGAGCACATGGGAGTGGGCACATTTTCTACACTTATAACACCCTCGGCTTGAGCCGCTGTTGCCCGGGGTAACCGAGTGGCAGAGCGAGTTACAGGTAGATGTGAGCACAGAGTTGTGGGCACATTTACTACACTTATTACTCGAGCGGCGTGTGACCGCTTTATGAGAGAGCGCTCTGAACGCGTTACCATGGGGACCGCGTTTGTGTGTAGCAGTGAGCACATGGGAGTGGGCACATTTTCTACACTTGTAACACCATCGGCGTTATAGAGCAAATGCTTTGATGGCTCATATGTTTAGACGCTCATAAATACTCAAGCACCATCCTGTGAGATGCAGGTTTGCTTTCTGTATGTAAGAAAGCTGGCCGCGAGCTTGGAGAAGACAGCAGAAAAAATATTTTCTGCCGCCAGAGCCGGATTTGAACACGGTTCTCCAGTAAAATTCTGCCACTGAGCCACAGGGGCACACATGAGCTTCCAGTTGGTGCGAGCATATGACCGAGCGTCGTGTTTCGGCGTTTGTTTGCAGGCGCGCGTGTATTAAAACAGGCCCGTTTACTGCAGCATTAGTATTTCCAGCCGCCTAACTTAGAGAGGACTGAGAAATATGTATCCCTTGAGATGCGGGTTTGCTTTCTGTATGTAAGAAAGCTGGCCGCGAGCTCGGAGAAGCAAGCAGAAAAAAGTTTTTTTTTTTTTTTTTTTTTTTTTTTCTGCTGCCAGAGCCGGATTCGAACACGGGTCTCTGGTGCGGAAGCCTAATGTTCTGCCACTGAGCCACAGGGGCACACATGAGCTTCCGGTCAGTGCAAGCATATGACCGAGCGTCGTGTTTCGTTTCGGCGTTTGTTTGCAGGCGCGCGTGTATTAAAACAGGCCCGTTTACTGCAGTATTAGTATTTCCAGCCGCCTGAACTTAGAGGGGACTGAGAAATCTGTATCCCGTGAGATGCGGGTTTGCTTTCTGTATGTAAGAAAGCTGGCCGCGAGCTCGAGAGAAGCAAGCAGAAAAAAGTTTTTCTGCTGCCAGAGCCGGATTCGAACACGGGTCTCTGGTGCGGAAGTCTAATGTTCTGCCACTGAGCCACAGGGGCACACATGAGCTTCCAGTCAGTGCGAGCATATGACCGAGCGTTTGTTTGCAGGCGCGCGTGTATCACAACAGGCTCGTTTACTGCAATAATAGTATTTCCAGCCGCCTGAACTTAGAGGGGACTGAGAAATATGCGAGGATTGGAGGGAGTCCGGCCTAAGCGGGACGTAAACACTCTCTCTTCCTCCTTTCGCCGGTGCTCGTGACGTCCGCTCTGATATCCCTTGAGAACGGCGCAGTTGCGCGGCTCGAACAAAGGGAGAGAGAGCGGGAAGATGTCATTATGTGCTGTGACATCGTTTGTTTGCAGGCGTGCGTGTATAACAGGCTCGTTTACTGCAATATAGATATTTCTAGTCGCCTGAGCTAGGAGGGGACTGAGAAATGTGTGAGAAACGGAGGTGGCCGGAGAGTGACGCGCGCGACCGAGACGCGGGGTAGCTTTCTTATAACGTAAAGGAAGCCAGCCCGTGACCGTCTACTTCTGACATCCCTTGTGAGCGGCGCCTTGCGCGGCTCGAACAGAGGGGGAGAGGGCGTGCGTCATCCGGGGGGGGTAGCTTCCTTGTAACGTAAAGGAAGCTATAGCCCGTGACCGTCCGTTCTGACATCCCTTGTGAGCGGCGCCGTTTGCGCGGCTTGACAGAGGGGAGTAACCAGCTGGTCTGCTTCATCCCCTGAGGCGACGGCAGTGCGGGCAGAGGCCGGCCGCTGCGCGTCGGTGAAGGGCGGGGGAGAAGGAGAGAGCGAGGCTCGCGGGAGGGGCTCCGGCGAGCGCTCAGCTATAACCACCGGCTCGGAAGGCCTTTGAGAGCGGCGTTTTTTCTTACGCGGCCCGGAAGAGGCAGCCGGAGAAGGTGGAGGATCGTGAAACATGGCGAGTCGAGCCCGCAGGGTCGACATCGGCAAGTCCTCACACTGTTCGCAGCCGCCCGTGAAGGGCGCGGGCTGCGTGGTCGAAACCCAGGCAGAGAGCGCAGATCACGTGGCGGTCTCCGTCGCTGAGCGCGGCTCTGCACGAGCCACAGGATGAGCGAGGCATTTGCAACAACGCCTCGCGCTCTTTTAGATGCAAAGTGTGTCGCGGGGCGAACACACAAACACATACAACACAGAGCAGTAAAAGGATATATTCGCCGGATAGCGAAGCAGGCAGGGAAAGCTGAAGGCGGCGAAGGCGGCCGGCGTCCTCAGGCTGAGATCCTCGGCGTGCTGGTCGCTTGATTCGACGGCGGCTTCCTCAGAGAGCAGCGATGCGTAGAGCTTCGCTGAAAAGACAGAAATCAGAGAAGCAGCCTCCGAGCCCTGTTTATATACGCTAAGCCACACCCCTTTTCGCGGGCTGTGACGCATTAAGCGCGCCAAGCGCGCTCATTGGTCGTGACGTCACGCCAAGGGCTCAGCGGTAGGCTGCTGCAGTTGCCGCAGGGCAGCCAATGGGCACGCTAGTAAGCTTGCCCTAGGTCTGCAGGCTGCCGCACTGCGTTGACAAGATTATAAAAATTAAGGATAATTTTTGGCTTCAGTATCTCGAGAAAGAAAGGCTTTCCCGTAGCGTAAGCAACTACGCAATACGAGAGAACCTCTCGTAAGAGAACCACCACCGGCTGTTCGACATAACTTACCACTGCTCGGTTCCCACGCCGTATCGGCTCAAATGCATATATTAATACATGCTAACTTACATGGTGTTGTTGACAAGAGACATGAATATGATGGCAGACATCGCGAACAATGTTTCCATGTGCAGTTAACATAACGTTAACGTTAGACGTCGTCTTTTTGTCTGGTACTAATAAACTCCACTAAAGTTAGCTAAACACTAAGTTAGTGTTAGCTAGTTCATGCTTACAGCTGTTAGCTAATAATGACTGTACCTAACGTTAGTTGTTCGCGGTCAAAACTCCGTGGTGTAGACAGTTTGACGTCGTGATATTAATACATTCAGCCAGGTTTATTAAAGCCAACCAACCCCGTGACGTCACACTTTAGAATACTGCACACAATGGCAGCGCCCTGGCAGCAAAAGATAACGGTTTTTCTTTTTTTTCTTTTATATGTTTACATTTGTCATGTTTCTTATATAATTGTTGATTAAAGTGGAAATCCATCTTGTAAATCATGTAAACTTGATTGACTGCTTCATTTCCCCTTTAAATGTTTAATTCAATAATCAGCTTAAAACGAAATTGCTTTGCATTGATAAAGTTATCCAAATAAAGTAATCCAAACCACATCTGTAATTGGTAACTAATAACAGTAAGCAATAACATTTCCAAAGTAACCTTCCTAACACTGAATGCATGCGAGACTCAACACATTCTTTCTGTTGAGTGACTCTGTGGAATTTCTTTGAATTGCCATGAATTTAATTTCACTTCCTGTCATTCCAATTCAAATTCAATTCAACGTCCTGTGGGGTGGAGTAAATTCAATTCAAATTCCAATTCATGAATTGAATGGAGGCCAATTCTGAATTTTGCACAAGCCTGCATCAGTTCTGACCAAAGATTTTGTATCAATCAATAAGTAAACTTTTGTGTCAGAATATTCAAAAATCTGTTTTAAAACCAGTGTTTACTTTTACTTAAATTAGGCTGATTTAAAAAAAAAATAAAAATAAATAAAAATGAAGATAACAATTTAATCCAAAAATGAAGAGGAAGAAAATATGTGTTGCGGCTTCGGTTTCATTTCTACTTTAACGCTTGAGGTTTTGAAGGTTTGAAAGTGTTAAAAATGTTGTGAAATGAATTCAGATTATTCAGATATACATTTTACAGTAAAATTGTAATTTACAAAACCTAATTTAATTAGTGTGTGATTTACACACAGCCTCTATATCAACAACTTCTCAGATTGATTGAAGGAAGAGTGAACAAATACTGTTAAAATTGATTAGTTGAGTACATTTTGAAAAATTAAGTAAATAAAAATCATTCTTAATTAGAAAGAGTGTGAAATTACAAGTTATGTGAGTGCATTGTTTTTCTACTAGTGAAATTTACTTCGATTAAGAGAAAGATTAAGAAAATTAAGTTGCAGTTACCTAACAAGAATGAGTTCAGATGAACAATGTGCTCAAGTTAGTACAAGTTAATTTTCTTTTCTTTCAAACGCGCTGTTAACTTGAATTTCTACACTAAAACTAATACAAATAATACTATTCTAAAAAAAAAAAAATTAAAAAAAAGGACAACTGTTGTTATTTATTCTTTATTTAGAATAAATATTTATTTATTTGATATTTTTCTTAAATAACAAAATTGCTTACACACTTGCATGGATTTTAGGGCCAGCACAAAGTGAAATGTGTCTATGCAGTGTACAAGAGTCCATTTAAAAACACAGGCATTTGGGTAACTTCCCAGGCCGTCAACAACAATTATAATTAGCATGAATAAAACTATTAGACACCCTTATAATTGTAATATATTATTTTACAATTTATTTTCTTTTTTTATTTAACTTGATTAATTTTTTTCCACTGTGCTAGTAGCTCTTGTCATGTTTCAAGTTAATATCTTTGCAGTTCAAGTTCTTTCTCTTGTTCCTTAATCCTGCCTAATTCCACCCTAATACATATTCTTTCTTGTTTTATGACTCCATCTACCATTTAATTGCCTTTAATATCCCAGCATGTAGCCATACCCACAACAAGTAGGCCTATATCATATTTAGAATTATAAAGTTTATGTAGTATTAACATTTTTCCAAAATAATTGTCTTGCAGTGAACTCCTTTCCTTGTCTGAGCAAATAACCTCTACCCATTCTAATGCCTGTGAAATAGCTAATATTTCAGCTGCAAAACAGAAAGACCATCATTTAGTCACTGAGGTGAGAAAATAAACATGATCCATCTACACATTTGAACATGTTGAAAATTTTTTTTTACGGCGATTACATCAATCTCATAAATAGCTAATGACAAGAGTATATAAATGGTTTAATCTACTACATACACATTAGCTATTTATTAAGGAGATTGATCTATGTTATCACTGTAAATCAATGTTCAACACACTGAACTGCAGGCCATAAACAGTGCTTTAAGATACACTTTTCCCCCTACAAATTCAAAACACTCAAACAACCACCGAAGAGCAGGCCAGTCTTCAATTTAAGCCTATATTCCAGTAGTTTAAAGTTAATTTAATTCTTCTACGTTCTAATTGCTTTTTTACATATCTTAACCAGTAATTCAGGAATGATACCTGTAAAAGCACCAGCACATTCACAGTAGGCCTACATTTTCCCAGGGGTGAAAGATGGACTGATTCCAGGCGACCCTCAACGATCACCCCCGCAGTCTCTACCGATGGGTATCAAACACAGACCTTGACTCAGTTCACGAGTTCACCCTTACATCAGTTAAACAGAGTAAAGATTATGCGTATTTGGCTTGCTTTCCGGGGGAGCTAGGCTCCGAGCTCGGAAATTTTGCCCAAACCCAGAGCTCCCCCGTTGTTGTAAGAGTATTTAGAAGGGAGGAGATGGTGTGGTGGAGGAATGCTGTAAAACTGTCAACGAATGGAGGTAAGTTTGCAGTAGGTAGGCTATATACACCTCGGCTCTTACCTCGTTTATTGGGTTGATTAACAGAGTGTGGTCCACTCGTGTCTAATTAGGTTTGATTGTCTGAATGCGCGCCACATGTGTTTAATTAGGGTTAATTATCTGAACGTGCTCCTCCCGAACTTTGTTAATGAAACATCATTTCAATAAATATTTGTCCACACCCGATGAATCCTCATGTCGTATGTGGCGCTAATCCAGTTCCTCCTTTGTGCGTTTTTATTGCGAACTTCTGTTATCCACGAACACACCCGTTAGACGTTTTCAGACGGACGAAAGCTTATTTTCCATCTCCAGTGGATGTTTGTAGCTTTAGATTGCAGTATGTGGCGTCTTCTCGCTGGGTTTGTGCTTCTGCTGTGTGCTGCAGGTAAAGAGAAAACATGATAATTTGACACATTTCCTGTGATGTTTTGAACCCTAAACGTGTTGTGCAAATATGCAAGAAAAGTTGATTCAGTGAATTGTGATCTCTCTGTGTTTTCTTCCCCAGATGCCACACCAGTTGGTGGCAGAACAGTTCCTGATTTTGGAAAGATGTATCATGTCAAAGGTACATTTCTGCCTAATTACACAGTACATCCCAGTACAGGACACTTCTTTTTAAGTGTTAAATGTACCACTTTTATGTAGGTATGCTGACTTTGCCTTATTCTGGTGATGATGGGATAAAGGAACCGTTTGAAGTTTGGTACGACCTTGAGGGAAAGAGAAGTCGCATCGACTATTATCATAGTCAGTGATCTTCTCATGATGAAGTCACATAATGTTAAAATCAATATAGATTATGAATGCAGTTTCTCTTCATTGATGCTCTCTACACAGGTACAGTGCGCACTTTTCTGATTGGAAACGACTTGGCTTATGGTGCCATTTATCAGATCACACCAGTTACCACTGACACTGAAATACAAGCTATTAAATATTTCCAGCTTAATGGTACAAAGGAGGATCCAATACGTCCACAGGCAGCACTTCCTGATCTGCAGGGCTTTGAAGTATGTACTATAAAACACAAAAGTTATTTAGAAAATGTCTCGGGGCCGTTTACACGACACATTCTCAACTAAAATCTTTTCATGCATTTTGACCTTTCATTTACATGACCATAGTGTTTTAGGGTTTTTTTTTAAAGTGCAAGATTCTGAAAACAATACTGTTATTTTCACTGTGTAAACTACAAAAATGTTAATTTGTGAAAACCGTGACATCATCCGTTACGTGTTCAGTGACATCGCCAACTACTGGCCTGGCAGCAGATTACAGAGATTTAGGTCATTTTTGCAGATCCTTGTGAGCGGGATCGTTTTGACAACGTTGTCGTCTGTTCAATTAAATTCAATTAACATTTATTTAGATTTATTATTTTATTTAAATAATTCATTATATTATAATAATTCATTTCTTTATTTTATTAGCTAATAATGTATTTATACAATGTATTAGTTTAAGGCAGAAACAATGAGCTCATTGAAGTAATGAATACATGTTTGTTAACAAATGATTAGGATGTATAAAAAAATGTAGCACTGATGCATGTTGATTCAGCGCTTGCTTCATGATCTGAAGTCCTCGCAGGAGTTGGCGTCGTGTCTTCACATGTGTTATGATCATCTGAAGTCTTCATAAGAGGCTGGATCCAAACTGGAGCTCACATACTCTCTAGTTAACTCAGGAGAACAGAGAAGCAAATGGAAAATAATTAGTGTAGCTGTTGTTCATAACTTTAAGCAAAGATAATTATGTGCATTTCATCTGATATAACTGGACTATAAAGTTATGGGATGCATTGTATGAATGCTAGGCTAAAGAGATGCGTCTTTAGTCTAGATTTAAACAGGGAGAGCGAGTCTGAAGCCCGAACATTATCAGGAAGACTTTCCAGAGTTTAGGCGCCAAATGTGGACCTTTAGTGGACTTCGATATCCTATACCACCAGAAGTTTTGTGATCTTAAAGAGCGTGATGGATTGTAGGGCGATAGAAGATCAATTAAATACACAAGAGCTGTACCGTCTGTACGTGAAAAATCTGATTTTTAGTACAACGTTGACGTGTAAACAGCCCATCAGTGTTTTTTGTCTGAATGAAAGTCAATGGGGTCCAATGTTGATTTGAACTCTGACTTTCGTTGTATAGACAAAAACAGTTGAAACGTAATCCAAAATGTCTCATGCTATGTAGAACATTAAATCCCATAGAAATTAAAATGACTGCAATGCAAACCAACAATGAGGATGAAATTTGTATAAAATCATTGTTTTTGTAGTTTGAGAAGATGGAGGATTACGCAGGTGTTCAGTGTGAGGTCTGGAAAAAGGTCACACAGGCTGGTCATAAGAAGAACACGTATCGTCTGTGGGTCAAACGTCCAGAGGGAAAAGATTCCCCAGCCGTCCCGTACCACTATGAGATGATGGGCTTCAACACTCTCTTGGAGTCTTACAATGACAAATACATGATTGACTACAGTGACTTCAGTCCTCGAATTAAGTCTGACATTTTCACTCCACCTGGAGGTAACTGGAGAACACACATTCAGTGACATGCCTTTGTCCGTCTCTTTTACTCTTACAGACCATCTAATCAAATGCTCACTGAGGTTTTATGTCTAGGTATGAAATATAAGGAGTTTCCGGATCCTCCTGAGGAGCGTCAGATATTGGCCAACCCCCTTCAAGACTATGTCCACACCTCTCCTGTTAGCCACGCCCACCGTTTGTTCGGCCCCTTTATGAAGAAGTTTAATCGTCAGTATAAAAGTGAGAAGGAGCACGAGGAGCGCGAGAGCTACTTTGTAAATTCTCTTCGGTGAGGAAAAACAAATCTGTGAGCAATCTGTGATCTTGTTTTGATGCATATGCTTTTTTTGTTTAACATCCTCTTCCTCCTCAGGCATGTGCAGTCTACGAACCGAGCCGGTCTTACATACAGCGTCGGTATCAACCAATTCTCTGACTGGTCAAAGGTGGAGTTTGGCAGCATGACTGGAGGTTTATTAATTCCAAATAAGAAAAAGGATGCTACAAAATCGTCCTTACACATTTCTTAGTCTGTTGCCAACATCTGATACAGTATAATAAACTTTCTCAGATTAAGTCCTTTTGCAAGTCCGTTTTTCATTAAAAATCTAAAGGTTAAAAAGATCTGTTGTGGCTTGTTTCATCGCTACTTTTACACTTGAGGTTTTGAAGGTTTGAAAATGTTAATGTTGTAAAACGAATTCAAATTATTTGGATATTCATTTTACAGTAATTTACAAAACCTAATTTAGTGTATGATCTTACACAGCCTCGACAACTTCTCCGATTAATCGAAGGAAGAGTGAACAAATACTGTTAAAATTGATTAGATGAGTACATAAATTTAGAAAAATTAAGTAAATCAACGCCTCTCTTAATTAGAAAAAGAGTGTGAAATTACAAGTTAAGTGAGTGCATTGTTTTTCTACTAGTAAAATTTACTTCGATTAAGTTGCAGAAATTCTTTTGTTTCAAACGCGCTGTTGACTTTCTACACTAAAACGAATGCTGATAATACTATTTAAAAAAAAAAAGGATGGAACGGTTATTCTTTATTTAGAAAAAATATTTTATTTATTTGATATTCTTTAATAAATAACAAAATTGCTTACACACTTGCATGGTCATTTGCATGTATTTTAGGGCCAGCACAAAGTGAAATGTGTCTAGATGCAGTGTGTACACAAGACCATTTAAAAGATATGGGGCATCTGGGTAACTTCCCAGGCCGTCAACAACAATTATACCAAGTACTATTGCGCTGAAAGATGCTTTGAGGTGTAAATGAATTGGTCCTAGATTTGGACTGTCAGCATTCCCACAGTCATTTGAGGGAATTCCTCGGGCAAGTCACAGTTTTGCAAGTGAAAAGCAGAATTAGAAGTTTATAAAATGTTTTGTGTTGTGGCTTTTAAATAACCAGAAACCACTTCATCTTTGTAAAGAAGACACAGAAAAATCCTGTTTATTCGTAAGGACGCTGAAGAAAATCAATGTGACATATGGCATCAAAGAGTGACTGCGTAAGCTTTAAGGAGGTTCAAGATCTCAATGAAGAAGATTATTAATGAAGGCCAAAAGGGCCAAAATGTGTAAATTACATGTCAACATGTAATTATGTGTTAAGACTTTCGTTTCATATGTTTTGGCCCTTTTGGCGTTCCATAATTTAATGCAGATCACAAAGTACATGAAGCACCAAGTTGGAATGCACCCCGAACATCCTAATCATCAACTTTTTTTTATCATGTGACAGTTTACCTGCCCTAAAGTAAATTAAATTGCTCCTGTTGTAACAGCTTTGGTCTGTATGTTAATGAATTTGAGATACCCCATTGTCTGAGATGGTTCACAGGGTCCATCACCTTCTACAACTGATGACCATTTTCCTAAGTGGGGCAGAAACAATGAAACTGCTGACTTTGTTCTTCTCTATGATAATTAAAGGAGAACTCCGGTCAATTTTAACATTGAGTAAATTTTTTTGTAAATTTGGAGTGCTGTCAATACAGAGAACAACGACAAAAATCAGTGTTGCCTGCACCGTGTTATCCTCTTTTTAAAATTTACACCCTGTTGACTTCAATGGGGCAAGTACTAAACCTGCTTTTAGCCTCTTAACATCCTTGATGTGTCATTACAAGTGCACAGCCAATGTGAGTGATTCCTTCAGAGTGAACACAGGTGAATCTGACTGCAGTAGATGTGAAGGATATGAATAAAAATTATGTTAATTCAGCCAGCGCACATACCTGTATTTACTTCCTGTTTTCGGTTGAAGTGCATAGTAATCGATTGTCGAGTTCACGCACATAGGTTTAGTTTCCTATGATCACGCGTGTGAACTCAAAAATCGATTATGGACTGAAGGAATCATTCACAATGGCTGTGCACTTGTAATGACACATCAAGGATGCTAAAGGAGTCATAACCTAGTATTACCTTGGATACCTACTGCTGTATTATAGTCTTTCAGACCCTTCTAAAAAAGAAAAGTGGAAAAAAAATAAACACAGAGCTCCTCAGACCCTTATTTCTGAAGGCATTGTTGTCTCGCGAGATCTGATCGATGGGATATTTTGGCTGTCGTGGACGGTCATTTTAATAATGCAAATGAGGGGCGCGTTGATTGGTTGCAGGAAGGAGGGGGGTTGACACCGCAGGTAACGCTTTAGCATATCATTACAAAATGACATCATGGCGCAAGTTGTGAATGAACCCGACCTGGCCGCGACCAGCTTCCCGGCCAGTGTATAAGCGTTAGGCAATCAATATAATAGCCGAGTTCATGATGATCTCAGTCATTTGTTTTTTGCAAAGTACGTTAGCAGCCATTCCCCATGTTTACCTCGAAGCTAATACTCCCGCCAGTGTTGTGCCTGAACGCGTTCATTGAATGATAGTTCATGAACTCATTCATATTTTGGGCGAACGTGAACTGAACGTACCGCATTACTGCCTGATGAACGTTACTGTGAACTCGTTCATTCTGGTGTCTGTGAACGCCACGCTCTCTCAGTTTAACTTCGTTCAGTAGGATGCCAGATTTCTATAAAGCCTTCCAGGCAAAAACCCACCTAAAACACACCGTAAACCGGCCTTAATATGTAGCGGGAAAACACCCAATCTGGCAACACCAGCCACCAGTGTCTAGTTCGATCTCGATCTTGTTGACGTCAAGACGGGGCAGAAATCAAAATCTCGTTTTTTAGTGCTCGTGCACGTGGGCTATTTTACAAACCCTGAGGTAAACAAATGCTTCACTTTTAAATATCGGCTTCCCGGCCAGTGTATAATCATTATGCAAACATAACACATTGATTCTCGTGGAAAAGTGAAAATTGCAGGTTATGACAACTTTAAGAGGCTAAAAGCAGGTTTAAAACTTGCCCCATTGAAGTCAACAGGGTGCAAATTTTAAAAAGAGGATAACACGGTGTAGGCAACACCGATTTTTGTCGTTATTCTCTGAACTGACAGCACTCCAAATTTACAAAAAAATCAGCTCAATGTTAAAATTGACCGGAGTTCTCCTTTAAGCCATTTTGGGGAATGAGCATAATCAGCACCTATCTTGAAGTGGAATCTGGGTCGGGGTAGACTTTAATTTCTTACACAGTAAAAGCTCTTTTCATGCAATTTTAATGTTATATCGTGTTAAGTTTATCAAAATAAAACTGATAATAATATACACCCCACTTCTTGGTATTTATATAAAGTTGAAACTTGTTTTTAAATCTTGCATTAGTGGCAGGGTTAAAGTCTTTCTCCGAGATCAAAAGTTACCTTTCCTTCTTATACCCTGAGCAAAGCATTGTTAAACATGAGTGGAATACCAACACCAAAACCAGCTGACAGAAAACCAAAAGATAAGGCAAATGGTTGGTGATCAAGAGGGGGAGAAGTAGGTCTAACATAAAATATTAACATAGTCTCCTCAATGCACTTTGAGCTATATTACCTAAATTGTACATTAGGATAATTTGAATATCACTTGTAAGTTCACCACAATTCAGTTCAGTTTATAAGCTGTCAGATAAGACCAAACATGACAGACAGTAGTTACATGTTAGAACACACAAGTAAATATGTCAATGAGTTGTAAACGGCTGAGTTGGACTGTGTCCCACTCCCAACAGTCTTCAATTAGCATATTGATGAATGTCTTGCATCAGATAGGCATTGGAATAGTGATGATGAAGGCCACTGTCCCACTTTTAATTGACATTAAAGGGATTTCTGAAGTACTAGGGCAGTAAAGAGATCTACCCATATTCACTCAAACCCACAAAAGTCAATCAGGTTTGGAACGACATGAGGGTGAGAAAATAATGAAAAATGTTTATTTCTCTGTGTTTACATAGGCTATGTCTGCACTGTAGGTTTTCCACCAAAGCTCTGCCATGGGTTAAGAAGGAAAATATAAATTTGACTTAAATCTGTACGAATAAATCTATTCACATAATAGCCTATATCGGAAGAACTCAGTCTTAAGAAGAATGGAGAGACCACAAAGCACAACTGTTTGCTTGACAATAACAACCTGTGTATTTTATCAAAAAAGGAGAGAAAATAACAGATTCGATTTATTAATAAACCACTTTGTGACAGATGGCTTCAGTTAAACTTATGACATATGTATACATTTTAGTACTAACAAATCGCTCTAGTAAGAAAAATAAAGTTCGCAAACATAATTTAATTGCTTAAAGAAACAGTTGCACCGTACAAAGTATTATATAAATATATATATATATATATATATATATATATATATATATGTATTAATATCATCGTGTACGGATGTACAGGGGAGTTTATGGAAGCCAGAAAAAAGTCTGAATTGCTAGAAAAATGTTAGAATTGTGAAATAAAGTCACTATTAAAAAACTTTAAACCAGCAATTGATACATTATATGTGATGATTTGTTGTTGTACAGTTATTCACTGTTATTCACTGTTAATCTCCATCTCATGTTTCAAGCATTTCTGCAAAGTTACTTTCCATCTCTCATTTCAATACACTTCACTTTCATTACGCTTCATCTTTCTCGTTTAGATGCTTAATTCTGATTTACAGGATCCGTGTAGTGAACAATCTTGTTTAATATATGTAATGTAATACACCGTGAACTTCTAGTTAGAAATGAAGTAGTCAGCGATTTTAACCGCCATAAAACCGATCAAGGAAATTACCCTCAGAAAACAGCTGACTACAGTCATGTGACAACAATAGACCCCGATGTCATATGACTTTAATTCAGCCCCTCCTTCGCGTGTTTCTATTGGAACTTTTTCTGTTATCGCGCCTCGTCACTGGCGCAAACACACACACACACACACACACACACAGTTTTGTTTCGGGACTGACTTTGAGACGGACGAAAGCTTATTTTCCATCTCCAGTGGATGTTTGTAGCTTTAGATTGCAGTATGTGGCGTCTTCTCGCTGGGTTCGTGCTTCTGCTGTGTGCTGCAGGTAAAGAGAAAACAACATGACAACAGGAAGAAAACATTAATACTTGATCTCGTGATTTAATGGCTGCCATAGATTTCCTGTTATGTTTTTAACACTAAACGTGTTGAGGGAGAATGCAATTGCATATTTAGGCTTAGTAAGATTTTAAGTATTCGTAGTGTGTATATTATGTCTGTGGTTTTGTTAATACATAAAAGTGAAAGCTAATGAAACTTAAATTTTTCCCAGATGCCACACCAGTTGGTGGCAGAACAGTTCCTGATTTTGGAAAGATGTATCATGTCAAAGGTGCATTTCTGCCTAATTACACAGTACATCCCAGTACAGGACACTTCTTTTTCAGTATGTTACATGTACCTCTTTTATGTAGGTATGCTGACTTTGCCTTATGCTGAGATAAAGGAACCACTTGAAGCTTGGTACGACCTTAAGGGGAACAGAGGTCGCATCGACTATTATCATGGTCAGTCATCATCAGATGATTAAATCAGGTAGTATTGAAACTGAATAGATTATGTGTGTAGTTTCTACTAATTGCTGCCATCTATACAGGTCAAGTGAGCACTTTTTTTATCGGAAACGACTTGGATTATGGTGCCACTTACAAGATCACACCAGTTACCACTGAGACAGAATTCAATACTATGAAGTGTTTCCAGCTTAATGGTACCAAGGAGGATCCAATACTTCCACAGACAGCACTGCCTGATCTGCAGGGCTTTGAAGTATGTACTTCTTAAAGGGCCAGTTCACCTAAAAGTGAAAATTCCCTCATCATTTACTCTTTCTCATGTCGTTCAAACCTGCAACAAGGCTGAAAATTGTATAAAATCATTGTTTGTTTTGCAGTTTGAGAAGATGGAGTATTACGCAGGCGTTCTGTGTGAGGTCTGGAAAAATGTAACAAAAGTTGGTCATAAGAAGAACACATATCGTCTGTGGGTCACACGTCCAGAGGGAAATGATTCCCCAGCCGTTCCGTACCACTATGAGATGATGGGCTTCAACACTCTTTTGGGATCCCACTATGACAAATACATTATTGACTACAGTGACTTCAGTCCTCGAGCTGAGTCTGACATTTTCAAACTACCAGGAGGTAACTGGAGAACACACATTCAATGACATGGCATGTTTCTGCCACTTACAGACCATCTAATCAAATGCTCACTCTTGTGTTTAGGAATGACCTGTGGTGACTTTCCTGGTCCTGGTATGGAGCATCATTTATTGGCCAACCCCCTTCGAGACTATGTCCACACCTCTCCTGTTAGCCACGCCCACCGTATGTTCGGCCCCTTTAAGGAGAAGTTTGAGCGTCAGTATGAAAGCGAGAAGGAGCATGAGGAGCGTGAGCACAACTTTGTGCATAATATTCGGTGAGGAAAAAACAACTAATATTCCTAGAGATTTGGTGATTTGTAATAAAGTTGAGGAAAAAAGACCCGTAATTATTTAATTGCTATGAAAGGCTGCTATATTGTGAATAGTTGTTAGGCACAACATGCAACCCCCATAGCCATGATTATATTCACAATACAACATGACCTGGATTGCTTTTATTATATTAAAATGTAATTAAATTAAAAAATATTAAAGGCACAGATTTTTGGGAGAAATATAATTTAAATTATTCAAAACAAGCAGAATCTGATGCATAGCATTACTATTACTATTATTAATATTATTATGACAATAGTATAGTGATTGGCACTTTTAGAAAGGCTAGTTTTTAAGTGGTATATTATATGAGGGTGTTTGTGGCAACTAGCCTTTTAAAAGGTACATTTTTGGTTACACTTTATTTGTAGGTGTCCGTGTTACAGTGTAATCATAAATTTAAGTACTGAGTAATAATATTACTTACGCACTTACTAATAATGTACTTACTATAGGTTTAGGGTTAGGGCTGAGGTTTGATTTAGGGTTAGTTGAATGCAGTTATGCATCATTTATAGTTATTACTACAGTAACTACATGTAACATGTAACAAGGACACTGTAAAAAAAGTGGTTACACTTTATTTTAAGGTGTCATTGTTACAATGTAATTATACATTTAAGTACTGAGTATTATTAATTAACTACATGTACTTACTGTATGGTTAGGGTAGGATTAGAGTTTGGTTGAGGGTTAGTTGCATGTAATTATGCATAATTTGCTGTTATTACTATGGTAAGTACATGTAACATGGACACTGTAAAATAAAGTGTTACCAAAAAAAGTAACTTTTTTTAAACAGCAAATATTGCAGGAAAAATAGATTTGATTTGAAATAAAGACTGTCTTTGAAAAAAAAAAAACGACTAGGCCTTCTTTTGGTTACAGTACATAGACATATCAACTATCTAGAAACAAATGAGAATATGGAGCCATAATAAACTACAATTACATAATGAGAATGATCTTTGAGAATGATGAGTTTGACATCCTTTTCTTCTTTAGGTATGTGCACTCTATGAACAGAGCTGGTCTTTCGTTCTCCCTCTCTGTCAATCACCTGGCGGATCGGTCTCAGGAAGAGCTAGCCATGATGAGAGGACGTAAAAGATCTCATGTTCACAGAAAGGCTCAGCCTTTTCCCTCTGAAATGCACTCTATACCCACCCCTGATTCAATAGACTGGAGGCTGATTGGTGTGTGATTCTTGTTCGTATTTGTAGAGTTGTATGCGAAGTCAGTCTTTCAATGCATGTTTAGTATTGCAGGAATGATACACAGACACTGATATACTCTTCTGTATTTTCAGGTGCTGTGACGCCTGTGAAAGACCAGGCCGTGTGTGGATCCTGCTGGAGCTTTGCCTCCAGTGGAACACTAGAGGGAGCTCTTTTCCTGAAGGTAGATCCACACCACAAACTCCAGACTCCATATCCACCTTATTTTGTAATGGGCATGGCCATTTTTAAAGGGATTAGTTTACCAAAAAATGAAAATTCTGTCATCATTTACTCAGCCTCAAAATGTTCCAAACCTGTATTCATTTCTTTCACCTTGTCTTTGCTATGTCCAACTGAACAGAGTTTCTTACCTCACTGACAGCGATTTGAACTATTCCTTGTCTTTCCCTCTCTTAGACGGGACAGCTGACATCATTGTCCCAGCAGATGCTGGTCGACTGCACGTGGGGATTTGGGAATAATGGTTGTGATGGAGGAGAGGAGTGGAGAGCCTTTGAGTGGATCATGAAGCATGGTGGCATTTCAACCGCTGAGAGCTATGGAGGATATATGGGCATGGTGTGTGTTCATACACCACACACACACACACACACACACACACATCTCCACCTGGCACAAACGTTTCTGACTAATTCAAATAGTTGTTTCGGTTATAATAGGACCTCTATGATGGGAAACAATATCTGATTGCATGAAAAGGTCCAACTACTATAATTTGCTTTCTAGAAAGTAGAAATTAAGATTTCGGTCCATCAGACACGGATGGTTAAACCGGTCACTAATCAGATGACTGTGTGTGTTTCAGAATGGTTTGTGTCATTACGATAAGTCCTCCATGGTGGCACAGTTGAAGGGTTACACTAACGTGACCAGTGGTGATATTGAGGCACTGAAGGTCGCTATCTTTAAATTCGGACCTGTAGCAGTCAGCATCGACGCTGCTCACCGTTCCTTCTCCTTCTACAGCAACGGAGTCTACTACGAACCGGCCTGCAGTGAGTTCTCACACATTCTGCCTCACTAACTTAAATCCTAACACTTGTTGTGCATATATATATATAAAATATATTTAAAAAAAAATCTGAAATAACATTTTGCAGTTGGAAACATTTAGAAAATTACTATGTATATCAATAATATTACATTTTATTGAGATTACATTTTGTAAAAAAAAAAAAAAATTATATATTTTTTTATTATATATATATGATATAAGATCTATTATTTTTTTATATGGTGTGTGTGTGTATATATATGTGTCTAATATATGGAATGTTTATATGTGTGTGTGTGTATATATATATATATATATATATATATATATATATACTGTATATAATTTTTTTTATGAAACCATAATTCATAATTAAACTAAATATTTACATGCTTCTATTTGTTTGGGACATGTATAATGTTTATATTAACTACATATTAATATACATAAATAACAACAATAAATGTATGTTTCCATCTGCAGCTGGAAATGTTGCATTTTGAAAAATGGTTTATTTCCTACTATATGTCAGCATTGCCTGTATACTGCAGTCATTTTTGTTTCCCTCGTTAAAAAAACAAATATGATAATATTATGCAGTTTATAGTTCATACTCATGCATACTATTTTTAACATAGAAATGCCTTACAGATTGCTTTAAATCAAGTATATAGTACTCTTTTTCTATAGTAACCAACAATTCATGTTAAATTTTTCTATATCCACAGAAAACGGGACCGATGACTTGGATCATGCTGTGCTGGCAGTCGGTTATGGGATATTGAATAACGAGCCCTACTGGCTCGTGAAGAACTCCTGGTCCACATACTGGGGCAATGATGGCTATGTACTGATGTCCATGAAAGACAACAACTGTGGTGTGGCCACTGATGCTACTTACGTTACATTAGCTTAACATACATTCTCATCCTACTAAGAAAATCACACAACAGCGGGATTGTTTTCATTGCTTTTATTTGATCCTGGATGCTGGACAATTGATCACAGTTTTATTGTGCTTCAGTTTGAATGTCAATACATGGAAAGTCTTAATAACAAACTGCTTGTTCATTGTAAAATCACATTAAGACTTGCATCATGCAGCAAAAGTAACACTCACTCATACTTGTCCACAGGCAATGATCAGCAACTAGCAGGCCTTTAAAACAGTTTCATTAGACACTAATTGCTTTATTCATGTCATCTCAGCGTCTTTTCATTTCCTCACATTGCAAGACCTTGCCTTTCACAAGAGTACCTGGCAGTTACAAATCAATTAACATCTCATGACAGAGTAAGAGCCTTAAGATCCTAATAATCATGCGGTGATATGAAAAATGTTTTGGTTAAAGGGATAGTTCTATTGATGTGCATCCTCAAACATGCATTTTAGTCTGGGACTAGGCTTAACCCTGGGTTGGTTAACCCCGGGTTATTCTAAACCCCGGGTGGCATTGTCATTGATTGGATGAGCGCAGCGCGTGACCTGTTTATATAAAAGCTCTGGCATTACGCATCCTCAAATTATACATTGCTGAAGGTACTACCAAGTTTTTTTTATCAAGAATGAGTCTCTTCTTAACTCCAATCGACACATTTTCTTTCACCATTTGACATTTTTCCAAATGAACAGTGTTTCTGCATGACTGTCCAAAGCACGTAAATATTATAGGACACAGCACCTATTTTATAGGACAACCCAAGGGTTTAAATTAAACCTGGGGGCGAGTAAATAATGACAGATTTGTTTGTCAGTGGAACTATCCCTTTAAGATCTGATCCCCTATAAATTGCATTAGGCCTATAATAAAATAGTTAATTTCTATCAAACAATTTCATGCAGTAAAAGTACAATTCCCTTTAAAAAAAATTGTTAATGTCAGTATATAAAGTTAAAAACTAGACTGTGTCATTTGGCAGTGTATGGCTGAGATTGAAGTCTGGCTGCAGAAGTGTGTGTATCATTGGCTCAAGCAAAGTTGGAAAGACATGGCATATCAATCCTACCCTGACATTAAACCACTGTAATTGTGCGCATGATGACGTTTTTTCACTAAAATCAATAGAAAAACTAAATGCAGACAAAGCAGCTCTAAACAAGATAATTTTGCTACTGAGACTATTCAGAATGCTAACATGCTAATAAAACAATTTCAAACAGGCAGCTTTGGGAATTTTCATCTCAAGCAAAACTAAATACAAGCCCATATAAGACAAAAACACTGGACACATGCTTAAAGGACTACTGTACATTACAAAGAAGGCACTGGTTTTCTCTCCACTAGACCAAACACTCACACAAGTTGCTATTCAAGTTTCCAGTGGGAGGGACGAGCATCTGATTGGACAAAAATCTCTAGTGCAGGATGAGTCATTAAAATTTTTGGTCCATTTACCAGAAAAAAAAATCCCATTTTAAATATGAATATCTGTTAAAACTGAACTGAATTTATTTAGTTTAGCTTTCTCATTCACAAATGATTTGTTTGGAGCATATCTGTTTTGCATAGAGAGGCCAGATAAACAATTTGGGTGGATAGAGCCAATCGCATTGCTTTCAGATCCACTCATCCATGTTTTAAACTTTACACTTTAGTTTTATTAAAACTGCTAGTCCTGATGTAATTCAGTTAAAATTATGAAACGTATCAAAATGTATCAAAACCTGAACCATTAGCAAGTTTCACTGTCATCAGCATGACTGATAAAGAAAAACACTCTACAAAGAGAGACTGCATAGAGTTTGTGTGTGATCATGTATGCCTATCTGGACTCGTCTGCTAAACTCTGCAGTTCCTGTCCTTCTGTGCTGCTTGGTGATTGGCTGGAATGGACAGGAATTTGTCCGTCATATTTCAGAGTAGACCTAAAGGAGGAAAAGGAGAAGAAACTATTTGAGAGATGTGTTAGCTGGGTTAAAGAGCTTTCATTTTTGGGTGAACTGTCCAAGTGTGTGAGGAGGATTCGTTGTGTACTTCTCTGTATCATAAATGCTGTCTGGTAGTGGTTGATTGGCAGTCTCAGGTAATGCTAGGGCAAACACTGCAGCAAGCAGAGGCGTGGAGCCAAATATCACCATTGGCACAACAGGTGTGTGGCGTCCGAGCAGGTTTATTAGTGGCGCTAAAACTCCACCCATCCGTGCGAACATTGAGGAAACGCCAATACCTGTTTGCCTGCAGACACAAAAGGCATGTTAGAAATTATTTCCACATACTGTTTGACAATAGCAAGCAGCTCTTCACTCCCACCAGAGGCTGCTTGCTTTGTGATATATACCGGTAGTCATATTTATCTGTACAGTGCTTTCACAATGCACATTGTTTCAAAGCACATGTGACCCTGGACCACAAAACCAGTCACGAGTCGCACGGGTATATTTGTGGCAATAGCCAACAATACATTGTATGGGTCAAAATTACCCATTTTTCTTTTATGCCAAAAATCATTAGGATATTAAGTAAAGATCATGTTCCATGAAGATATTTAGTAAATTTCCTACCTTAAATATATCAAAAATGTATTTTTGTGAGTGGATGCAGCACAATCGCCAAAAGAAATGGACAACTTTAAAGGAGATTTTCTCAATATTTAGATTTTTTTGCTCCCTCAGATTTTCAAATAGTTGTATCTTGGTCAAATATTGTCCTATCTTTAAAGGGGGGGTGAAAAGCTATTTCATGCATACTGAGTTTTTTACACTGTTAAAGAGTTGGATTCCCATGCTAAACATGGACAAAGTTTCAAAAATTTAATTGCACGTTTGAAGGAGTATTTCTGTGCCAAAAATTGTCCTTCCGGTTTGTCACAAGTTTCGTAAAGTTTTTTTCGAGTATGGGCATGTGTGACGTCAGATGTAACGGAATTTCCTAATATGGGTCCTAAGGGCACTTCTCCAGTAAGGTCGTGGGCGCGCGCGTACTCGCAAACCAGAGCAAGAGAGCGAAAGCAGTTCGCCATCAAAGCGCCCTGCCCGGCTTTTGGGAAGTCAGTGTCACCAAAGAAGTGTGTTTTTGGTTGCCAGGGCAAGACAACCCTGCACAGATTCCCAAAGAACCCGGCGTTAAGGCACCCGTGGATGGAGTTTGTTTTCCTGAGCATAAACGGAGTTGTGTAAGACTGTTTGTTCCCTGCATTTCGACGATGATTGTCAAAGCCCAGATCGACGGATTTGCAGATCGTTTAATGCTTAAGGATCGAGCAGTCACAACGATAAAGGTTCGGTGAGTAAAACTGCTTCTAATCTATTGTCTCTGTGTGTTGTTACTAGCTTGGCACGTTAGCACAGCTTTAGCTTCGCCCACACGTTTTTTTCCGGAAAGACTCGGTACACCCTATCTTTCTTAATATAATATAATAAAACTAAAGACTTTTTGGAGATATGAAGGATGCAATACTACTCTATAGGTACTCAAGATTAACAGGAGATTGAGTGAAAATGAGCATTTCACCCCCCCCTTTAACAAACCAAACATCAATGGAAAGCTTATTTATTCAGATGATGTATAAATCTCAATTAAAACATTTTTTTTTTTGTGGTCCAGGGTCACATACGTTTAGAAAGAAACCATAGTTAGTGCAGTTACAAGAGTGTTTACAGCCATAGACATGTCAATGTTTACAGCGCCTCTAGGCAGTAACACTCGCCGGTTATGGTAAGGAGTGTTACATTTCTGATACGCGCTCTAAAAGGTTAACCAATCACAACAAACAGCTTTATCACTGTAAAGCTGCTTTGAAACAATCAGTATTGTAAAAAGAGCTATTTAAATAAAGGTGACTTGACAACAGACTGCGACCGGCAGACCAATCAGAGCAGAGTGTGCTTTTCAGAAGGTGTGTTTTAAAGAACCCGAAAATAAGGGTACGTTTACATGACAACGATGTACTAAAAACGGAAAAGCTTTTTTCCAAGTACAGACGACAACCATGTCAAAACAATCCCCATTCACACGGATCCGCAAAAACGACTAAAATCGCTGTATTATGATGCCGTAGTTGGCGATGTCACTTGATAAAGTAACCATAGAAAGAAACACAATGCCCCTTTAGACTGGACACGTAATACGCATGCGCATGGCGTCACCATTTTCACAAATTCATCAATTTCAAAAACTTGTGCTTTGAAACCCATTTTCTTGCATTTTCAAGCCCCCAAAATGCTGTTGCTGTGTAAATAAATGGACAAAACGCATGAAACAGACCCTAGAACAGAGCGTTTAGAGCGTATAAACAGGTGCTGCAACAATATAAACTAATGAAAAATAGTTAACATTAAATTATGTAAATGTATTCAGTAGACCCCATAAAAAAATTATGAATTTGTAAATGAGCATTATATGACCCCTATAAAGAAACAGTAGCACAGTGCATTATACAAAATGCCATTTTATATATACGCAGTCTTTTCTGTCACTGTGTGTAGTGTACTATTTCACATGAGCTTGATGATTAGTTAACTCATACCAATCCACAATATCCACATACCAATTATAAAAGGGTGTGCACTCTTTTGGAGTTAAGTTAATTTAAGTTTTAATTTGTATATTTTTTTCTGAATTGTGTCACTTTGCATAGATTGTAATTTTTACATTAAAGGTGCAAAAGTTCTAACATGATTTATCTTTGTTTCATTTTTTACATCACAAAAAAAAAACAAGGGTGTATAGATTTTTTCATATCCATTGTATACATGATGCAAATGCGAGTACCTGAGAACAGTTGGAAAAAGTTCTGCAGAATAAATATAGATGATGGCAAAAGACGCTGTAATTCCAAATTTCCCCACCATGGCCAAACCAGTTCGGATATGAGCACTGTCTGAGAGAAAGAGAGTGTGAAAAGAAAATGATGCAAACGAGAGTAGGAATGGCCACAATAGTGCAAGAAAATACTACACCCTTGGGTAAGTGTCTCTGGACATGTTTGACTGGTCACCTGCTGGGACAGCGAGGGTAAGCAGACATGCACCGCCTCCCACAGCCAGGAACACACTCAGCGGGATTCGTCGACTGCAGGGCAGGAGAACCAACACCAGTGACCTTGCAGGAATTTCCACCAACCCAAACATGAACTGAGTGAGGTAAAGGTCTGATCCAAGGTCAGACACACCCAGAGACAGACCATAATACACCAACACATTAACAAACCTGGAGAAACACAGAGACAAAAAGTCATTTAAGGGAGACTTTTGTGTGCATGTGAAGGGCATGACTTCAAACACTGAATACTACAATGAACACAATAGAGTTTGTGGGTGAATCTTCAGCTATGGGCATGTGGACTTTAAGAAAATAAACCCTTAAAAGACACTTTTCCCACTCTGACTGGAGACTCTTTGTCATGGATTTTCACCAAAGTGTCATTTTTACATCGCAGATGTTACTACATAGAGATAATGTACTATCGCAGACATCATCGTAGATAATGTACTTAATCTGTAATTTGTGTTTAATAGCATTTAAAGGGATAGTCCACCCAAAAATGAAAATTCTGTCATTAATTACTCACCCTTATGTTGTTCCAAACTCATAAGACTTAAAACTCATCTTCAGAACTCAAATGAAAATCTTTTTGATGAAATCTGAGAGCTTTCAGTCCCTCCATTGACAGCTACGCAACTACCACTTTGACACTTCATAAAGTTCATAAAGTAATCGTAAAACTAATCCATATGAATTGAGCGGTTTTTCCAAATTTTCTGAAGAGACTCGATCGCTTTACACGAGAATGAACCTCATCTGTTCTCACACATCAAGCGAACATGCTTGAGCTTCTGTTTAACAGAACTGATGTGTGAGTTGATGAATGTTTATAAGTGTATAAAAGCCCAAAGCTCAAGCGATAGAGTATTTTCAGAAAATATGGACTAAACCAATTCAATTAAATTGAATCAATTCAACTCAATTCATATGGATCAGTTTTACAATCTCTTTATGAGCTTTTTGAAGCGTCACAGTGGTAGTTGCGTATCTGTCAATGGAGGGAAAGAAAGCTCTCAGATTTCATCAAAAAGATCTTCATTTGTGTTCTGAAGATGAAAAGTCTTACGAGGTTAAATAATTAATGACAGATTTGAAATGTTTTGGGTGAACTATCCCTTGGAAAAAAAATAAAATAAAATGGCAGATTCCTTTCTACTTTCATAACTAGAATTTTATGTATCCTAAATATCTTTTTAGCAGAATTTGACAAAATTACAGCTTGATTGGAAATAATACACAACAAAAATATTCTATTAAAGGGGTGACATTTACCTTGAATAATATTAATATGATGAATTTTCATGTTATGGGATGTGACAGAAAAATTAAAGGAAATAAAATAATAAACTGTATTTTGAACTAACTCTGATACTAACAGTAATAACACATGATTTTTATTTCCTCTTTTTAGGTCTAACATTCTAACAATTGGAAGCACATTGTACTAGGACATTTTGTTCTTGTCTATTTGGGTGATGGAAAAATTGTTTAATGCTGACTATAACAAAATCAAGAATATCTGTCTATGCTGACTTGTGATATATTGAGTAATCAACAGAACTTTTAACCTTACTTGTGTTTTTTGCTAATGCCACTAGACAGAGGGTGGAAAGGAGGGGGCTTGCATCAATCTGTTAATAGTAAATGACAGCTTTAAAAGTCATGAGTTAGGCAGGTGATTTGGTTTCTGTGCGTCATGTTTTTATCCTATATAACCTGATGTATTTTTCTATGTGGGTGAGATTTCTTTGAGAACTGCTCGAGAAACTCTCCCGGCCGTGATTAAAGCATTTAAAGGACAATTGCCAGAGTTTGTCTGTCATTTATGCTGCGCAGCAAGAAAACTAGTTTAGGGAAACCGAGTCAGAATAACAGGTGATCTATAAAGTGGGGACGTCAGGAACGAGACCCAAAAGATAGAGCCAGGTAGTCAGTTACAGGTGATCTATAGAGTGGGGACGTTGAGGACAAGACCGAAAAGATAGAGCCAGGTAAAAAGTATTTCAGGGGAAAAAATCCACGACAGGGACCAGGGTAAAACATTAACATAAAGTGCATTTGAAATGCAGCAGGAATTAAAAAAAGAAGGCATGATAAACACTTTCTAAGACAATTTGGTGACACTTTATTTTACAGTGTCCTAGTTACATATGTTTCATGTACTTACCATAGTAATAAAAGTAAATTATGCATAATTACATGCAACTAACCCTCAACCAAATCATAATCCTACCCTAACCCTAGAGTAAGTACATGTAGTTAATTAATATTACTCAGTACTTACATGTATAATTACACTGTAACAATGACACCTTAAAATAAAGAGTAACCGACACTTTTAATGTGACCTTCATATAACACTGAAGTCTCTTAGTTTTAATGAAAAAATATATAAATGGATATAAAAGTGCCTGAAGTTGAAGAAACGTGTAATTTATTGAAACTATACATCTACACAGATACATCTCACCAGATGTAGAAGAGTATGAGCGTTCTCCTCCTCATCTGGGGAGTTCGGAGCAGATCCACAGCTGTATACTGACTGCGTCCTTGCGGGCCCTCGTACTGCTCCACCTGTGATAACAGACGTGATGCTTTAAAACAGTGTAGCAAATGCTAAACATCCTGTTTTCATAACCAAACATTTATAGACACACATTGGGGACAATGGGAGAAACCTTGGCAAATGCACTTGATGATCTGATGATGTGAAAGTCATCTCCTTGTTGCCCTGGTGTTGTGAACCAAAGCTTCAGACTATCACTTCCTAAAGACTACAGACAAAGGCTCCTTGGTTTCCTCGGGTGGGGGATGGTTGTTGTCATGGTGATGCTAACAGAGCTATTAAGAGTTTTTATGGGATTTGAAGATTGTGCCAGAGGCGTGACGGAAAAAAAGCCAGAAAGAGTGAAAGCAAGTCCATGAGAGAGTTGGTGGTACCTGAACAGAGGGAGGTAAGGTGCGGCCATTGACCGAAGCCGCCTTACGCAGAAGATCAATCGCCTCTTCCTTTCGGTTATTCACCAACAGCCAACGGGCTGAATGTGGAAGAACCCTGAGAAAAAGGAGGAGGAGAGATTTATGTTGTCAGAACGATAAAGGCAGAGGAAGGGAGGAAGTCGAGTTATAAGAGTGATAGAGAGAGAGAGAAAGAGTGAAAGAGACTTTTTATGTACTCATTTATGAGGAAAAGACTCTCTGAGCCTTATTGTGTCAGATACACATACACATTATACTATCAATGCTTTAAACGTATTATTTTAGTATTATTATTGTTAATAATAATAACTGATCACTTTTATTTAAAGTTTAAATCCAGTACAAATATAAAACTTATTTTAAAATGTTATCATCTTTTAAAAATGTAACATCAAAATAAAGTTACAATAACATGCATACAGTTTACACAAAAGTTCAGACAAAATAAAAAACTGTTTACCAACATTGATCAAAATAATAAATAACCAAATCCGCATATTAGAATGATTTCTGAAGGATCATGTGACACTGAAGACTGGAGTAATGATGCTGAAAATTCAGCTTTGATCACAGGAATAAATACATTTGACAAAATTTAATATTAATCAGCCTTGGTGAACATAAGAGAATATCAGATTAAGAAGTGCTGTCAAATCGATTAATCACATCTAACATAAAAGTTTGTGCATATATATATATATACTGTACACACACATATATTATATATTTACAAACTTATGTTAGATGCAATTAATCTTGTTTAATCCATTTGACAGCCCTAAAATGAAGTTATTTGTTATTCACTTGTTAACTTGATGTATACTTCTGTGTTGTCTCACCAGATATAGAATATGAAGAGAAAGCCTGGTGCGGAGATGGCGAGCTGCAGCTTTCTCCAGTCTCTGATGAGATAGGCTAAACCCGCCAGCAGCATGTAGCCAAAACCGAAGAAGTAGTCGGTGAAGATGCCGGCCAGCATCCGTCTCTGTGTGCAGGTCCACTCTGTGCCTGTGGAGGGAGGTTAAGCGTTTGGGGGAGGTTGGGATTGGGGTTTAAGGGCTCAGTCTAGGGTATTTAGGTCTATGGTAAAGAAGAAATAAGTTTGTTACTGTCGGCATTTAATCTCAACGTCACATTGAGCAAGAGTTAGGTGTGTGAATTTGACTTAAAATATTATGCAGTGTTCACTAAAAATATCATCAGTGTCTTGCTCAAGGGCACAATCAAACATCTAACCTTTTGTATAAGCATAGATCCTCAATTATGCCAATTGATGTTCAACACGTGTTCTATCATTAGTGAATATCTACAACTATGTCAAGTTATCATCTTTTCCATTTGATTTCATCGTGCATGATCAGTGCTAACTAATTAGATGGATAAGTAAATGTTTTCTTGATATGAGAGAGCATGCTGAGGCTCACCTAGCACAAATGCATTGATTATCACACCCGACACTGTAATTCCTATGATGAAGCGCAGGGTGACATAAACGGGGAAGTTTGGAGCGAAGGCAGCGGCCACACCAAACACTGTCTGAAGCGCTAAAGACAAGAGCAAGGCAAACCTCCTCCCATACCTTACAGAGAGAGAGAGAGAGAGAGAGAGAGAGAGAGAACGATTTGATGAAGAATATTGTTGGATGGATGGGTGTTTTTTTAATCATAATAAAGAAGAGACTTTGATCAAATTATTTATTAGAATCAGGTGAATTTGGCCACTTTTGAGCATCTAAATGTCAAATAATGCCTCGGTTTTCCTTAAAGTGGCCATATTATGCCCTTTTACAATTTTTTTTTTCTTTTTTTAGGTTATACTAGAATAGGTTTTCATTCTTGAATGTTAAAAAAGCTCCTCTCTTCCAAGTCTGTCAGTAACGCTCTGTTTAGTTCCTGTCTCTATGAAGCCCCTCCTTCTGAAAAGCATAATATGCTCTGATTGGTCGGTTGGAACAGTGTGTTGTGATTGGTCAACAGCTTCTAGTGTGTTTGGGAAATGCCCCGCCCCTTACCATAACTGTGAGATTCAACACACTACTAACTAACTCAACCAGACCCCGCCCCTTCATTCTGCGTATGCCTTGGCCGGGAATTATTTAAATGAGGAATATTGAGACGTGTTTGTTCCAATTAGAAAACTCAAAACTAGGAAGTTTCAGGGAGTTCAGAAACAGTGAAACTGATATAGAGAATAACTCCCTTGAGTGACTTTGTGCTTTGCAGAACTTTTCCATGCTCAAACAGCAACATTACACACTGAAGAAAGTTGAAAATGTAAAAAAAATATTTTAAACTTTAATTCACCCTATAGCAATGGTTCTCAACATTGTTGACTTCAAGACCACCTTTTGTCCAAAGCTGATATGTCTCTCTGTTGTAATAAGAACAAGTAAACTCAAATATATGCTGTCAGTAGTGTTTTTCTATAGCATTATAATTAAGGTTATGTTAACAACACTTATGTCCCTTGGACATTTGCTCAGGTCTCAGGGGAAGTTTGAGAACCACTGCTATTTAGTGTACACAACGTATACAGACCATTACATTGGAAACAGTGGTGTGCATTTACTTTCTATGAATGCATAAATAGCTCTAGGCAACATGCATTTGATATTAAAAATGAATAACAAAGAAAGAGAGACAAAGAGAGAGAGCTATGAGCAGGGCATGACTTCAAGTTTCCCTCAGGTTGTTTAGGGCTGAGCGAACAAAGCACACATGTGAAGTGCGAGGATGTGTGTGTGTGTGTGTGTGTGTATACCTGTCTGCCATCGCTCCAAACACTACAGCTCCTACCAGCAGCCCCAGCATATAGACAGACGAGCCCAGACTGTTCAGACCGGCCTTCTCACACACCAGATCCCACTGCACAAACAAACACACAAAACCTTAATATTAGTACATCAAAAATCATTACTGGTTTATTTTTCATATGTTTTGTTTCGGGAGTTTTTCTTGCACTTGTTTCTTCCTCGCAAATCTACAGTTACAAATGCAATTTTGGAAGAAGAAAAGGGGCATGTGATGTGTATATGGTGTATAATGCGTCCTTGCTGAGTAAAATAACTAATTTCTTTAAAAAATCTTACTGACCCCACACTTTTGAACAGTATGTGTACAGTGTGTGTGTGTATATATATATATATATATTCCTACTGAGACCCAGAATTTATTTATTTTTATTTAGTATTTTTAGGTGTCAGGATTTGTTTTTAACCAAACTTTGTATAAAGATTATTCTCAACTACGTTGTGAAAGATATATAACATAATGAATTGACATGCCATTCAATACAATGTGTCTATACACTATCTAATTTGCATATTAATGTGTTCTTGGGGAAACATGCAATGAAAAAAGAAGTGTACTAATGGGAGTAATAATAATAATATCTAATATTTCAAAAGAATATTTATATATAATTTATTTCCCTATTCACTTGTTGTGTCTCCAAAAATGCCTGATAAACACGCTGTTCTGATGTCTCTACAGTGGATGAATGAAATCAATGCCCTGTTTTGTAAAAGATTGTTTGCCTTGTTTTGTAAGTCATATGTCAATCATCAATAGATGCTTATTTATAACAAATAATCTGAAAATTAGTCAGCATTAAATTATAATTACAAAATTTGTTCATATTTACATTAGAGTGCTAAATTTGAGCACTAAATTAATGTCAGTTATTTTTAAAGACCAAGGAGTTGTTTTTGACATGGTCATGGTGAAACTTCCAAACATGTTCTCTTAACAGGACAAAAAACTGTGACATGTATGGTGTTAGAGAAATTCATTAAAATAAAATGTCCAATAAATAGAACAAAATTATTCCTGACTTAGCTATTATTTAACCTATGTGTTGTTATAGTATGTAACAAAAATCATTCAAGTTTTATTTTATTATAACTACATATAGGCCTATATTTACTAGCCTATATGTATATATTACGATATAACATTTGTTTGGTCAAAGAATATTTATTGTGCCCATTTAAGAATAAGAACGTCACATTAACCCGTGTTTACCTCACTGACAGTGGTGCTGTGGAAGATCTCTTGGTTGTACACCCATCCTGTCTCACAACGGGAGCGTGCACTACGGTTCTGTCCCGAAACTACCGTGCACGAGTCCGCGTGCCCCGGCAGAAGAGAGATGCTCATGTTCACATTTGAAAGGTTTAAGGCGGTAAGCGACCAGTCCTCGTCCCTCCTCGAACCCCGACAATAGTGGGGTGGCGTGGCGCCTGTGAAGACGCTCGCCATCATGTGGAATGCGAGAAAGATCTGCGGTAAACATATCCACACATACAAAAGCTTCTGGTATCTCCCGAAGCCACCGACTGTGACCAGCAACTGGTCGAAATTCATTCTCGAGCTTGGAAAAATAAGTCTTGAGGGGAAATGCGCCTTCACACCCCCATCAAAACACAGTGATCAAGAGTACAGTGAAGCTTGCAACGTCTATAAAAACAGCAAAATTAAAAAGCATTATTTTCTATCCTGAGGAACGCGCGCAGAAACCAATAGGATATGTTTACGCAGCACGTGCCATTGTTGTTGTTGATCTACAACATTATCTCAGGGACAACAAAATTATATTTTGTCGCACAAGCAAGTTCTGTTCAGATCATTAAAAGCCAGACATGTCAAAGTGAGTTGATGTCCACTTTCCAAACGCCTTTCTCCATGGCTCGCGACAGATCTGTGTGTGAAACACCACACACCCCGCGCGCTCAGCTTGTTACAAAATCGTGAAGCAACCAGAAAGGCTGGAGCAGAACAGTATCGTCTGGAATGGATCGAGAGCAGCTCCTGCTGTTACTTTTACTAATTTGACCAGAAACCATTACGCAAAGGATAATAAAGAGCAAACACTATTGTCTGGAGTGAATTGGCTGATTAGTTTGAAAAATCCCTTTCGAGCATTTTGTGCAAGTGGTGGATGGTGGCGTCTTGGTCTAATTGGGACTTGCGCATAATGAGACTGTATCAAAGCTCTGTGTAAATGAGTCCCACGCGACCCACTGTACCTTATACTGGGAACAACAACCCCCGGCTCAAAACAAGAGTCAGAGACTTGGAGAAACAAAAGCGTGCCTTCAGAGAGAATGCTGCTTTACATTCCAGATGCCATATTGTGAATTACAACCTTTATAGTAAACGTAAAAACATAAGCAAGCAACAGAACAACAACAGAAAATGTAATAATAGCAGACTTTTTAATGGACATGTTGCTTACAGACATTTTTTTTAACAAAAGACTGGTGTCTTTTTGTGTCATTTTGTGTCCCCACAGTAAAGATCATGATCTTACTGCCTTAAAATGTTGAACAATTTCAATTTTAAACCTATCTTAGTAATAAATATAACATCATTTGAATTCTAAGCATATTGAAGTTGATTTAAAAAAACTATTTGAGACATTTTGGACCATTACATATCACAATGTTTCCTGTCTCAAGGCATGTGAATCCCAAATTCATGATAAATATACAACACTTACTTTAGGCGACCCCCCCCCCCCATATTTCTTTGTTGCGTATCAGTAAAGATTCACTATTTATTCTTTTCAATTATTTAATCTTTTTATTATTTATTTTAAAGAGTTTGATTTTCTACTTTTGTTGATGGCTAAAAGGCACCCGAACACCAGCTTTTTGCATTCTGGAAAAACTAAATTAGAAATGAAATGAATAAAAAAAAAAAAAATGAGTATAGTAAAAATTTGCAATAAGTACAAAAAAAATTAAAATAGGTAAATAATAAAAAGCAGCTGCTTACAAAGAACTAAACATCAAAAGAAAGATAGTGGTCATCATTAATAATAAAATTATAAAACACGGATTTACTTCAAAGATGATTTTAACACAAATATTCACCATGACACAGGGTGTTAGAAGCACTGAGCCGAACCCAACACATTTACGTTGTGGCAATGTTGCTGCTACATTCTGTTTTTATTATTGCACTGGTTTGTGTGTTTTTTCTGTTCATGCAATCATGTGACCATGTGGATGCAAGAGGGCTGTATATAGCAATAATGTTAAGCAACATTCAGCAACTGTGAGGCAGATGACTTACTGACTACATTTGTGGTTTCATATTCACACATTCAACACATTAAAATAGCTATTAAACACTTTAAAATATAAAAATGTTAAACACACTTTTAATATTGATCGGTAGTAGATCTAAATTTAATTAAAGCTGCAAGCAGCGATGAAAAAGGCCCTCGCACCCCTGCCACCGCCATCCGGCGCCTCTAGGAAATGCCTTAAGATTACACTCACCAAATTTGAAGAGGATCAGATCAAAACTGTAGAAGGAGTTTGTTAAATCAGGAAATGGCAAAAACTGCCCAAAATCTGAGAGGAAGTTCAAAATAGCTGACTTCCTGTTGTGTTTAGGGCTACACTCCAAGAGACTTTTTTGTAGGTATTGGGTCTTTACATGTATGTACCAAATTTCATACCTGTACGTGAAACGTCGAGCCGGGGCAAAATGTAGGGGCAATAAGTAAGCCATTTTGCCCCACCCAATTTTGAAAACCACATCACACGTAAATTTTCACTACTTCTGAAGCGTGTGCAAAGTTTCATGATTTTTCGAGCACGTTTTGCATTTACCACACTTCCTGCTACCAGCAGGTGGCGCTATTGCTATAATCAAATATGAGCATGGTCATGTGTTCAGGACAGGACTCTTTTCAAACATGTGAAGTTTGGGACAGATTGGAAATTGTATGGCTGAGTTACTGCAGGCTGTCTGTGGTTGCCTAGCAACATCGGAACTGCAAGCAACATTAATCATGCATATATCACCAAAAGGCCGAAATTGGGTGAACGTTTGACCGGCCGCTGAGGGCACACCTGAGGGAAAACTCAAGATCTTCGCAATTTAACGTTGCAAAGGCCTTCAGATTACACTCACCAAATTTGAAGAGGATCAGATCAAATCTGTTGGAGGAGTTCGTTAAAGTACAACATCAGGAAATTACGAAAAATGCCCAAAATCTAGGAGGAAGTTCAAAATAGCTAATTTCCTGTTGTGTTTAGGGCTATGCTCCAAGAGACTTTTTTGTAGGTAGGCTATTGGGTCATTACATGTATGTACCAAATTTCATATCTGTGCGTGAAACGTAGAGCCGGGGCAAAATGTGGGGGCAATAATTTACCGAATTTGCCCCACCCAATATTGAAAACCATATCACACGTAAATTTTCACCACTTTTGAAGCGTGTGCAAAGTTTCATGAGTTTTCGAGCATGTTTAGGCCCTCTAAAAAGCGATTCACTTTGGAGAAGAAGAAGCAGAAGAAGAAGAAGAAGAATAAACGGAGCAAAAACAATAGGGTCCTCTCACCATCGGTGCTCGGGCCCTAATTAATTATCACATGTAGCTGCAAAATTTCAAGCCCAAGATGTATAATATTATCATCATTATTAACTAAATTAACTAAATGAAAAGCATCTGTATCCTATTTGTTAGTCTTGCAAAGATGACCTGCTGCCACAGTGTTTGATCATACAGCGTTTACTCAGCTGATAAAACATATGGCCTTCATTTTCTGATTTGAATGGAATTTAAGCTGTCCTGGTGGGCTTGTTTTTGAGCAGAAAGTCACTGTCTACACGCTGTGAGGCTGGAAGGGTTCATGAGGCGTCCCATGAACAGAAACGACTTCAGTTAACATGACCATTCAATGCTTTTTATTAGATTGAAATTGAGTTGACACATGGGCAGCATGTATTTAACTACTTACTTCCCCCCACAAGTAAAAAAAAAAATTAAAATATCTTTGAAATGTATTATTCACTCTATTGTGACGTTTATCCGAGTGGAACGGCTTCTCAAACAAGAGAAAATGTAGGGCGGGACTTGATTTTGTCCATGGGGAATTGATTGGATGATTGTGGTTTGCTATTGGTCGATCTCATGTGAGTGACAGGTTGCCCCGCCCTCACATCATCAGAGAAGAGAAGAGATGTCACTGCATGAGGGAGGGGAAGTTATTTTGATTAAAGGTTATGAGGCACATGAATAAAAAAGTAATGATGTGTACAGATAAATCATTTATAATAAATATTACAATATTCCATAAAAAAGGAGAATTGTTCATTTTGATTTCATGGTGACTATATGGTTAGTGAGGGCTACTCATGGATTTAAAAATGTATACTATTTTCCCAGAGCGACCGTATAGCTTGAAATGCTTTTATACATTTTAATATAATTTTAATACTTTGCTTACTTTTGCTCATCCAAGTAGCCTAATAAGCTAAATATTAATGTGGTTGTTTTTTTATTGATTCATATATTGATTATTATTTAGCTTTGAATATGAACTACAAACATATCAATTATGGGATCTGATTTCTCAGCACGACCCATCTTAAACCTAAAGAAATGACACAACCAAAAGACATGAGCACAACCCAGCATCCCATAATGCCTAGCGCGCGTTGCATGGAGCGCATAGAGGCGTGAGGAACGTCATTTCCGTCAATCTTGAACATGGAGTCGAATGGACTGAGGCTGAATTTCTGGGAGAACGGACCGAAACCCGGTCAGTTTTATTCATTCCCGGGTAACAGCAGTGCGACTCCAGGATGTGGACCCATCAAACACACACTGTAAGTTCATCACGACGGCTCAGTTTGGCGCTTATCGGTCGGTCAGTTTGTGGTTTCGGTTTGCCTCTTCTCTGCTGCATCATCATGGAGGAAAGTTGCTGTTTACCCTGGAACATTGTCTCAAATATATATATTTTTAAAATATCTTCGATACATTTTAATATACTCGGAATATTATTTATATCTGTCTCTTTTTTCCACGCTTGATCTAGTGAAAAAGTAATTGAATAGTTCAGTGATCAGTTAGCTTGCTAGCAACAATGCTAATGAATAGGCAAATATCAAAACCGGTGTGTTTTAATAGACGTATACATCGTACAATATTACATAACGAATGTCTTGGCGAAAGTGTGGACATAAACGAGACAATTAAAAGTAATTAAAAACACTAACAAAAACAATAATTGAAATAAATATACAAAATCTATACAGTCAGTTAATGCATAGAAACGCTCAATATGCAAGAACACGTTAGATATTACAATTATGTGAAAGTTGTGAACTTGAAACGCTGTCAGTTGGTTTTAAAGTACTAATAGGTTGGTATGTTTAGGTTAAAATATTAATAATGATGTCGAGACATATACACTACTGTTAACAAGTTGGATTTACTATTTAATAATTTTATTCAGCAAGGACGTAAAGACATTTATAATATTTCCGAAGATTCCAAAAAATTATGTTCTTGTGAACTTTCTATTCATTAAAGAATGCAATTTTTTTTTATTATTATTATGGTTTCCCCCAAAATATGAAGCAGTGCAGCTGTTTTGAACATTAATAATAATCAGAAATGTTTTTTGAGCAGCAAATCATCATATTAGAATGATTTCTGAATTATCATGTGACTCGGAAGACTAGAGTAATGATGCTGACTTTTTTTTTTAATCAAATAAATGCAGTCTTTCGAAAACATTAAAAATCCCAAACTTTGCACGGTAGTGTATGTATATGTCCGTTCAATTTGTCTTGTCTTAATTCATGATGTTTCATGTTTTCCAGCAACCCCATGGTAACGGGCACGTCAGTGCTGGGTGTGAAGTTCACTGGTGGCGTGATCATCGCTGCTGACATGCTCGGCTCCTACGGGTCCCTGGCGCGCTTCCGCAACATCTCCCGACTCATGAAGGTCAACAACACCACCATGCTGGGAGCCTCAGGAGACTATGCTGACTACCAGTACCTCAAACATATCATTGAGCAGATGGTGTAAGTATACACACATTTGTTTATGGTACTTTGTCAGTTTTGAGGGCTTATATCAGTGTACGCGAATAGGCAAGAACTCGATGTGTGTTTGTTTTAGGATTGATGAGGAGCTTCTTGGAGATGGACACAGCTACACCCCTAAAGCCATCCACTCCTGGCTCACACGGGTCATGTACAACCGCCGCAGCAAGATGAACCCCTTGTGGAACACAGTGGTCATTGGTGGATTTTACAATGGAGAGAGGTGGGACAGTTTCCAGGCAACTGAAAGTCAGCATGTAACAAGAATGGGGTGGTGTGGCGCAATGGATAAGACACATGCCTTTGGTGTGAGAGACCCGGGTTCGAATCCACTGTGAGACACCAATGTGTCCCTGAGCAAGACACTTAACCCCTAGTTGCTCCAGAGGCGTGCGACCTCTGACATATATAGCAATTGTAAGTCGCTTTGGATAAGAAGCGTCAGCTAAATGAATAAATGTAAATGTAAATGTAAGAATCACGACCCATCAGACTTATTTAAAGGGATAGTTCACCTAAAACTGGTGAACCAAGTTGTTCCAAACCTGTATGAGTTTCTTTCTTCTGCTGGAGGATGTCAGTAACCAGACAGTTGATGGACCCCATTGACTTACATAGTATTTTTTCCCCCTACTATGTATGTCAATGGCTAACGTCAACTGTCTGGATACTGACATCCTTCAAAATATCTTTGCGGGGGAGTAAATTATGATAAAATGTTCATTTTTCAGAGTAAAACATAAAAAAGTAGGGAGGGACTTGATTTTTATCTATTGGGAATTGGTTATCTAATGGGTCTACATAATTATAAATCATTACATTTGATAAAACTTTTTTTTAAAATAACATGCACAATAAGATTAATGTGTTGTTGTCAAGTCAAATGTACTTGTATAGCGCTTTCAACAATATACACTGTTTCAAAGCATCTTTACAAAAAGTCATGATGTTAATTTTTATAACATCTTCTTTATGCCTTTACATGGCTGCGTTTAGTAGATTAGAGCTGAGGGATAATAGTTTACATTTTGTGACGATTCAGACCATCAAGCAGTTGAGAGATGCTATGTATAGATTTACATGAGTGTAGATATATCCAAATTTATATATAGAGCTGTGATAACACAGCTCATACATTCTTATGTGACACTATAATCAGTTATGCAGAGCGCAGACGATTCTTGCTCTATGTGATATATTGCTTTACATGAGTATATTGTATGTATGCAGGTAAAGAATGTACTATGTATCAAACTTTTAACATATCGCTGGGCGATAATATAGTGTACATTTTTTTGATGATATAACAATCAGTCAGTGAAGATTTCCTATATAATCCATACCAAATAATGTGAGTGTACTTTATGTATCTGGTTATAGTTGGATAAACCTATAGTAGTTATTAATTCAGTATCTGGTGAAATTGAGAATTATGAAACCTGTGAGTTTTTTTCAGTTTATAACAATTTGATGTAGTGACAAGTATAGTACTATAAATGGTAATTAGGTTTGTAGTTTTATAGTAAAGACAGACAAAAATTTCGATTTCATAATGCCTTTAATTAATTGTCTGTTATTTGAGTTTCACTGAACACAATTTTTATGTGGTTCTCTTAAGCTTTCTTGGTTATGTGGACAAGTTAGGAGTTGCATATGAAGCCCCGACAGTAGCAACAGGATTTGGTGCTTATTTGGCTCAGGTAAGCTTTCTTATCTTTTTTTCCCTCAGATTATCTGTCTTGTTAAATTAAGCTAAAACCCTTATCCATATGAACTTGTGTTTTTGCAGCCCTTGATGAGGGAGGCGCTGGAGAACAAGGTAGAAATCTCAAAGGACGAGGCACGACAACTGATAGAGCGATGCCTTAAAGTGCTGTACTACCGTGACGCCCGCTCGTACAACAGGGTGAGACATGCTTTGTTCTTTCAGCTTCTTGAAAGATCCTTATCTCAGGTACATTTCATTGTATGCGACTCAAGAAACAGAAAATAACACTCCTTCTTTGGACTTGCTCTAGCATGAAATTGCCATTGTAACAGCTGATGGTGTGGAGATTATTGGACCACTGTCTTCTGAAACAAACTGGGACATTGCTCATCTGGTCAGGTAGGCTGAAATCACTCATGATGCGTCTACATATTTGCTTACCATTTAGGGTTTTGTAAAACTGTGTTTCTACAAACATTAAAATTAGTATAATATACACTTGTATTCTAAAGTTTGGGGTCGGTAAGATGTTTCAAAAATGTCTTATACTCACTAATATTGATTAAAATGCAGTAATATTATGAAATATTATTTAAACAGACTTCTCAGCATCATTACTCCAGTCTTCAGTGTCACATGATCCTTCAGAAATCATTCTAATATTCTGCTCAAAATGCATTTCTTTATCAATGTTGCCATCAGTTGTCCTGCTTCATATTTTTGTGGAAACCAACTGTGATGCATTGATGTATAAAAGCAAAAAGTCTTACTGACCTCAACTTTGAATGGTTTCAAAGAAAGATTGTTCAATATGTATGATCTTATATATCTTAATGTACATATTTAATTAACATCAATTTATATACGTCATGATTGCTAAATCATTTTATGGGATTGCTAACTGCTGTTTGTTTTTATTGCAGTGGTTTTGAATGAATCCTGTTCTGCTGAGCCCGTTTTTGTCACATCATCTTTGGACATGCTCTTAGCACCACCAGATCACTATTATATTGTCAAGATTAGTTGGACGTGTTTCTCGCTCTTTTGTTATTCATAAATAAACTTAATAAAAGTTGTCTACCGTGTCTTCGTTTTGTTGGTTGATCAAATCCAGTGCTATATATACAGTATATATATTTTTATTAGGGCTGTCAAAAGATTAATCGCATCTGAAATAAAAGTTTGTGTTTACATAATATATATGTGTGTACTGTGTATAATTTTGTATATATAAATACACACACATGCATGTATATATTTAAGAAATACTTGTATACATATACTGTACATATATATAATTTATATTATATATAAATATATATTTTTTTTATAAAAATTACAAATTTTTCTTAAATATATACAAGCATGTGTGTGTATTTATATATACAAATGTAATTATACACAGTACACACACATATATTATTTAAACACAAACTTATTTTGGATGCGATTAATCGCGATTAATCTTTTGACAGCCCTAATTTTTATATAGATGTTCAATGCAAATTAATTTATGCCTGGCAAACGTAAACACTTGAGTTTGTCATCTTTTTTACAATGTGGTTTCAAATTCTGCTGATTTGTCACCCACATAATGTGTTTTTATCAGAATTTTATCAAATTTGTAAAAATGACTACAAACGACAAGTAATGTTTAGCATTCTATGCCACATTTATCCACAAAAAGTGTTTATGAATTTGTTATATTCTAGCGGTTTAATTTCCATCTTTTTTTCCAAAAAGATAGGTAAAGGATATATGATGAAATAATTTGAAGCATTTTAAAATGCTGAGTAATTTAATTAAAAGTTTTATGAAAAAATATATTTCTAGCAAATATAAAAATACATCACTAATAAAAATTTCTAATTCTAATGGCCAGAAACACTAGCCTAACAGAGCAAAACATTCACATTTTATTACATTTTTAAAAACACCACCGTAAGCACAATACATAATTTTTATCATGTGACCATATACACAAATAGGATCATAAAATACAGCTACCTGTGATTAAGAGGTGCATGTGAAAAAGGTTTTAGGCAGTTTATGCTAAAAAAAAAAAATTTAATACAAAAATGTATATCAGCAGAATACAATGGGTGTATTAACTGACTGTATTGGTCAGATTTTGCGAGACAACTAAAATACCTTCTTAAAAGACAACCCATGCTTCTTAAGGAAAAAAAACTGCTTAAATGACATGGCCTATAAAAGTGTTTATTCAATTAACATGAATCAAGTATGTTACAGTATAATCCTAAATATAGTAGGTAATGATTTCAAATCATTTCTATTTACATTTATGCACATTATAACAGAGATCAAACCTGATGCGAAGGAAAACAGTGATGAACTAAACCACAAGGTGTAATAAGTTGCACATTAGTATTTCAAAGATCAATAGAAGCCTTGACTAGAGGACTTCAAACTAGGGATCTTTAGCACCCATTAATGCAAATAATATTTACATATGCAACCATACAGACATATGCAAGCAATGACCTACGTTTACTTTTTCAAAGAGCAGTTCAATTTATTCTCCAAAAATAAAATCATCAGCAGAAGGCACACAAAACACTTGCAAATTAAAAAAAAATATGATAACTTAATGTTCTATTATTTCTGAATCCTCAAAACCATGAAACGACTCCAAATCGCTGTCTTTCTCAAACATCTTTCTCAAAAAAACCATGCTGGACTGCGGAGAGGATTCTGCAGAAACAACACCGGAGATCTCAGCTTTCTGCTCAACTTTCTCTCCTTGCATTTTACTGACCAGGAGAGCTTCGGTGAGACTCCGCACGAGCTCTGAAGGCTCGTCGGACGTCACCTCTGGGTTTGAGCTCAAAACCCGATCGAAAGAGCGGAACAGAAGCTTGGGCTCTGATTTGAGAACATCCAGTAGCTCGACAAGCCAGCGAGAGAGAAGATGGGCAAGGTCAGCTGGTTTGGCTCCAACCAGTTCCTGTGGCGCCGTCGCCACATGCTCGCTCCATCGAGCCTGCAGAAACTCGCGTAACACAGGCCCCATGCAGGCTTCCAGGGGCTGCAGACGACGAGAGCAACCGCGAGGGATCGGACCTGGAAGAGTGTTCGTGCTGTTGAGCGCCGCCAAGAATTCATTAGACGTGTGGCCTTTGTACGTGTCAATTATCAGCAACCCTTTGCCTCCAGATCTAGGTTTGACATGCCGACACCACACCTTGTCCAACCAAAGCTGTAGTCTTTCTTCATCCGTGAACCCTTCAGGTCTCGCCTCCAGGATGATGAAGTCTGGCAAGGAATGTGCATCTGGCTTGAGAGGTTCGCCTCTGAGGAAAAGCATGGTGGATAACGTGGTCCCATCAGCCAGGGCTGTGAACACAACCTCGATGAGTGGATCTGTGGTGCCCATCAACTTAAAAGCAGACAACATGGAGGACGAATCCGCAGAGGCTTCATCCAGCTGCTCCATATCTACAAATATGGAAAGCTCATCCATGGCGCCCATCGAAGATAGTCTAAATGTTTGCGAAATGACTTGCTTTTTCAGAAAGCTGCTGAAGGAACGCTCCAGCTCCTGGGATTTATCCGGCAGCAACTTGCTGGTTGTGGCGAACGCCTGCAAGCCCAGATCGTGGCGCAGCAAGAAATCAACCGCCGAGTCATAAGAGATATCCTGCGCACCGTGACTGCTCATGAAGTCGAACAGATTAGCTTCGTCGATAGGTAGCTGTTGCTCACGTTGGCATAGCACCCATTCCACTAACCTATCGACTGCCTGTGGCGTCAAGCCTTCTCTGCTTCTCAAGGGGTTAATCTGACGCTGGCGCTTCAAGAGCAACGACTGGACATCTTCCGGTGGAGTGCCGAAATTAATGGCGGCCTGTGGGACTCCACAGCAGAGGGCGTACAGTACAACTTTCAGCTGAGCTACGGTGAGCGTGTTCTCCACTGTACGTCCCGTGTCGACTTTAGAACGGGGAGTTTGCTTCGAAACATCTGGTTTGACCGCACATTTTTTGACTGGAACGGCACTTTGTTCAAAAGGCTGAACCTGAATGGGAAAGCTCGCTATGCGAGCGGGACTAGCAGGCAGTGTTATCTTGTAGGTGGGTCGAGGAAGGGGTTTAGAGGACAGAGGAAATGAACTCCTGTCCAGTTGCTTCACTTGCAAAGGCAAGAAAAACGCGTTGTTGAGGATCTGACCTCCTCGGAGTAGGTCCGTTGGGATGAAGACAAATCTACAATGACAGTAATTTGTAAGTTACCTCTTCTGCTAAACAAGAGGTTAAATCTCTAGCATTTGCAATTGCTTTTATGAGCTCTACACAAATTAAGCTCCTACAGCCTTTTCCTAAGAGTTAAACTAAACTAAATTGTTCCAAACCTTTCTGTAAATGAAGATATTCTGGTAACACTTTACAATAAGGTTCATAAGTAAACATTAGTTAATCTATTAACTAACATGAACTAATGCTGAGCAAAACATTTGTTATAGTATTTATTAATCTTTGTTAATGTTAGTTAATAAAAATACAGCTGTTCATTGTTTGTTCAGTGCATTAACTAATGTTAACAAATACAACCTTTGATTTTAATAACATATTAGTAAATGTTGAAATTAATATTAACTGAGATGAATAAATGCTGAAGAAGTATTGTTCATTCTTAGTTCATGGTACTAAGGTAGTTAACTAACGTTAACCAATTAACCTTATTGTGTTACTGATATTCTGAACAATGTTTTTGTCCATACAATGAAAGTCAATGGGGTCCAAAAACACTGGAGCCCACTGACTTTCATGATATGGGGGAAAAACCTAAAGATATTTTAAAATATCTTCTTTTATCTTCCACAGAAGAAAGACAGACTCACAAGTTTAAATCAACATGAGGTAGTAAATGATTTTAGATTTTTAAGTGAAAAATAAGCGAAAATCAACTTACCTTTTATAGCCACGTGAAAATCCTTCTGAAACATGAGGAATTTTATTAATAATATGGTTGTGATAGGATCATTATTAAGTGCTTTTCATCACTTTTCATCGTCAAAAAGACTTTTAGACATAAATAAACAACTTACCCCGCATGGTGCACCGGCTTACTTGATGTTCAGGATTGTCAGCAAGATGTTTGGCCATTGAATCTCCAACCCGAGTTTTGTATCTACATGTGCTACAGTTTAGCCTCCCCTTCCTGCAAACATTTTTCATTACCATGATTGACAATTAGAGTGAAAATTACATGCAGAGCAAGAGGGAAAAAAAAACTCAGGTCTTACTTTGGGCAGGGTTTGTAAAGGGTTATATATTTTCTGGTGCTTTTCCGAGGAACATGTACACTGCAAATAAAGATGAGGGAGAAATGAGAAAACACTCAACACATCACAAACTGTGAAATTTAAAGTTTTTCACCTGATCACGTTATATTAATTTTTGGTCACACTTTAGATTAGTGACCAATTCTAACTAACTAAATATTAACTATGACATTAGCCTCAAACTCATAAATACTGCTTATTAATAGTTGGTAGGCAGTTTAGGTATTGGGTAGGATAAAGGGATGTAGAATATGATCATGCATTAATATGTGCTTTAGAAGTACTAATACACATCCAATATCCTAGTGATATGCATGCTAATAAGCAACTAGTTAATAGTGAGAATTGGACCCTCAATTTCTTTTTTTTACAGATAGGCATGTAGCATGTAAAAATAAGGGAAATGACCATGCACAATTAAATATTAAATAACACCAACTAATATCAAAAAAACAAATCTTATATAAATAATCAATCCATCAGAAGATAATCACTATATGACATATATTGACATAAATGACAATATCACACAAACTGTAAAAATCTAAAGATTTTCACCTGATCATGTGATTGGCATAAGCTCTGGAACAGCAAGTACAGTATCGGCAGAGGGAACAGCTCACGTAGGTGGGGAAATGGTTGGGAAAATACGGAATGTCATATGTGCATTCCATGCAGTAGTGCTTTTCTGCTGGCTTGCTGGAAGAACAATATGGTGGTCAGAAGATATTGTTTCTTAAAAAAAATTAAATAAATGCAAAAAGCAAAAAACAGCAAAGAGAGAATGTCTACATACACACACACACACACACACACACACACACACACACACACACACACACACACAGATATATTAGGGCTGTCAAAAGATTAATCGCATCCAAAATAAAAGTTTGTTTAAATAATATATGTGTGTGTACTGTGTATAATTAAATTTGTATATATAAATACACACACATGCTTGTATATATTTTAAGAAAAATGTGTAATTTATATATATAAAAAAATATATATTTATATATAATATAAATTATATATAAATATATACAGTATATGTATGCAAATATATATATATATTAGGGCTGTCAATCGATTAAAATTTTTAATCGCGATTAATCGCATGATTGTCATGAGTTAACTCGCGATTAATCGCATTTAATCGCACATTTTTTATTTGTTCTAAATATACCTTAAATTAATACTTTTCAAGTTTGTAATACTCTAATCAACGTGGGCATTGATAAATATAGATGCTTTATGCAAATGTATGTTTATTATTGAAACCATAGTCAATATAGCATGCAGACGAGACATGTTTCAAAGGTCATAGATGTTTTTCAAAGAACTTGTTCATGTCTATTAGACACATGTAGAAAGTTACTTCTCTTTCTTTGCACTGAGCAATTTACTAACACAAAAATGTTTATATTTTTGCATGACAGGGCAGCTCTTCTGAAAATGTTAAATGTACATTTAGCATTTATTATTACATTGTAGTTTTTCTCTCTCTGTGCCCATTTTGATGAAGCTAAATTCTCAATACATTCTCAATAAAACGTACTGTTTCTGTTGTCAAACAACGGAATGAATTTGAAATGGTGACTGAAACGCGACCAAATAAACATAACCAGCTCTCCCTTCCAAGACGTTAATCTGCACAAAAATTCTGATAATCGAACCGTCGTCTTGTGAAATCAAATACACATAAACTAAAGACAATATCCGTGCTCTGATTTCGGCTATATTTGTAAAATTAGAGAAGCAACATAATATCTGTGTTTAACTGAATTAAAGCGCTGCTCCTCCGCGTGAGACGCAGAGAGAGAGAGAGAGAGAGAGAGAGAGAGAGAGAGAGGTGCGCGCGCGTGCTGGGAGAGCAGTAGGCTACCGGCGGTACCGGTAGATTCTCAGAAACTAAATAAGGTTTGGGCGCTTTGTTGAAGGGAAAAAAATCGCTAAAGGGGTCTGCAATGTCGATAAGTTGCCAACACTGTCTATCTCCATTTCTCCAACTAGGTTTTGGGTCACGGGTCAAACAGAAAATACGCGCTGCGTTAATCGTCCGTTAAAAAAATTAGTGCCGTTAATATGATTTTGCGTTAACGCGTTATTAACGCGCTAAATTTGACAGCCCTAATATATATATAATATAAATCATACTCACCATTCACTCTCAAACTTGACCATTAGCTCCATCATGCTTTCCACTGGCTTTTTCTTGACAGGAATGACTTTACTGGTGACATTCTGAGATGCTCCAGTTGTTGATGTTGCGTTTGAGCAAGTCTTCAATGAAGGTTCTCCTAAATTATCTCTGTGGTCAGTACTGTTAGCATAAGCTCGGATGATTACCTGAAACAGAGGGGTAAATGGTAAGGTCATCAAATAAGCAATAAACAAGCCATATGTATGACTGGGAGTCTTTTACCTTGGTTCCAGGCGTGAGGCCCTCCAATTGCTTGGGTTTGACACATGTCCTGTGAAACCTGTGTCTGTGTTTCCACTTGTCCTTGTCATGAATGAATTGAAGTCGGCATCGGCCACAATGATGCGCTGTTCTTTTCTGGACGAATAAACACACACTTTAACAGGACTGATAAAGAAGCCTTCTGACACATAAAAGACCTTTCATACCATTTTGTGTTATTTAAAGAAAACACTAAACTATGTAGACATCAAAACTTTATTATGTACAGGGTTATTCATTATGAGACTGTGATATTAAATTATCAGTGTTCAAGCGTTAACCATTAGATGAACGCAATTTAAAAGTAAAAATAGAGGACATGACCATGCACAGTTAAATATTAATCAATATTTTTTAATTTTGATGAATAATCAAACGATTAATTGATCAAACAATTGATTAAATGAGCTCAACACAAATGATATCTTGTCCATCCGTAAGTGCAAATCGCAGTAAAGCATTAGTTTATGAGCTGGAAAGGTAAAAAGTGAAACAAAGTCTTTCCATATTAAGAAGTGTTGAGATATTAAATCGTTGTTATTTATCATGAAAACCCCTCTGAGCTGCGACTAATTAATGCAAAGGATATACTTTACCTGGTGTCTAGTGCAGTGCAACTGGAAGCCGATATAAGACCTAAATACTTTTAAGCAGTAGGGACACATTAAGATACAGGTGTCCTTGTGCTGCTCTGTGAAGTGGCTTATAACATCTTGGTAGAAAGAGGATCTGAACTCGCACACCTGAGGAGCAAAAAGTACACAAGTGTAACTGATTTACACAAATGTTTTCAAGACAAAACTTAATTGACATGAAACACTTATACACAGTTACCTGACACATGTAGGGCATCTCACCAGGCTTGTGCGCCTGTTTCATGTGGTTCAGAAAGAGGGGTTCGTTCTCAAAGGACCACTCACAGATCTTGCACACTTCTGTAAAGCAGAATGAAATGTTTTAAATAGGATGCCTATGATGCTTTTACTACATTTCAGCCTTTTTTATCGTATAATGTTGCTGTTTGGGCATGAAAAGGTCTGCAAAGTTTCAAAGTCCCTCCAGCAGGAGTTATTCTCTATATCAGTGTCACTGTTTCTGAACTCCCTGAAACGCCTCCAACGTACAACAACAAACACCTCACAATATTCCTCATTTAAATAATTCCTGCCCAAGTAATGTGCAAAATAAAGGGGCGGGGCCTGGCTGAGTTAGCCTGAGTTAGTAGTGAGTTGAAACTTGTGGTTACCAAAAGGGGTGTGACATTTTCGAATCGCGCTCAAAGCGGTTGACCAATCACAACACACTGGTCCAGCTGACCAATCAGAGCACATTGTGCTTTTCGGAAGGAGGGGATTCATAGACACAGGAACTAAACAGAGCGTTACTGACAGATAGGGCTGTCACTTTTGTGAAAAAATCCTGTTAGATTTTTGAGACATAAGTGTTCATTGAATCGACTGTAAAATTAATTTTCCATGTCTAAAGACGTTTCCATTTTAAATGCCAAATATAGGCAAATCCACGGACAACTAACATGCATTAGGACGAACGTAAAGAGGGTGTTTGAGATACGCACAAGTCAGCAAATATTCCTGATGATTTATTGGCGTATTAAGTTTCGTGCACAATGACAAACAACATTGCAACATTCACGAAAAAACAATAAGCAGAGTGGACTGCCATAACATCAATGAAAAACATCACTGCAGTCTTCAACATGCCTGTGTTTACGATTAGAAATGTCAAACAAATTTCGCCTACGTAGGCGATTGTAGACCGTAGCCCGAATCTGTATCTGTATGCATGAGACTGAATACTGGCAGAATTCACATTTTTGTAGTAAAAAGAGACATTATGTAGAAGTATAATCTGCTGTTATGTGTGTGTCAGAGCCTGCAGTTGCTGTGTGACACGCGTTCGCTGCGGGCGTATCGTGACGAGCTGGACGCGCTCAGAGAAAAGACCGTTAAAATCGATTCTCTATTTTCGGTTTCGAAACTTGTGTTGGTTGGTCCGATCGATTGTGCAATCGATTTTCGAACGTAAAGTGGCCCTACTGACAGACTGGGGAAGAGAGTTGCAATGTCAAATATGTGAAAAATACGTTTGTTTGTTTTTTACACTCAAGTATGTAAACCAATTCTAGTAGAGCCCCAAAACAAAATCAAAACTTTATAAAAGGGCATAATAGGCCCTCTTTAAGAATAAAAAAAATACCGCAAGTCAAATATTATCAACTCACGCATCAAGAATGGATTAAAACCATTTCATATGTTTGTCAAGAACTAGGTTGATGATATATAATTCTAAAAGTATAGACTCACTTGAGGACTCTGCTTGGTTATGAACTGCCTCAACGTGGCACTGCAGTTGGAAGGGCGTTGAAAAGTTTCTGTAGCAATGTTGGCACATAATATGATAGTCTCCTTCCCCTGTTTGGTGATCCAACTCCATGTGGTGTTTCATGTGGTTCATCATCCTTTAAAATGAGGGTTGAAGAATGAACAAATCTATCGATACCAACAACACCCCTCAAAAACCAATCTGAAAACCAACCAACTTACTTGATGTTGCCCTTCACCTTCTTTTCACATAGTTGGCATTTCATTGAGATGATTTCTGAATTGGCTCTTCTTGATGCAGGCTGGCCAGGCTGCTGCCCATAGAAGAAGTCTTCAACTAGCATGATCATTCTGCCCTGGTCGTCAAAATCTCCAGAGCGAGGACTAGGCACTCCCTGAGGTATCTCAGAAGTGGTGACGTGTTTGAGAGACGTTTCTGAGGACGAGGAGAAGGAAACAGTCTCAGATGTGGCGGGTTTTGACTGGGTTTTGTCACTCGGCCGCTTGATCCTTTTTCTAGTTTGGGCCTTCAGGTCCTTGACGCTCTTGATAAGATCTTGATTGCATTGCTGAAAATGGGGAAGAAGATGAGTAAGACCTTAGTGAAAGATTTAAAGACCACCAAAGCAAAAGGTTATTAATCAAGAAAGGTTCTGTGCATCATTGTTTGTAGGTATTTAATCTAAAAAGTGTATGAGTTAAAACTTACACAGAAGTATCCACGGAGGGACTGACTCTTTTGGTAAACGGCTTTACAGCGAACACAGAAATTCGAAGAACTGGAGGCCCTTTTCAATGCTGTAGAACAAAGATACTACACTCAATCCCTTCTCAAAGACCTCATAAAGCGATAGTTCACCCAAAAATTAAAATTATGTCATCAAATACTTTTGCAACTACTCGATTCCCTTTTGTCTTCCCTTCATCTTTGAAACACATGAAAATACTTTTAACAAAACCTGAGATATTTCTGTCCCTCCCTTGAAAGTCCATTCCACCAAAACTTGGATGCTTCAAAAAGTTCACAGGAATCAATGACGTTTTTCTTGCACGGCAAGCAAGTACAGCCAAAAGCTTGGAGTAAACCGCTCAATTCATATGGATTCCTTTATGAACTATTTGATGTGCCAAAGTTTTGGGTGAATGACAATTTTCATTAAAAATGTCAGTTTGTATTATGAAGATGAAGAAAAATCTTAAGGGTTTGGAAAAAGTAAATGATGACCGCATTTTCATTTTTGAGTGAACTATTACTTTAAAAACATTAGAGCTGCACGATTCTGGATAAATTGAGATTGAGAATCACAATTTGTTTTGTTTTGATTTTTCCACAATTATGGATAGACAACTAAAAGTAGCATGTCATTTACTAGAGGTTCTGACAAAATATTAATTGTTGGTCTATAATTTTTTTTTTTAATTAATTTGAATAAAAAAATTTTAAAACTGGTTTGAATGTACAATTCAATGAATCCCTCATTAACACTTAATTTCTTTCATTAATGGATGCATGAGAGTTTTTGAATGAATCTCTTGAGTGAATAATTCAATGACAAATACATTCAAAGTTCAAGTGAATCAGGTTACTTTCAAAAGTCGATTTCCTCTATTTATCGCTACCGTGAACATAAGTGTTTATATCAAAAACGATCAACTTTTATCCCAGTACTTCTGTGATCATTTGAATTACTGTAACAGAAATAATGATACTGTGTGGTTGAAAGGAGTGTTTGTGAATCTGTTTCATATCCATTCATAACAACAGTATGGAAGCTTGTTTCCGCCACTGAATAAAACATTTTAAAAGATAATTGCGACTTTTTATCTCACAATTGCGAGTTTACATCTCGCAATTCTGACTTTATTTCTCAGAATTGCGAGATATAAAGTCAGAATTGCGTGTTTTAAAGTCGCAATTGCGTGTTATAAAGTCAGAATTCTGAGATATAAAGTCAGAATTGCGTGTTATAAAGACAGAATTCTGACTTTTTTTCTCGCAATTGCGACTTTATATCACGCAATTCTGACTTTATATCTCAGAATTCTGACTTTATATCACGCAATTGGGAGATATAAAGTCAGAATTGCATGATATAGTCGCAATTGCGTGTTATAAAGTCAGAATTCTGAGATATAAAGTCAGAATTGCGTGTTATAAAGTCAGAATTCTGACTTTTTTTCTCGCAATTGCGACTTTATATCACGCAATTCTGACTTTATATCTCAGAATTCTGACTTTATATCTCAGAATTCTGACTTTATATCACGCAATTGGGAGATATAAAGTCAGAATTGCATGATATAAAGTCGCAATTGCGTGTTATAAAGTCAGAATTGTGAGATATAAACTATTCTGAGGTAAAAAAAAAAAAAAAGTCCGTCTTTTTTTTCCCCCTTAGAATTGGACTTTATATCTCACAATTCTGAGAAAAGATGTCAGAATTGCGAGATATAAACTCGCAATTATGTGTTATAAAGTCAGAATTGCGTGATATAAAGTCAGAATTCTGAGATATAAAGTCAGAATTGCGTGATATAAAGTCGCAATTGCGAGAAAAAAAGTCAGAATTCTGACTTTATAAGACGCAATTGCGACTTTATATCTCGCAATTCTGACTTTATATCTCAGAATTCTGACTTTATATCACGCAATTCTGACTTTATATCTCAGAATTCTGACTTTATTTCACGCAATTCTGACTTTATATCTCGCAATTCTGAGAAATAAAGTCAGAATTGCGAGATGTAAACTCGCAATTGTGAGATAAAAAGTCGCAATTATCTTTTATTTTTTTTATTTTGTGGCGGAAACAAGCTTCCATAGCTCTCTCTGTGTCAGAATGAAGATCTGAATGTTCACTGTGATCGTACATATCAAAGGTTTAACATAGCCGGATCATTGTCATTATAAGGTCGCGTGAGTGTTTGAATCTAGACTGCGATCTTTTAACGAATAATCGTGCAGCTCTACAACACATAATTGATTTCAATCAATGATGTTTAATCAATAAGCTGATATCAACAACATCTTAACACAACAACACTTCAATAGAGCAATTAAAAACTGAAAAATAGGAGGGTAAAAACAAGTCCTGGTCCTGACCGGTAGTTGTTGTGGCAAGAGGAGGGGCGAAGATCTGTGCTTGAGGTCTCACAGTCTGAGACAGGAATGGGGCTGGAGCTCTGTTTGTTATATTGTTTTGGATGGTGAAGGTTTTGGTGGGCTGCACTAGTGAACTCATTACTTGACCACCAGCTGCAGGCGCTCCAGCTAGCTTCGTAAACTTTATAACTTTAATTGTTGCACCTATCAAGGTAAACAAAATGTAAATAAAACAGACATGTAAATGACCTAAGAACGGATGTACAATGTAAAAAGTAAAAACTGGATGAATTGTCACCTGGAGCTGAGGCTGGTTGGACGTTGGAGGGGGTCACATTAAGAGTGGACACTCCTGGGGCCGATGAGGTGATGCTTTGTAAGTTTGAGGGGTTATTGATGGTCAAGGTGACTGGGATCTGCAATGTAGGCAGTTTTCCAGGCGTTGTTTGCTGTCCTGCACTCCCTGGGGTGACCATCCGTGGAGAAATTAACTGGGGTGTCTGACCTGAAGAGGTCAGAGAAAGTATTTAAAGGGTTAGTTCACCCAAAAATGAAAATTCTGTCAGTAATTCCTCACCCTCATGTTGTTCCAACCGCGTAAGACCTTCGTTCATCTTCGGAATATAAATTAAGATATTTTTGATGAAATCTGAGCCATGTCTCACTCCTCCATAGGCTGCTATGTGACCGAAACTTGCTGGCCCAGAAAAGTTATTAAAGAGATCGTTAATATAGTCCAAGTGACTACAGTGGCTCAATCTTAAGTTTATCAAGCGACGAGAATACTTTTTGTGCGCAAAAACAAACAAAAATAACGACTTTATTACACTTTTCATTTCCTTCTCTCTGGGCCTCTTAGTGTTTTTGCGCTGCGCGTCTGTGTTGCACGTCATCACGCATCACACACATGACCGGCGTCGGCCAATAGTGAGCCTACGTGGTGACGTGTAACACTGACGCGCTGCGCAAAAAGACTACGCGAACCAACTAGAGGCCCAGAGAGAAGGAAATGAAAAGTGGAATAAAGTCGTTATTTTTGTTTGTTTTTGCGCACAAAAAGTATTCTCCTTGCTTGATATACTTAAGATTGAGCCACTGGAGTCACTTGGACTACATTAACGATCTCTTTAATAACTTTTCTGGGCCAGAAAGGTCTTACGTGGTTGGAACAACATGAGGGTGAGTAATTACTGACAGAATTTTCATTTTTGGGTGAACTAACCCTTTAAGCAAAGTGAGTAATGCTAAAATAAAAATAAAAACATTTGTTTTTGAGCAGCATAGGTGTAAATAAAGAAAACTAAATGCATGGCAACAGACGTCTGGAACACTGGAGACTCTTGAGCTGGTATTTATGTCTGATAAGCAAACATTCATCATTTGCATGTGCATATAAATGTTGAAGTCATGAAGAAATGAAAGTAGCAACCGATCTTTTCTTTTGTATTATGGCGAGTGTAAAAACAGACAAAAAACTAAGGCGGGGACTTGTTTCTATACATTGGTTGTAGATTGGATTGAGATGTTGGCATTGCACTCAAATGAATGAGAGCTTGAAGTCGACTATAAGAAAGGGTGGAGTTTAAGCAGACTAAATGATTGTCTGAAGTCTGGCATTAGTCATCAGAGAGATGTCTCATTTTCACAGGAAGATCGAGTTTCGATTAAACATCTTGTGGTCAAAAAATGTAAAAATGAAACATGCATTGATGAATGGTTCACAATAAGATTCAGTATATAACATGCATTTAGAAAAAACATAGGGTGAATTTTCTTTCACGCCGGCTTAAAATTCAGGAATGCATCCTGCAAAATATGTCTGGGAAGGAGCAACCGTGTAATTAAATCACTGGTTGGTTTGAGTAGCGACTTACCAGCAGTCAGAAAACTAATAGGCTGTCCATTCAAGATGTAACCAAGTGATGTTCCCAAACTTCCCAATCCCATTGAGCCTGCCAGAGGCTGACCTGGATTGGGCTACAACAGATGATCATCACTTAAATACGACATCTTTGGTATGTCCATCTAAACAGAAGGTTAAAAACCTTATTTATAGTAAAAGAGCAAAGTGAAACCTGTGCACTGATGTAGATAGTCTGTGTGCCTCCTGCAGCTCCACCCGTCTGAACAGCATTAGGCAGTAACGTAACAGCAGGGGCTAAAGGTAAAAACAAACCAAAACACTTGTTTCTTTCCACACTTAAGTCCCACAGCTATTCTTTTAACAGTGTTTTTTGCAGTGTGGCATGTGTGTGGTCACTAATGACCACTAGATACATGGGACACAGCTTGATTTCCGAGGTCAGTGGTACCTGATGTCGGTTTAGCGGTGCCATCGGATTGTGCTGGTGCACTATTGCCACTTGGGACTACAGTAACTAGATTAATGAATAAAAACAAAAGGCATTAAACTTATTTGTATTCACACTCATGCTCCTAATATATGATTAAATGCTCTTCACAAAAGCTCTTCTATCAAGACATAAAAATGAGTGTTTTTACCACAAAAACATTATTTACCTTTGTTATATCGCTGGTCCCTGTTTTCTGTAATACTCTGGCATGGCTCTAGATCATCTTCATCACATTGCATGTAAAGGTCAGAATCTGCCATGTTTCTGTAAAACAAAAGTGTTGCTTATACAGTGTCATCACTCCTGTCAACAAGACTATGTTGGCTATGGTCAGTGGGTAGCTGAACATATACTATCTATGTATTTGACATTAAATTATTATTATTAATAAATATAAAATCTGACTGGACAATGTGATAATTTTGTTATATGCAATAGAGCTTTGAATCAATAATAACATTTAAAGTCTGGACAATGTGTTACAAGATCCCCCCCCCCCCCAAATGTATGATATATGCATGCATGTATGTATATGTATGTATGTATGTAGGTAGGTAGGTAGGTGTGTGTGTGTGTGTGTGTGTGTGTGTGTGTGTGTGTATATATATATATATATATATATATATATATATATATATATATATATATATATATATATATATATAATTTATATGTAAATGTTCATTATTTTAGTTGTCAGTTGTGGCTCTCAACTGCTACTTTCAAACTCGAAGTTAAAATAATTAATATAGTAATGCATTGCACTCAACACTAAGTATTAATTATTGTAAATTAATTACTTTTCTCTTTGAAAAAGTAAAGTAAGGGATTGCTCTTAATTTTTCTGCAATTTGATTACAGTTACTTTTTATGTAATTGCATTAAATAAGGTAGAACAATTCTATATAAAACAATAGTGGATTTAACATCAACATTTAGTGTTAAAATGTAACCATCTCCCTTTAAATTATTTAATCAGTTCAAGAATAATGCATGCAATTTTATATTATTTATTTGAAAGAATTAAAAGAGCAGTTTCATGTCTGTCCTTGTATTGTTCAACTAACTGGTCGAAGTTGATATGGGATTATTAATAAGTAATGCAATATTTTTTAGAGAGAGTAATTAGTACAGTAATCTAACTACACTGTCAAAGATGTAATTAGTAACTAGTAATTACTTTTTTAGAGTAATTTACCCAACACTGTTCATTTATTAATTTACTTTGTCATACTTTGGCAAAAAGGGAAAAGCATAGGTCGCTAAACCGACTTTATCTACAACCTGTCATAATAATAAACTTGAGCCCCTTTAACGCCATAACAGAGGCTAACATTAGCCCGCCCTGCTAACTGCTCCTGCACGCATGTTTATCCTGCCAAAGCCAATGCATCAGTGCACTCAACGCTACAGGCTAGCCTTTATCTGACTGCATAACTTTTAACAACTACTTAAACACCGACGCGCTGTTTCTAGGGAGAAGAAAAGGAAGTCTCACCTCATGCACAGATTTGCATATGTGGGACAAAAAATTATAATGCGTTATTTCCCTTAATTCTTCGCGGGGTTTGCCATGATGGAAAAACAATGATCCCTGTTCTGCAGACGTTTTCCCTCTTTGCTCGCGCGGTGGTAGGCGAAACATTTAAAAACGTCACTTCCACGCGTGTTTCTCTGCACTCTGATTGGTTGCGATATTTTGTGAGAAACGCGGGATTACTGTGATTATTATATATGTAATAAACATAAGCAAATAAAATGCGTAATGCCAGTGCACGCGAAGGGTCAATGTTATATTACACGCATATTACGATATGGAAAGTTTCATTTCCAATAATAAACGTTTTAAAGCTAATTACCGTCTACATTAAATTATTTAGATTATGGTAGATTATGTTTTGACATTTTGAGACCATTGTCATCCTACCTGCTGCACAGATTTGCTTGTTTTATAACGGCGATATTTATCTACGCTAAACAGTTTGCACTTGCTTAGCCGGCTAGTGCAGTAGTGATCCAACAACACAGCCTCAGAGTTGACGACACAAACATAAACCAGATCACTGGGAGAAAAACATTGGCTTTTTAGTCAATGCATATTAGTCTCGCGCCATAACTAATAGTTTTTTTTCCTTTCGCATTACGTTTCACTCTGCTTTCATTAATTCCAAGATGGCGGCTGGTGTTTAGAAGGCAGGAATGCATTATTATTGACGTCGTAACATGTGAAATGTTTCTATCCAAATGTTCCTCGATTGAAACTTAAACTCTTTAATATTAAAACGAGCATGTTTCCCCAACAACAACAGTTCTGTGATTTTTATAAAACAAGAGTTGGTGTTTTGTTGTTAGGCTATAACGTTTAGCAGTGAACCCATGTTTTTATAGCATCAGTTTAGTATATATGGAAGCTTGTTTCCGCCACAGAATAAAAAATAAATGCTGTGTAACTTTTTATCTCACAATTCTGACGTTTCCTCTCGTAATTGCGAGCTTAAATATCTCACTTTATAACTCGGAAATGCGATTTTATAACTCGAAATTTTGACTTTTTAACTCGGAGTTGCGAGTTTATATCTCACAATTCTGACTTTATTTCTCGTAGTGCGAGTTTATATGTCGCAATTATGACTATTTCTTGCAATTATGACCTTATAACTAGCAATTGCGAGTTTAAATCTCACAATTCCGACTTTAACTCGCAATTGCCACAACCAAGAACAGAATTAGCATTTTAGACAAGATGGCTTCCCCTTGAGAATTCCTTTTCTATTGGGGTTTTAAGAATGTCAGTTTTGATTTTAAAACATTCTAAACAAGATCTGTTTTGTTCATAAGTAACATAAAGTATCCACAATCTTACCTTGGTTGTGAAATTGTAATCTTTTGGTGTTGTTTTTTTTAAACGTAGACTAGCAATTTAGCACTTTATGTTTTAAAACAAGGCAGTTTCAAAATTCACATCATTACGGTCATTAAACTGTGTGTATTGTTGTAGGTAAAAAACAAAAACAAATCACTGCTGCACACACTGCTTGCACTAGTAGTCAAGTAAATAAATTGGAACCTTTTTTTAGCCTGGGACTTTATAAAAATAAAAAAGTAGGTCATATGCATGTACAGTGTGTCTTGTTTACATGGCTGTAACAATAGGTTAAGAAAGGCAAGCACAATTTAAAACACATGACATTTAAACTAATTTAATCAACACTGTCTCTGACAAATCCAATATAACACCTATTGTCTGACTTGCCAAACATTCCCATACTTCTGATCAGGTAATACAATAAAATCACCACAATAGTGCCAAACAACTGAATAAGGCCATAAGAGGGAGGGGAGGGCACATGACCCATAAAACATCCCCAAAAAGCTGTTATAGCTTAATATATCAGAAAGCTGTTTTTAAATGCCTCACATTAAGTCACATCTTAAATTTAGACTAGACTTTAGCTTCTAATGAAAAGGCTTGCGCTACTATTATCTGCTATAGTAGTGGAAATTGTTTTGGTCATTGGTTTTGTTTTTCGCGTTTCTGTCTGACTGTAAGCCATGGAATCTAACATGATCTTGACTTAATCTTCTTATAAAACCTTAACCCAGCCCTGAACGCGGGGCGATTAGACGTGTTAGCCGGCACTGAGCTTGATGGTGGCCGTGCACTAGAAACCACAGCTTTTTTTATAAACAAAGAAAAGAGTTTAGTACTGTATGACAGAAAATAAAATGAAAGCAGAGCTGACAGCGCATCACAGTGGATGACATGCATCTCTCTGCAGCCACTCAAATGTGGGAGGAACTGAAGGCAAATCGTCTCGCCCAGTACGGCACAGTAACTGCGGTCACAGCTATTAGTAAGTTACATAATGTCATTTCCTCTCATTCTAACTTTTAGTGGGCTGAAACAACATTTCAGTCAGTTATGAACTAATACAATTTCTTCCATAATGTATTGTAGAATATTATAAACAGCACAGTTTCAGCGCTGTTCAGAAGGTACAATGTTGTGGCTCAAGAGGTACATGATGTAGCTTAAGGGATAACAGAATTAGAGATTAGAATTCAGAGGCTGTGTTTTTTTACTACAAAAAACATGATTGTAATACCAAATCTATTATGTATATATATATATATATATATATATATATATATATATATATATACTGTATATATATATATAGAAGTACTAAAATTACTTAAACTAAAATTAAAATAAAAATAAATCAAGGCTAAATAGATATATTTAGAAAAGCACAACTAAATTACTAAAACTAAAATGAAAACTGAAAATATAAAAATAATAGCTTATTCAAAAGGTTTATAAATACTATAATAGTTATAGGATTTGGTTGGTCATTTGTTTTAACAGCGATTGCAGACATTTCAATGTACAGAAAATATACATTTCAGAAAATACAGACTTTTAAAGATCTAAACAGATGTGGTTGGAAACACTGCTGGAGAGCTGGCTGTTGCCCTTATGTTTAGATTTTTAAAAGTCTGTATTTTCTGCATGTAGAATTTCCCTGGTTTCGACTGGAAGAATGTGTTCTTTCACAAATGGATTTTCTTCAAAAATAGGTTTGGTTCTGCTGAGAAAATGGATTGCAGGTGGAGTGTGCCGCTGTCGCGTGCGACTGGATAGAAAGACAGTCGTCATTACTGGCGCCAACACTGGGATTGGAAAAGAGACGGCACGTGACATGGCCATGAGAGGTAAACGCTGCATTTCACACACTTTTTGGTTCCCCAAACAGTTCTTAAAAGAACCCTTTTGTAAATAACATTTTAATAATCTAAAGAACCTTTTTCCACTATAAAGAACCCTTTGAGCAATGGAAAGGTTCCATGGATGTTAAAGGTTCTTCATGGAACCATCAATGCCAATAAAGAACCTTTATCTTTATAAGAGTAAAGAAATTTTGGAGTTTTTTAGGTCAGACTGAATATTTTCTGGGGTTTTTTCTCAGGGGCTCGGGTTGTGATGGCTTGTCGAGATCTTTCAAGAGCAGAAAAGGCTGCAGCAGAGATTCGCAGATCTACAGGAAATGGCAACATAGTAGTTCGGCACTTGAACCTGGCATCTCTGTTCTCCGTACGGCAGTTTGTGCATGAATACACTGCCACTGAGGACAGACTGGATATACTTATTAACAACGCTGGTGAGACATTTGACTTCATAAATCAGCAAATCACACTGTGCTTTTAGCTGTATTGTTAAATATTATACATTTTGTATTGACAAACCTATACTAGGAGTGATGATGTGCCCTAAAAGCCTCACTGAGGATGGCTATGAAACCCAGTTTGCTGTCAATTATTTGGGCCATTTCCTCCTGACTGTTCTGCTCCTGGACATGCTGAAGAAGTCTAGTCCAAGTCGAGTTATCAATGTATCCAGTATTGCTCACAAAGGAGGTAAAACCCCATATTAACATCATGCCTTTTAGATATTCTAAAAGAAGGTTCCAAAGAAAGTTTTTCATAGTGATGCCATAGATTAACCATAAAGAATCTGTCAGTGATCAGTTCTTAAAAATCTAAAGAAACTTTTGTGCAATGGAAAGAGTGTTATTAAATTAGTAATGTTTTTAAGGATGAACTTTAAGTGAATGTTAGATGAGAGCAAATGTTGTAAATGCTCATTTGCCCCTTTTTTCACAATTAAATATCTAAACTTGTTCTTGCATTGACCAATAACTGATATGGTAACGATATATACATCTCTTCTGTGTCATTTGTAAACATTATTGCAAAGATGCATGAGACTTTTATCCATACAACATATTTCAGTCCGATGACCTTTCTCTATAGGTAAGATCAACTTTGACGACCTTAACTTCAACAAGACACCGTACGATTCCCTGGTCAGCTACAGGCAGAGCAAACTTGCCAACCTGCTGTTTACACGCGAGTTAGCACGGAGGATTAAAGGTTTGTGCGCTCATCACGTTCAAACATAAAAAAAATGCTGCAAAAACACTGATTTAAAAATGCATATTGTATTTTCCCTACATTATCCTTGTTTAATCCTGCTCTGTTTTTTATTAGGGTCTGGTGTAACTGTGTACTCCCTTCACCCTGGAGTAATCCGCACTGAACTGGGACGTTACGTGCAGACCCGCTACCCTCTGCTCAGTGCCCTGTTGTCTTTCCCTGCTCTTTTACTGATGAAAACCCCCAAACAAGGTGCTCAGACGTCCATCTACTGTGCGGTTGCTGAGGGGTTGGAGTCTCACAGTGGCTGCTATTTCAGGTGAGCTGTTAAAGAGGGCCTATCATGCCTTGATTTTGTTTTTGTAACGCTCTGTTTAGTTCCTGTCTCTATGAAGCCCCTCCTTCTGAAAAGCATAATGTTCTCTGATTGGTCGGTTGGATTAGTGTGTTGTGATTGGTCAACTGGTTCGAGCGTGTTTGGGGGAATGTAACGCGCCTTAACATAACTGCGAGTTTCAACTGACCACTAACTAACTCAACCAGGAAATAGCGGTAAATATTTCAATGAGGAACATTGTGACGTGTTCATTCCTGAAAGAAATCTGAAGACTACAATGGAGGCGCTTCAGGGAGTTCAAATACAGTGCGCACTGATATAGAGAATAAATGCACGTTCACACCAAGGACGATAACTTTAAAGATAACAATAAAGACATAGTTCTAAAAATCATTCTCAATGTTAAAGAATAGCAGAGGTTACATTACAACTATAACGATAACGGCACAGAGAAAGAATCACCTTCAGAATGATTTTATCCAGCTGATGAACGATAAAAACATTGACAGCCAATCAGAATCCATCCTGCTGCAACAAGCTCAAGCATTTAAAGCGGCAGACAAGCACACTCTTAGAATTAACAGAACGATATCGTCCACTGGTCTGGATGCTAATATAGTTATCTTTATAGTTATCATTCTTGGTGTGAATGGGCCTTTACTCCTTTTAGATTGACTTTGTGCTTTGTAACTTTGCAGATCTTTTTCATGCTCAAACAGCAACATTACACTCTAAAGAGAGTTAAAAATTTAAGAAAGCATATAGGACACCTTTAATATTATTATTCACATGACCTAAGCCTTTACATCATTAGTGTAACGGGTTTGTATTGTAATTTCTCTAAAGATTTTACATTTTTCTGTTTCTAACAATTCTGCTTGACACTGGATGATAATGCGATCTTTTTACAGTGATTGTAAGCTGAAGGAACCAGCTCCTGAAGGTAAAGATGATCTTGCTGCTCTGCGATTATGGGAAATAAGTGCAAAGCTTGTGGGATACCACGAAGAGAACTGACAACACTCCACCAAGCTCTATTAATAATACCATGCCTACACAGGAATGCTTTGTATGCAGCTAGCAACACTCAGATCATATTTTCTATCTTTGAAGTTTTTTTTATAATGAAAGCTGTATTTAATTTAAATATTAGTGGTTTAATCAACTATATAAAAGAAGCCAGAGTCTGAATGGTGTTTTTGTCTGTATCAGTACTGTAGTAATCCCAATGTCTTGCACATGGCAGTATAAATGTAAGATAATTGATATTTGTCTCATCATTTGTCATTTTAAACCTGTTTTGAAGTATCTCATTTGATGATTAATAAAGGTTTTATAAAATTATATCTTTATTTGTAACCTAAATAAAATCAAATAACACACATCAATTTTAGGATTAGTCACTGGTAAAATACAGTGAAAGTTAAGTGCCTGTAGTCCTGATGTTCGATTCATGTCCAAATCGTTTACAATGAATTCAAATCTTTAAACTGAATTAGTTTATGAATCCAACTGAATTGGACCAATCTGTAATGATGAAGTAGAGGCAGTCGGATCCATCTGCAGAACTTTATTGAAGCAGGTAACGAAACAAGGAAGCACTGAGCATAAAACACAAGGAAACACGTAGCAACATGCAGCGTGGCAAAATAACACTTCACAAAGAAACAAAGAACAAGGCAGTCCGGATAAAGGGTGGATAATGATTAACAGGTGGATATGATGATGCTGAGTGGAAAAACCAGGCAGGGCTGGGAACTAATGATAGCAGGGGGGAAGGATGAGAATTGCAGTTCTAGAACTCAGGTGACAAGGAGCGAATGAGACCGGAGAGGGGTGAAGACGCGCACTCCGTGACAGAGCCCCCACCCTGCGAGCGGCTCCGGAAGCGAGGACCTGAATGACGACGGGGTCTCCCACGGGGTCTTGGAGCAGGACGATCTGGGTGAGTCTGATGGTAGGTGGTAAGAAGAGCAGGATCCAGGACGTCCTGAGACCGGACCCAGGAACGTTCTTCAGGGCCATAGCCCTCCCAGTCAATCAAGTATTGCAGTACCCCGCCGCGACGTCTGGAGTCCAGGATATCTCGTACCCGGTACGCCTCCTCGCCTCCGACCTCAATTGGGGGAGCCTGCATGGAACCGACCCCCTCCTGGACCTCCTCTCTCCTGGGAGCGGCAGCGGGTCTGAAAAGACACATATGAAAGGTAGGTGAGATTCTATAATGTGCTGGGAGAGCCAAACGAAACGAGACCGGAGTGATCTGCCGAAGAATCTTGAAGGGCCCAATGAAGCGTGGGGATAACTTCTTGCTTGGGAGCCTCAAACGCAGATCACGGGTAGAAAGCCACACCCACTGTCCGGGCCTATACCGAGGACCCTCACGTCTCCTTCGATCAGCATGCAGTCGAAAGTGGCGGATGGCACGTTGCAAATGGACATGAGCGGTATTCCAAGTGGCCTCGCTGCGTTGCAACCACGTATTCACCGCAGGGAGGTCTGACGGCTCTCCTGACCACGGGAAGAGAGGGGGTTGAAAACCTAAGACGCATTGGAAGGGCGTTAGACCAGTGGCAGGCTTAACCAGGGAATTTTGGGCGTACTCTGCCCAGACCAAGAATCGACTCCAGTCCTGTTGGTTCTCGTAACAGTATGTCCGCAGAAACCGAATGAGGTCCTGGTTCACCCGTTCAGCCTGTCCGTTAGACTGAGGGTGGTATCCAGAGGTGAGGCTGACGTTGATGTTGAGTTTGGAGCAGAGTCCATTCCACACACGGGAAGTGAACTGAGGACCACGGTCGGAGACAATGTCCTCGGGGATACCAAACAGACGAAATACATGATTGAGAAGTTCCTCCGCAGTCTGCATGGCAGTAGGTAGACCCCTAAGGGGGATGAAACGACAGGACTTGGAGAAGCGATCCACGACCGACAGCACTGTGGTAAATCCCTGAGACGGAGGTAAATCTGTTACGAAATCCACAGAGATGTGGGACCACGGGCGTTGAGGAACAGGAAGTGGCTGTAAGAGACCGGCAGGTTTAAGGTGGGAAGATTTGACTGTGTTACAGGTGGAACATTGATGGATAAATTTGATAACATCAGCCCGGAGTGTGGACCACCAGAAGCGGTTGGAGACTAACTGTACAGTAGCAGAGATACCTGGATGTCCCGCACTGGGTGTGCAGTGAACCCATTGAAGCACCCGCTCACGGAGCTCGAGAGGCACGAAAAGGCGGTCCACAGGACACTCGGGTGGTACAGGAAGAGCTTGTTGAGCCTCAGTGACCTCCGAGATGATATCCCACTGCACAGGTGCCACGATCAGAGTGGGAGGCAGGATGGGTTCTGGCTTGGTGATTTCGTTGAAATCCTCGAACTGACGAGACAGAGCATCAGCCTTCCCGTTCTTGGACCCAGGTCTGTACGTGATCCTGAAATTGAAGCGAGAGAAAAATAGTGACCAGCGAGCCTGACGAGCATTCAAACGCTTGGCGGACCTGATGTACTCAAGATTTCGGTGGTCTGTGAGGACGGTGAAAGGTTGACGTGCCCCCTCCAACCAGTGCCTCCATTCCTCCAGGGCAGCCTTCATGGCTAGAAGCTCCCGGTCACCCACATCATAGTTGCGCTCTGCCGGGCTTAACTTGCGGGAGTAAAAGGCACAGGGAAACATTCTCGGGGGATTACCGTGACGTTGGGACAGGATCGCACCCACTCCAGTGTTCGAGGCGTCAACCTCCACGACAAACTCCCTCTCCGGGTCTGGATGATGGAGGATGGGTGCGGCAGTGAATCTCTCCTTCAGCTGATTAAACGCTGCAGTGCACTCAGAAGACCACCGGAAGCGCCTCCCGCCCTGGAGAAGAGATGTGAGGGGAGCCACAATGAGACTGAAGTTACGAATAAACCTACGATAAAAGTTGGCGAACCCCAGAAATCGCTGTAATTCCTTCACAGAAGAAGGTTGAGGCCAGTCGACCACGGCTTTGACCTTGCTGTCATCCATGAGAACCCCCTCGGCGCTGATGACATATCCCAGGAAGGTGATCCGAGTCTGATGAAACTCACACTTCTGAGTTTTGGCGTATAGCTGATTCTCAATCAAACGTTTAAGAACTGCACGCACGTCCCGTACATGAGCTTCGAGGGTCTCTGAAAAAATCAAGATATCATCAATATAAACAATAACTCTCTGATTCAGCATGTCCCGGAAGACCTCATTAACGAAAGACTGGAACACAGAAGGACTATTGGACAGCCCGAAGGGCATTACCCGGTACTCATAGTGGCCTGTGGTTGTAGAAAAGGCCGTCTTCCACTCGTCACCCCTCCGTATGCGAATGAGGTTGTAGGCGTTCCTCAAATCCAATTTGGTGAAGTACCGGGCTGAGCGAAGCATCTCCAGGGCTGCAGGGACTAAAGGCAGAGGATATCGATATTTCACAGTTACCTCATTGAGACCACGGAAATCGATGCAGGGCCGAAGACTCCCGTCCTTCTTGACGAAGAAAAACCCCGCGGACGCCGGAGATGTGGAAGAGGTGATAAATCCCTTAGCAAGCTGTTCCTCGATATACAATCTCATGGCCTCAGTCTCTGGTTGCGAAAGTGGATACACACGGCCGTGTGGGGGAACGGCTCCAGGTAGAAGTTCAATAGCGCAGTCACTGGACCGGTGCGGGGGTAAAAGTGAAGCCTCTCTCTCGCTGAAAGCCTGGGCAAGATCATGATATACAGCGGGAATTCCTTGCAGATTCACTCTCTCGGGGGAACTGTGGTTAGATTCAGGACCATAGAGAGCAGGCAAGCAGTGGGTGTGACAGAAAGGGGACCATTGAGTGATTCTCCTGTCGACCCAGGAAATGAGAGGGTTATGTCTCTCCAGCCATGGCAATCCCAAAATCACAGGATGAAGGGGCGAGTTAATCGTGTACAACTGAATTCTCTCCGTGTGACGAGACCCGAAGTTGAGCATCAGAGGCTGTGTGATGTATTGTACCTCCCCTGTCCCCAGGGGGCGTCCATCCAGAGCAGCCACTGCCACATGAGACTCACAAGGAATGAGAAAGATATTTTTAGACAAGGCAAACTCCAAATCGACAAAATTACCAGCGGCACCAGAGTCAATTAAAGCTCTTGTTTCACAACTATTTTCATTAAAATACAATGAAACTTCGATGGTGAGAGAACGGGGAGAATTAATCAAAGGACTCACCGCAGAAGTATCACTGGATCTGGATCTCACGGGACATGAAGCTCTCTGATGACCGGCTTGGCCACAGTACAGGCATAATTTATTCCGCATCCTTCTCTCACGTTCCTCCGTGGTGAGATGTGTGAAGCCGACCTGCATGGGCTCGTACTACGTGCCGGAAGAAGGATGAGAGAAAAGACTGGATGTGAGAGGCGTGCGTCGGGAGCGGATGAGGTTGTCGAGACGAATGGCGAGCTCCATAAGTTCTCCGAGGGACATCCCATCGTCGCGACAAGCCAATTCCCCTTGCAGATGCGTTTGCAGCCCCCTTCGATACAGCAGTTTAAGTGGTGCCTCAGTCCACCCCGTCTGTGCTGCCAGGGTGCGGAAGGAAAGCGTGTAATCAGCCGCGGTGGAATTCCCTTGACTTAACGTGAGGAGTTGTTCCCCTGGTTCCTTACCGCCAGCGGGATGTTCAAATACCTCTCTGAATTGAGACATAAACACATTAAAGGAGGGAAAGGTATGATGACCACCAGACCAGAGAGCAGTCGCCCACTCCAACGCCCTCCCGGTGAGCAATGAGCAGATGAATGAAACGCGGGACGCGTCATTGGGATAAAGCTGGGGTTGCTGGCTGACGAATAATTCACACTGCAACAGAAATCCTTTACAGGCAGCTGGTGAGCCATTAAACTTCTCAGGTAGGGATAATTTGGGATTGCTTGAAGCCGTACTCACGCTTGATGTGACGTGCACAGGTGCAGCGGGAGCTTGAGCTGAATTAGCGGCCGCGCTCTGCAGAGTGAGGGTATGAATGGACCTCACAAGTTCTTCGGTGAGATTCGTTAACTTGGCCAGCTGTTGTTGGTGTGTGATTAACACAGATGCCTGGGAATTAACCAGGCAGGGCTGGGAACTAATGATAGCAGGGGGGAAGGATGGGAATTGCAGTTCTAGAACTCAGGTGACAAGGAGCGAATGAGACCGGAGAGGGGTGAAGACGCGCACTCCGTGACACAAACACTGCACTTAAACCAGTATTTATCTTTTGATGATAATAAAATTTTAAATGAAATCATATTATTGTAACAATGATATTTTGGGGAAAAACAACAGCCATAAATTAATTTTCAGTTAGCAGTTAAGCATTAAGTAACGCAAGTACGTAATCAAATTACTTTCAAGTAACTAGTAAAGTAACATATTAGGCCTACTTTTAAATTTCCAACAAAATATTTGAGTTAAATTTTCAAATAAATAACGCAGAATTTCCCATTTACTGAATGACACCTCTCCTGTCCCCTTGTTGTGTACGCTGTGTGTAAACATGATGGTTTGTAATAGCGATGTCCAATTCCTTATCATTCTTTTATGATGAATGATGAGTCGAATCTTTTAAATCAATTATTTTACGAAACCGACTAAATTGATCCGAGCACTGACTCACTGAACCAACATATTAAAGCTGGTAATGAAATTGTTTTTAGCATTTCTTTTTATGATTAATACAAGTTTAAAGAGATCATAACTATGTAATCATGCTATAAATCACATAAACCAATAAATAATGCATTAGAAGCTGGTAAAATACAGCGATATAGAGAGGTCGTCTGGTTGAGTCGATTCTTTCAAATGAATTCTTTCACGAATCCGACACTCAACCAACATTTTAAAGCTGATAATATTTTTTTTAAGTATTTATTTTGGTGATTAATAAAATTTACTGAGATAATTATTTAAGTAATCATGCTATAAAACACATAAAAGACGTTGGCACAGAAGTTAGTAAAAAAAAAACACCACAGGTGAAATTACGCTCAGGAACGAGCCCTTACCAATATGGCGTTTTATTTACTCCGTTTTACGTAGCAGCCTTGAATTATGGGATATTGTTCATGCTTTACGAACTGTTACCAGATCAGTTGACCTAGTAAATTGAACCCGCAAGACAGGCAGATCGATTGAACTACAACAGATCCCAAATCAGAGGCGGACCGAATACTCGTGTACACCGGAAGTAGTAGGAAGCCCAGTGAGTTGTCTGTCTCCCATTGTCAACAGTATTTTGTATGCGGGAGTTTACTGATGAAAAGCGCCGTTTATCATTAGTTAAACAACTTTGAGACGATTCGATAATTTGAACCATTTTCACTGACAGTTAGAACACATATAAAACGAAAAAATGAACGTGACTCTGGCTGTCAAGCAGTACATTTCTAAAATGATAGAGAGCAGCGGACCCGGGATGAAGGTGCTGCTGATGGACAAGGAGACGGTGAGTGAATTTAAACAATTTTAACAGTTCAAACATAAAAGCGCAGATGTGCTTAAGCCACTGATAATCTAGTACTGTAAGTTGGTTTTGCTGTCTTGTTGCCTGTCATGTGTCTTAAAGGGATAGTTCATCCAATAATGAAAGTTTTGCCATAATTTACTCACCCTCAAGTTGTTCCAAACCATTAGCTGCTATGAGTTTCTTTCTTCTGTTGAACACAAAATACGATGTAAAGAATGTTGGAAACTAGACAGAAACTCATACAGGTTTGGAACAAAATTAGGGTGAGTCAATGATGGCAATACTTTATTTTTTGGGTGAGCAATCCCTATAACCAAATGTAACTCTAATTTCTTTTTAAAGTAGAGGTCTGTGTTGCAAAAGTAATATTAGTGTTGCAGTGACTAATAGTGGTCAAAACATTGCTTGCTTGTTCTCTTTACTCTTCCTCTGTTTCTTTACAGACCAGTATTGTGAGTGTGGTCTACACTCAGTCTGAGATCCTGCAGAAGGAGGTCTACCTTTTTGAGCGCATTGACTCACAAAACCGAGACAACATGAAGCACCTTAAAGCGATCTGCTTTCTCCGGCCAACTAAGGTTTTTATCATGGTCTCTTATATATAGATTTAGACTGTATTTCCAGGTTATTTCATAGGCTACTTGAATGTCTCTACTTTCAGGAGAACGTAGAGCATCTGATTCAAGAGCTTCGTCGGCCCAAGTATAGTGTCTATTTCATCTGTGAGTACCAGAAATATATTAGAGTGTTGCATCAATTTACCTCTTATGGATGAGTTTGCAGAATAAGTGTGGTCAGAAGATGCACTTTCACTGACTTTAGGACTTATTCTGTGCAGATTTCAGTAACGTGATCAGTAAGAGTGAGATAAAAGTTTTGGCTGAGGCAGATGAACAGGAAGTAGTTGCAGAAGTGCAGGTGGGCCTTCTTCTTTTTAATTAAGTCTTCTTCATAATTGATTCATAAATATGCTTTCCATATAGTGTCTACAAAATGTTAGCAATCTTACTAAAAAATGTTGTTACTCTAGGAGTTCTATGGAGATTTCATTGCTGTGAACCCTCATCTTTTCTCCCTCAACCTTCAAGGAGTATCCAGGGTAAGATTTTTGTTTTTTAATAGGAAAATAGGTAACTAGTTTCAACTAAGTAAGTTGGAAATGTAAAAAAAAAAAAAAAAACCTAATAGGACCCCTTTAAATATACTTTTTTTGTTATTTATTAGGGATTAAGGTATGTTATGATGCTAAACCAAAAACTGGTGCAGAACATGTAAATTAGTTTACAAGATCTAATAACGTACTTGTGCTGCTTGAAGTCTTTTTATTTAATTTAAAGGGATACTTCACAGATTAGCATTGAGCTTTGTATCAGTAGAAACCCGGTAGTATTTTCGAGTGACCTTGCTTCCCTCCCTCATGTCCCCCTGAGACGAGAGATTTCTGTTTTGTGTGTCTGGAAAAAAAACTCAGATGACGCAAAAATCGTCATTTAGCTCATCGGAGGCTTTTCTGTCCAGAGGCGAGAGACTCCAGCCAGTAGGAGGAGCTCATCCCGCATGTCTTCAATCCGCCCATAGGGGGATCTCACGATAAAACGCCGTCTTTTCAGTTTCGAGTCGACTAGTAGCCTAGTTGTATAATTTCTTCTGATACTGCCCTCTGTAACCGGTAGGCGTGGCTTGGGAGTGTCCTTGTAGGGCAGCGAAGCAAGTGCATTCTGGGAGTTGTTGTCTTTCATCCACATGAGCCAAAAATACATTTTCTGGCTTTTCTCAGTCTAGAAGGCACCAACTTCTAAAATAATTTCACATTTCTACTACATAAATGACCCAATTTAAATACACATTCATCTTTCCAGCGGTGAAATATCCCTTTAAGTTAATCATTATCTCACAACTATCGTCGGCTCTCTTGTGAGCACGAATCCCTCTGTTTTAGGCTCTCTGTGAATATTTCTGTGCGTGTGTATAGGGTCGCAGTTGGGAGCCCAGTGTACTGCCTCGTGTCACTCAGGGTTTGACATCAGTGCTGCTGGCCCTGAAGAAATGCCCCATGATCCGCTACCAGCTCTCTTCTGACATGTCCAAAAGGCTGGCAGAGAGCGTCAAAGTAAGACTTCATTTTGTAATTGTATCATAGATCTGTAGTATCCATTATCTTTGACCTATTGGTGAACAGGTAATTCTTTTATAATTTGATTTACTCTATAGATTTTCTTCATGGAAAAAAATGTATTGACTAATGATCTGTTTGTGTTTCCCACAGCAAATCATTACTAAGGAGTATGAACTGTTTGACTTCAGAAAAACAGAAGTACCTCCTCTTCTCCTGATTTTAGACAGAAGTGATGATGCCATTACTCCCCTTCTCAACCAGGCAAGAAATTATGTCTCTTAATAATCTCATATTACAGAACAAGGTCTGTATGCAAAATCCCAGTCCTGACCACCAGAGGGAGATAGAGCCCATGGTTTTATTCTGGATTATGTTAGAAAACTGCTAAAACCGTGTTAGACATTAAATATTATGCTTTTTATTATTTTTCTTTGCTGTGAGATTTATAGGAGCCAGTGCGTCCTGCTTGGATTTACTGAAAAAAAAAAAAATGTTACTGCAACAAAATTAATATTACATAATGATTTAGTGTGCTGAAATTGCAGCAAATTCTACATGTGCATGCATTTGCTTCCTCTAGTGGACGTATCAGGCCATGGTTCATGAGCTACTGGGCCTCAATAACAACCGCATAGACCTGTCCAGAGTGCCTGGAATCAGTAAGGACCTACGGGAGGTGGTCTTGTCTGCAGAAAATGATGAGTTTTATGCAAATGTGAGTAACATTGTTGAAAATATTGTCTTTTTGTTTGAAGTACATAAACAGATTCCATTAAAGAATGTAATACATCATGAAAGTATTCACAAAGTAGATTTTAATTTCAAAGATGCACACAACAAAGTCTTGTAATACTTTTTTTGTTGAAAAATTTTAAACAAAGAAACATTATGTTATACAATATGTCTAGGTGACTAGTTAAATAAGCAAATTTGTGACTTGTCCATGTGCAACTCCTTAGAAACTGTGATAAAAGCAAAAGGAAGAGCCTTTCGTTTTAGTGATCTGAGACTTTTGGACCCCACACTATATGTTGTTTTCTTTCTCTTTCTCTTAATAAGAACTTGTACCTGAATTTTGGTGAGATTGGAACAAACATTAAGAACCTGATGGAGGATTTTCAGAAGAAAAAGCCCAAGGACCAACAGAAATTAGAGTCAATATCTGACATGAAGGTGAGCAGACCAATAATACTGTTCACTGTAGCACATCATCTTATATGAGGAGTGAACCGTGAAGACCCCTGATCCAGAACTTGTATTATTGTGTTACAGTATTATGACCATGTTCTCCCCCCCTTTGTAGGCATTTGTGGACAACTACCCCCAGTTTAAGAAAATGTCGGGCACGGTCTCAAAGCACGTGACCGTGGTTGGGGAGCTGTCCCGGCTGGTCAGTGAAAGACAGCTGATGGAGGTGTCAGAGGTGGAGCAGGAGTTGGCCTGCCAGAGTGACCACTCCAATGCACAACAGGTCAGAGTTTGACACGCAGTCTAATCACAAAGTGCAATATCACTATTTTTACAGTTTTTTTTTTTAATCAAATGAATGCAGTTTTGGTAAGCATAAGAGACTTCTTTCAAATACATTAAAAAAATCTTACCGACCCCAAACTTTTGAACCAAGTGAATGTCAATCCACAACGTGGTCTCCTACACCAGGGGTCGGCAAGTAACTTTGGCCGCAGGCCAATATTTTTTTTAGCCAGTAGATGGCGGGCCAGCTACACGGAGTAGGCCTATGGATACAAATTAAATACTCTATTGTGTGAATAGCAATCATGCTCATTCGCTTACAGTCCGACTTTTGAACTTTATTCCTTTTTTATTATTATTATTTATTCGGGACACACACATAGCCTACACACCTAAGGTTTAAGGAGGTCTGCGCGGGACTGTTTTTTTTCCCGTCCCGCTCCCACAAGGTTCTATTCAGCAACCGCTTAAGATACACTCTGTGTTCACCCGCTTTATTTCCCGACCTGACGGGTCCGCAAAATTTACATCTCCAGAATCTCACATTCAAATGTCTCTAACGGAAAGAGAGAGATTAAGTAGCTTATAACAATTATAAATGCTATACAAAAATTGTGTTCGTGTCAATATAAATATTATTTTGACAATGTACTGTCAGCAGAGAAAAAAAATGTCACAGAAAAAATGAATGAAATATAAATAACATAAATTAAATAGGACAAAGCCTATCACTCAAATTTCTAAGCAACATAAACGAAAACCATATTGCCCTACTGACAAATGAAGTAGGCTATTTTCTGCCAAACTATTTCAAACATCCTTGCAAAAAAAGAATGTTGTTGACTGACAATGGTTTCAGTACCAAACAGCTCCTCAGAGTACGAGGAGGCAGCGGTCAGAGTGAAGTGCGGATACGCTGTCAAAAGATGTCGGGAGTGGGCTATTGTCAGTCAGACCGCCCGCTCCGTCCAAAGTGTAGGTACACCAGAGTTCCGACCGCTACCGTCTTTATACTTTAAAATGTAATCCCACACCGCATGATTCCTTATGGGCGTTTCACACAGTATGCGGCGGTGAAATCGCCGCGCGGCTACGGCTTTTCTCAAGTTTCATTTTAGTTCAGGAAATAAATAATGGAAAAGCAAGTTGTTGTTTTTTTTTTAATTTGAAAAAACGATTGAACGAATGATTCACGGGGCCTATTTGTAAACCGTTATTGTAAAATAAAATAGGCTGATTAAAAAAACAAAACAAAAAAACGGACTTCCAAAATAATCCGGCGGGCCAGAAAATATTGCCGCCTATTGCCGACCCCTGTCCTACAGTATGTTAAGTGCTGTAAATCTTGCACCGTTGCTAAAAATGACCTTGTTCCTCTTCCTGCAGAGCCTGAGGCGGCTCCTGCAGAACCCTCGTCTTTCTGAGATCGACGCTGTGCGGCTGGTGATGCTGTACGCGCTTCGCTACGAGAAACACAGCAGCAGTATTCTGCCCAGCCTGATGGAAGACCTCAATCGCAAAGGGGTGTCAGAGAGACACCGCAAGGTGAGGGACTGTGTCCTGTCGCAGTGTATTGCTACTGATGGATGATCCAGATAAATTTGATAAAGTCCTACTATTACTAGTACTATTATTAAAAAGGAAAGCAACTTTCATGTACTGCAGATGGTGCAGGCCATGGTGGAATATGGCGGGAAACGAGTCAGAGGAAGTGACCTCATTGCTCCTTCAGATGCTGTGGCCATTACCAAGCAGTTTTTCAAAGGACTTAAGGTAGAACTCCCTGAAACGCATTTCAGAATGATCAAACAAATGTTAGAGATGCTGTGCAATAAAACTGATCTAGTTATCCAATCACAGCCTCTGTTGAGGCAAAAGTCATGTGAGGTTTTTGTTGCACATCGAGGGATTTATTCGGCAAATATGTTTCGTATCGTAGTTTATGCGCATGTCTTCTTATCGGATAAAAAATGTCTCAATTGGGAGTACATACAATTAAATGTATGCGCATTTTGATGTTTGTATCCAGTGATTTATTTATTTATAAAAAAAAAAGCAAAAGCAAAATACGCATAAAAATAGGTGTATACTCAATGTAAAATATGTGAAAAATAATTTTTAAGACATTCATTCAAGCATGAAAACCAATTCTAGTAGACCCCAAAAACAAGATCAAGACTTTGTAAAAGGGCATTATAGGTTTAACATGTCATATTGCCAAAGCCACATTCTGTTTAAAACTTGTTTGTGTGTTTGCATAGGGAGTTGAAAATGTGTACACACAGCATCAGCCGCTTCTACATGACACGCTGGATCAGCTGATCAAGGGTCGTTTGAAGGACAGCCAGTTCCCCTACCTCGGGCCAAGTTCTCTGAGAGACAGGTGATACAGATACATAAATAGACTGTCATTCACAATCATGCATTAATAATATACAAGCACACTTATAGGCATTTAATGTGAGCTTTTTGTAATTTCTGTGTCACTACGGAATGCTGTTTTCACACATCTTACCAGTTAAATACATTTTAAATGCCCTGTTTCATGTACAATTCAGAATCTTTGTCCATTAAAAACATGGACTAGAGCTGCACGATCACTGATAAATTGAGAATCACGATTTTTTTTTTGGTTTAAAATAGAGATCACGATTCTGAATAGACAACTAAACAGCTTTTTTTGAACAATCTCTTGAATGAATGATTCAAAGACAAGTAAATTTATAACAGTCACTTGATGATGTATTCAATTCAATCTTCATTTGAAGTGCCAAGTTACTATCAAAAGTTGATTCACTCTATTTTGATCTCTTTCATAGACATCAGCGTTTATATCTGAACTGTAAATGGTAATCCCTGTGATCATTTGAATTACTGTAACAGAAATAATGACACTGTGTGGTTGAAAAGAGTGTTTTTGAAGCTGTTTCATACTTTGCTCTCTCTGGATCAGCGGCAGCACCAACGCAGATTTGAATGTCCGCTGTGATCATACATGTATGTCAACGGTTTACTAGACATAGCGACTGGTTGTCATTAAGGAATAAGATCATGTGGGTGTTTGAATCAATTGTGCAGCTCTAACATGGACTGCAGTTAAAGAAGTGTCCTCCTTCACACTCTGTCTCCACCCTTTAGACCTCAAGACATTATCGTCTTCATAATTGGCGGGGCCACTTACGAGGAGGCTTTAACTGTTTACAACCTGAACCGCACAATGCCAGGGGTGCGCATCATACTCGGCGGCACGGCCATTCACAACACTAAGAGGTCAGTGTTTTTAAATGCTCTCAACGCTTTTGTCTCTTTTCTCCATCTCACCTCTATCCACAAGCCCTAATGCCTTATTCAAATAGGATCCAGGTTACAGAGTGACATCAGCGCTAGAATAGCATTTAGGGGGTCAACAAGATTTTATAAAAAAAAAGAGAAAAAAAAAAGACTTTTATTCTGCAAGGATGCATTAAATTAATTATATGTTACAGTAAAGACATTTATAATGTTACAAAAGATTACCATTTCAAATAAAGTTTATTCTTTTGAACTTTCGATTCATCAAAGAATCCTGAAAAAAAAAACATTTTCAACATTGATTATAATCAGAAATGTTTCTTGAGCAGCAAATCATCATATTAGAATGATTTCTGAAGGATCATGTGACTATGAAGACTGGAGTGATGATGCTGAAAAATCAGGAATAAATTACATTTTAAAATATACTACAATAGAAAACTGGTATTAGTAGTAAAATTGTATTTCAAATTGTAATAATACTTTTACAATTATTATTTTTACTTAATTTGTTTCTGTATTTACATTGTCTGCCATGTAAACTCTAAATGAATCTTAATGTTGTTTAGTTTAGCTAAACTTCATAAAATCCACCTAATTTTACCAGATCTGTGGCGTTTGTACACTATAGCCATTACAGTAGATACTAGTTTACCTACTAGACTTTTGCATGATCATTTTGCTTTCTGTTTGTAATTTCTCATTTTGTTATCCACTGAGGATTGTTTAAACAGTCAAATCCAGTGCTGACTGTACTCATGCATTATAACGCAAATATGTTCCCCTTCTCCGTTCCAGCTTCCTGGAGGAAGTGACGCTCGCAGTGGGTTCGGGTGGAGACCGGACACAAGGACGAGGCCGTCAGCAGAGCCGACGTTGAGCTGTTATCATCACTCATATTAATGTGTGCTGTCTGTCCGCTGAACCCTGAGCTGAGCACATTCGCCCTCTTTTTCTCTCTCCCAACATTCCTTTCAAATGTTTCAGTTTTAGGGAGGAAAATGGTCACACTGCACAATAAGGTTCAATTCTTTAACATTAATGAACAACAATTTGCACAGCTTAAATAAGACAATAATAAATATACTATTGTTATTTTATGCTATTTTTAATTCATGCGTGTTCATAAGAACAAGCAACAACTTGAATTGTTAAAAATGTGTTAGTATATGTGCAGAAATATGTTGTAAACATTAGCCTAGATTAATACATACTGTACAATTCTTGTTCATTGTTAGTTCATGAGACTATGCGCTAACTAATGTGAATGAATTGAAATGTTTTGTAAAGTGTTATCATATATATATATACATATATAAAGTGTTGATAATGGTATGTGAAACACTGTAAATGTGCATAACTTTTATGATCACGTGTAAATAATGCCCCAAAAGTCTTCACAATGACAGCATTTTTATTTATTGGATTGGTGATGCTACATTTGATCATTTTTGGGTAGATGACTACTGTATGTTCAGTAAAAAAGTATATAAGTATATATACTATACTATAAACAAAAAAGTGAACAGGCTGCTCTGTGTATATAACTTGGGGCACAATAATGTGAAATTTTGCATCAAAAGTGCCCAAGAAAGCTGGAAAAATCATTCAAACGGGTTTAAAAAAAAAATGTTTCACCATATTTGTTATAATTTGTATTATTATTTTTAAAAGCCCTATCCAGCTGAATTAAATGGCATGCTGCAAATATCCAGACATTAATAAATGTTTTTCAAAATATAAAAGAATATGGATATTTATTTGCAGCGTGTCATCAGCTCATGAAAAAGCTCATCAGTTCAGCCTGTTTGATATTAATGTCAAAGGCTTTTATCAATTAATATGACAGGTCTTGGTGGACAAAGAGTTTAAATCAGCTAACTTTAAAGCCTTGTATAAAACATTGACGTATTTGCATCTCAGTGTGTCAGTACATGCATGTCTCTTTTTTTTTTTTTGGACTAAGCTTTGCCTTTGTACATACTGTAGCTTGATAAACTGGACAACATGATAAGTGATGATATTTTATGATGCCCTTCAATAAATGAAAAGTAAAAAAAGAAAATTTCACGTTTTTATTACCACTTAAGCCTCAGTCAACAGGCTGTATAACACATCCCAAATGATTTACTGATTAAATTGAATCCAGTAGACAGAGTTTAGCCCTGACCTTTTAGGTCATCACTTTAACCTCCACAGCTTAAACCCCCATAGACAAGTTCAGGTTGCTCCACTATAACTCCCCTTCCTCCCTCACTAATCACATCCATTAATCCCCACTATCATCCAGACGACGGCAGACCTGAACCACTTAATGACTTTACAGCACAGGAAAAAAAAACATTAATGGTTTCTTATGATGAGTCAGTAAAAGGCCTGGTAGATTTGCTAGCCAGATTATATCACACTTGATGTGTTGTCCCAAAATACACACACATACAGCGGAACAAAAATCAGGTCCATGATGTGTCCGTTTGTTATTTCCAGAAATCTGTCCCAATTAACCCAAGGGAAACATTTCTTGCTTCGTTCTATAATAATGTGGTCAATTTATGTGGACGGAAAAGAAGCTTAGAGCAGTGTAATTATAGTGATGTAGTTTGTCCTTCTGAATGTGTGTGTGTGGTTTTCTCAGAGCTTGTAGGAGGGAAAATCCTTGGAAATCCCCCTATATACTTGAGTTACATAATAAACATTTTCTATTTTTAAATTTAAGTTCATGCATTTTGTTTTATAATAATTGTATGTGTAATATTCAGATCCATGCTCTCATGTGTGTCTTTTTAAACTTTTGCCACATTTTTATTTAGATTTACTGAAACAAAGCTATTACACAAGTGTATAGTGGCTAGTCACACTTTTAATCCAGACAATATCTATCAAGGTAGGTTTATTTTTTATATGTCAAGTTCTGTATAGACTAAAGATAATGAACATTTACACTCTTTGCCATTGCCCAGGGGAAAAAAGGCACACACCAGTAGAATGTTTTCAAACTGAATGGGGTAAGTTGTCACAATGGAACATGCCTTTATGATAAACATTTCAGCAAAATTTAAACAGTTAAAAATCAATTATGAAGAAAAGTGCTTGAATCATCAGAAATGTGACAAGTTGCCCGACCAGCAATTTATGAAAAATATCCTTGCCTGAATATGTAGCAGTTTTATTCTGTTCTCTTGTTCCCCAACAGCTAAAAATGTGATATTGTTGTTTTAGTTTGCAGGACAACATACACAAAAATTATTCTAAAATATGAATGAATCAAAATTTCTAACCTTTCCTGTGTGACAACTAGCCCCGGTCTCATGTTGATCAGTTCTGGACAGTGTTGGGTAAGTTGCTCTAAAAAAGTTAAATTAATTACTAGCTACTAATTACATTTTAACAATATAAATAGTTTACTGTACTAATTACTCTCTAAAAAATATTGGATTACTTATTAATTACTCTTTAAATCCCATATCAACCTTGACCAGTTGAACAATAGGCCTACACGGAGACACACGAAATTGCACTTTTGATTCTTTCAAATAAACAATATACAATTGCATAAATTATTCTTAAACTGACTAAAGGGAGAAGGTTACATTAAAAACATAAATTTTAACTTTAAATGTTGATGTTAAATCCAATATACAATAGTTCTATGCAGTATTTAGGCTACATCAGAATTGTAACTGTAATTAAATTACAAAAAGTAATCCCTTATTTTACTTTTTCAAGATCGAGTTTGTTTGCAAAATGCTGGATTTGCTTGTTTAATTATGGCACGATGTTAACACCATAATAGTAATTAAATTACACCCAACACAGTGGTTCTGGAAGTATTACATTAAAAACATGAACATATATTCTTGAATTCATTAGGTTACACACATAAACACACACCCTGCAATATTGATTATCGTTTAAAATAACTATATCCGTTGCTGTGCGCTGATTTGCAGTGTGTTTATGAGGGAAGCTCAATATGCAGCGTGACATCATCATCATCACCATCCCGCCGACAGCTGTGCTCGTCGTTCAATAGATGGAGCAGTCGAGCTCTATAAACGGGGAAATCCGTGTCGGTGAGAACTGAGAAGCACAGCAGCAGCTCGGGGACTCACCCAAGCCAATGGAGAGCCTCTGCCCGCGGTTTGCAAATCGTCAATGTAGAGACTGGCAGTCCATCAGTCCTGAGATAAACAGCTCGTGCCACACACAACACCTGCGCGCGCCACATTCTCCTCAAAGGATACAGAACAACTCCTCAGTTTCTTCCAGAGAGCGGGACACATATATTTTGCGAACAGCATGAAGAAAAGCCATATGGTCAAAAGGGTGAGAATTTCATGCAGATGTGTAAAGGCTAATAGTAGGCTAATGAATGCTCATAATTTAATAGTTTTATTGAATGTAATACAAAGCAAGTATTTGTATTCTGCTTTTTCTTTATTATGTGTAGGCTAAATTAATTTAACAATGACTCCTTTGTTATGAAGCGCCGAATGTGAGAGCGTAGATCTTCGTCACGCGTATTCTTCATTATGCTGTTGTCTCTCGTATTTTTTTTTACATCTTTTATTCTATTTAACAGACATTTTAATTGACCACACCCTTAATTGACCAACTGACAGTGAAACATTTTTTTGGATATAATTTGAAGGTGCATTAGTAGCCTGTAATTAACGTTAACTAGTAGCCTAGTTATTTTGTTAGGTTACTGTTATTTTGGTAACACTTTTCAATGAGGTTTCATTATTAACATTAGTTAACTACTTTAGTTAACATGAACTGAAAAGCTTCTACAGCATTGATTAATTTTAGTTAATGATGTCAACATTAAAATCAAATGTTGTATTTAACGTAAGTTAATGTACTGTGAATTAACATGAACATACAATAATCAACCTGGATTTTTTATCAACTAACATTAACAAAGATTAATAAATACTGTAACAAATGTATTGCTCATTGTTAGTTTGTGTTAATTAATGCATTAACTAGTAAGTAATCTAGCCTATCTCTTACAAATTAGTTTTAGGCTACTATCCTTCTTATTCCAGTAGTGACTCTTATTTTATTAGAGATTATGGATACAATTATGGACTCAATAGTTATTAGTAGCCTATTCCATCTTTACTTGTACTTATTTATTAGATAGCTACCTGTTTATATGACACTAGTGTACATGTTTCAATAGTTACAAAATAGTTTTAATTTTCAAATTATTTTATTGTTGTTCAAGTAAAATATGTTGATAACTTTCATTTGTTAAAAACATTAGTTAACATGAAATAATGAAAAATACTTCTACAGTATTTATTGATTTTAGGTTTTTAGGATTTTAGTGTCAGTCTCATCATTTACTACTGCATTGTTTAAGCTCAAAAGTTGTGTTAACATTAGTGCACTAACATTAATATATTTAGTAACTAACATGAACAAAGGTTAATAAATGCTGTAAAAACATATTTCCCATTGTCAGCTCATTTTAGTAAATGCATTAACTAATGCATTAATTGAGACCTTATTGTAAAGTGTTACTAAAATCTTTATATGCACTACGATCTAATAAATAGCTAACAAAACTTGTAACTAGTAAACTGTTTGAATACTTCAAATAGACACATCAATACCAAAAAAAAAAAAAAAAAGTCACTATTGGATAGCTTTCTAATAGTTATAATATAAGTACTAGTAACAGATATGGAATAAACGTAATGATGGCTTAGCATGTGACAGAGATCTGTTTGAACTTGAATACCATTATGTAAGACGGGCGACACACTAACCGGGTCACTGTTGACACACTCAGGGTCTTCAGGATGCCAACCAGCCCTCACCCCAACCAGACAAAGTAGGCTGGATCCGGAGGTTCAGCGGCAAAGGAATATTCAGGGAAATATGGCGAAACCGCTTTGTGATGCTTAAAGGAGATCATCTGTACATCTTTGAAAAAGAGGTGAGTCATAAAGACAATTAGAATACAGATTTCATAATGATTTCATGCTCAATTAAAGTCAGGGCATGTCAACTTCCCAAAGGTATATCATGTATGTAACCCATTCAGATTTTGACATTAACCACAGAGATTATATGATAGGAGTAATGAATGTTTGCCAAAAAACCTCCTGCCCTTGATATTAAGGACATTCTCTTGCAACATCAAACTAATCCTTTTGACAAGCTATAATTTTCTAAAGGGTATTATATAAACACTGAACATTGAAACCCAATTGTGTCCCCAAACGACAAGCAGCAGTGAACCTGGTTAGTGGCTACAATCAATATTTCCCTGTGTCATGGATTTTGTGTCAGGAGCACTACCAAGTTGCTTTCAAATATTCAGTTGAATTCAATTTCCGGTTCGATGTAGGAGCAACCAATCTTCACAATTGAATCATTTGCTCACTTGAAGCTTGTGTGGAGGCATGGTTGTCATTTTCATGGAAGTGTAGCAGCTTGTTTCTGTCATTGCCTGTAGGCTTTCATCACTTTCACAGAGCCGTCAGATAACAGCATATCATGGAAAACTGTGCGGAGTGCCCTGGTTTTTCTCATTAAAGCAACGTAAATGGTTTTAAGAGTTGAGAAAGCAGTTGCATTCACACATCTGCTGTCTTTTGGATGAGCGACATTGTTATTTACATTAAAAGATTCAAAGCCCAGCTGCACATCTCCTGCTCCCCGGAGACGTTCAGGACTCTGAATCCAGTGTCACGCCATCATGAAAACAAACCCATGTGAACAAACCACACGTACCGCATCTAAACGAAGTATCGCAGCAATTTGCATCCATGTGTTTTGTGTCAGTGACACAAATAAGAACCAGATAAGCTTTTCAAGTTCACCATGAACAATGGGACTCCTGATTTTATTGAAATTATTTTCCGTTCTGTCTGTTTGCTAGTTTGTTTGTTGGTAAGTAATCCAATACTGACTAGATGTCTATCTTTTACAAATTATTATTATTAGGCTACTATGCTTCTTTTTTTTTTATTAAGTCTTTGCTTCAAAAAGACATTGATTTACATGTAGAGACCAAGTACACGCACAAAATGCAGGTGGTGTTGCAGTGAAGTAGAATGAGTGTGGATGTTTCCTATTCATGTGGTGAATTATTCAAACATGAACTTTACAAGGACAGACCACCAAAACTGAGCCTGTTGACACCGATGCAGATGGCACCTCGAAGATTTACAAAAAAAAAATAGAAACTTCAATTTTAAAAGTATTAAAGGAACATAAAAACAAACATTCAAATAATATGTTTTTATGTAGTTTAATATATTACTAATTCATTTTATAAATTATTACTTTTATTTTAAAGAGGAGCATTTTCAACTCTCTTCAGTGTAATGTCGCTGTTTGAACATGAAAAAGCTCTGCAAAGTTACAAAGCACAAAGTCACTCCAAAGGAGTTATGGTGTGTTCAAGTCCTCCAGGGAAATTCGTATTTAAGTCGTATTTACAATGTCAGGTGCATTCAAGTCACTTTGGTCGGATATAAAGAAAATCCCAGCTTCCCACTCATATTTACGATTTTGTGGTGGTGTTCATGTGCGTTCAACTCATAAATATGATATTTTTGACATGACTTGAATGTACCATTATTCTCTTTGTCAGGGACAATCTTTCTGAACTCCCTGAAACGCCTCCATTGTAGTCTTGAGTTTTCTTCCGGGAACTAACACGTCACAATATTCCTCATTTAAATAATCCCCGCCCAAGACATACGCAGAATAAAGGGGCGGGGCCTGGTTGAGTTAGCTTGTAGTGTGTTGAAACTGGCGGTTATGGTAAGGGGCGGGGCATTTTCTAAACATTCACAAAGCGGTTGACCAATAACAACACACTGATCCAGCCGACCAATCAAAGCACAGTGTGCTTTTCAGAAGGAGGGGCTTCAATAGAGGCAGGAACTAAACAGAGTGTTACTGACAGACTGGGAAGAGAGGAGCTGCAACAATGGAGAATATGGGGAAAATAAGGTGTTTTGAACATTGAAGCATGAAGACCTATTCAAGTAGAGCCCATAAACAAAATCAAGACTTTGTCAAAAGGCATAAAAGTCAAGTCAAGTCAAGTCATCTTCATTTATATAGCGCTTTTAACAATGTAGATTGTCTCAAAGCAGCTTTACAGAGATAAGCGTATAATTTAAGGTAACAGAGATTGTTTCGGCTTTACAGCAGAGTTAAGTTATTTCCATCTAAAGTTAGTTTTAATTGATTTGGTTCCGTCGCAATGATCATTTGTTATTAAATTAGGGGCCGCTAAGACGACACCATTCTCTCTACACAGACTTTAAACGCGAACCTGTGAGAAACGCTGATGGCGTTCACATGCGCATTTAGAATGGGTTCTATAGTTATGTGCGTTAGAATATACGCAGGTTTGGAATTCCCTACAAGCCAAGCCTAAACAAAATACTTGTCTTTCCTTATAAATTTTGATAAGGAATTTTATTTTATTTGTTGCTTTGGGGTAGGACCGCGAGACGAATTTTCCCGACAACGCCTTATCTGTAGAGTGGTAGTGGGATCCTCCATAGGGAGAGACTAGTTGGCACTTCAGCACTGCGTTGTCATCGGTCCAGGTGAAGGTCCTTCGTCAGATCTGGATACGGCCTGGATCCGGCAGGCTGCAGGAAAAACCTTGGGATAAACACAGACACTAAAATTAGCGTAGATGCCATTCTTCTCGTGATGTAACGAGTACATCAGGATTTTTGGGAAGTGTTCCCGGTTCCGGCTGACCTAATCTATGCAGCATAACATTAAATTATAGAAGTCTATAATGTATTATGTGAAAGCTAGGTCAAAGAGATGTGTCTTTAATCTGGCTTTGAACTGACAGAGTGTGTCTGCTTCCCGGACAATGGTAGGAAGACTGTTCCAGAGTTTTGGTGCTAAATAGGAAAAGGATCTACCGCCAGCAGTCGATTTTGATATTCTAGGTATAATCAACTGGCCGGAATTTTGAGATCGTAATAGACGTGACGGACTATAATGCGTTAAGAGCTCGCTCAAGTACTGCGGAGCTAAACCATTCAGTGCTTTGTAAGTAATCAGCAATATTTTAAAATTTATGCGATGTTTAATAGGGAGCCAGTGCAGTTTTGACAGAACCGGGCTAATATGGTCATACTTCCTGGTTCTGGTAAGAACTCGAGCTGCTGCGTTTTGGACCAGCTGTAGTTTGTTTATTAAGCGTGCAGGGCAACCACCCAGTAGAGCATTACAATAATCTAGCCTTGAGGTCATGAACGCATGAACTAATTGTTCCGCATTTGTCAATGAGAGCATATGACGTAATTTAGATATATTTTTAAGATGGAAAAATGCAGTTTTACAGATACTAGACACGTGACTTTCAAATGAAAGATTGGTATCAAAGAGCACACCCAGGTTCCTAACCGACGACGAAGACTTAACAGAGCAGCCATCAAGTGTTAGACAGTATTGTAGATTATTACGTGAGGAAGTTTTTTGTCCAATAATTAGAAACTCTGTTTTTTCAGAATTTAGAAGTAGGAAATTACAAGTCATCCAATTTTTTATATCCGCTATGCATTCCGTTAATTTTGTGAATTGATAAGTTTCGTTAGGTTTTGAAGAAATATAGAGCTGAGTATCGTCAGCATAACAGTGAAAGCTAATGCCATGTTTCCTAATGATATCTCCTAAGGGTAGCATGTACAGAGTGAACAGCAGCGGTCCTAGTACTGAGCCTTGTGGTACGCCATACTTAACCTGTGATCGATGAGACATCTCATCATTTACTGCTACAAACTGATAACGGTCAGATAAGTATGATCTAAACCATGCTAGTGCATTTCCTGTAATGCCAACATAATGTTCTAATCTATTTAAAAGAACGTTGTGGTCGATGGTGTCAAATGCAGCGCTAAGATCGAGTAACACTAATAGAGAGATACAACCACGATCGGATGATAAGAGCAAATCATTTGTGACTCTAACGAGAGCTGTTTCGGTACTATGGTACGGTCTAAATCCGGACTGGAAATCCTCGCAGATATCATTTCTTTCTTTCAAGGTCCTTGTTAATAAAAGGTGTTAATTTTTGTTAATTTTTGTTAACCTTGTTAATAAAAGGTCCTTGTTAATATACAGTGAAGTCTATGCTCATTGTAATTGAATCTTCAATCTTTCATTCTCCAGTGTCAACACTGCTTGAATTCCCAAAATATTTTATAGTTAGGCATACATGACATCATATTTTCACAAGATTCCCCAGGTGTTAAGAAATTCATGTAGTCAAATACAGCCGCAAGTCAGATTAGCATTCTGTATGCTCATCTTCTAGCCCTGTGCATCGTCCCACCAGTCAGGCAAGCAAGGTTATTTTTATAGTATCAGAATACAATGTCAGCAGGTTGCATCAGTCTGAGTGTGTGCTACAGGTCTGTCCTCTGGTGATCGCTGCATGCCTTCAGGCTCTGTGTATTGTTTGTCTTAGGACTGATAGCGTTATGCACCGCTGCACTTGACTTTGCTTCAGTGCTCAAGGTAGCCCTATTCTTGCCAGAATGATGTCACTTGACATAACTACTCAATTGATCCCACTCATGTAGCATAGTGAGACACTTCACGCAACTCCACTCGTAAAGGCTATGATCCTTTCTGATTCCCATGTGAATTATTTGAAGTTTATACATGTAGAGATTTGAGCATCTATAACTGGGTTCAAAGTGCTTCTTTTCAAGCTCCCTCTATACATCTGGTGTAAATAATTGATGCTCTACTCTAGGATTCACTGTATCCAGGCTGATCATTCTTGGTTGAGAGTTTATTCATCATGTGTGCAGATGGATCATATCAAACATGTACTGAGGATTTACTCATAAACAGTGTGGATTCACAGATTCACAGTGTCTGATAATCATGCGTCAGTCCAATCATCTGTGTGAGTTATGATATTTAACTTTGCATAACATCCATTTGGCAGGACAAAAGGGCTGTGAGGTTTACTTTAGTTTATTTCAATTATGTCTATTTTAGGAAAATTGGTTGACCTCTAAATAATGCAGTCAACCAGATTACAGAACACACTGAACACGTGATTCAAGGGGATTCTGCAAATCTATTTCATTCCAGCTTGTTCGTAGAGGTAAAACTAGGCATGTAATAGCAGTATTCACTTCATGTACACAGTCCTTACATCTTGAGACTGATTTTAATGTTGAATGGCTCCAAGCAAAGTGAAGCAGAGCCAGCTTTATAAACTTAACTACCAATTCACAATGCCTTGAACACCAGCTCTGTTCTGAAATGTAATATTCATAGGAGCACTCTTTACGAAGGCTGCGTTTTATTCCTTACATCTTGTTGTGGATGATGGAGTTACCTTCGTGAGAGTGAAGATGGTGGGTTATTTTGGGAGGTGGTTAATCCAGAGATCAGGATGGCCCCCTGCCGGGAACGTGCTGTGCCAACCGTGGGAGTGAAATATTGATGTGGTGAAGAGAGGCCGGGCTTTTTTCCTCCAGGGGTCTTTTGCCCCATATTAGCATCACTAGTACGCTCTTTCTCAGAGTGTGCGCTCACTCACATTTAAATGTGTGACCCCAGGAGGCCATCTGGAGGCATACGGTTACACAGATTACCTTTAGCCATATGTGGCATAGAGGGGGGTTTTCTAAATGCTGCTCTTTATCGTAAAACTGGCTGTTTTGTGAACTCTCACAGATAAACGTGACCTATCTCAAAGCGGAATAGGGTCATAGATTTTGGTTTGCTTGTGCTTGCTGTATAGTCTGTGATCACGGATCACTTTGATCGTTGTACTTTAATCTCAAGCTCACTGACATCAGATTCCTTTGTTGCGTATTTCCGTTGCTATGGTGAATACATGGTAACCATGCAGAACTCTGACCCAAAATGTCTACGTTTATCTTTTTTGGTATGTGAGACATTACATGCATGCTAATATCTCTAGCGTTGAGTTTTTGTGTTCGTCTCAGCAGAAACCCTTGTGACCCTCTGGGATTTAATGTCCCACTGTGGGGTTTTTCCCCCCTCAGGTTCAGTGAAATTTACCTCTTTTCCACCACAGTCAGCCGTAATGATGATTGACCTGTCTTAAAATGAGGCGTTTACTTTCCACAGATGGGTCACCGGCTGAATGATCAGGGGAGGGGCTGTACTAACTAAAAAAAACGTTTGGAACATCTGTCTTGATTTCTGATGGAAAAGAACACAGTTCGTTTCCTTTTATGCTATTTGGTATTAATTGAGAATATGTTCTGAACCAGGCTTGGCTATATGTGTGAAGTTTGCGCTGTTCATTGTGAAATGTGAAGCATTACCAAAAAAAGAATCATAATTCACATTGTGAGATATAGGGCCCTATCTTACACCCAGCGCAATTGACTTTGTACACCGACGCATGTATCATTCCTATGTATCATTCACCCGCGCACAGCAGACTTTTCCCTCCACAGACGCATGTCGGTAAATTAGGAAATTAACTTCCGGCGCAAACGTTCCCTAATGGTATTTTGCAGGTTTAGAAAACAATTCCACCACAGACCAGGAAAAACCTAGTCTAAAAGTCAGTGGCTACATTATTACAAGTAAAAATATTAACACACGAAATCATTGTTGTGTCCATGAAGATGTGAAAAAATAGGCATAAATCTAGCTTACAAATTTACCCAAATTATCATACGCCTGTTTAACCGAAGCTAATTTGGGTGGGTTTCTCCATCCCCAATGTAACTTCTCTGTGTTTTACGTCCCTGATGAGAACGTCGGTCTCCTCAACTGCGAACCGCTCCTGGCAAATCCGCCGTTGTAATAGCAATCCGCCATGGAACAAGCGCGCCTGCTCTTAAAGGGAATGTGAGATGAAGCTCTGATTGGTTTATTTCACGTTACAAAACCCCCACCCATGAATAATGAAGGTACTTCAGACCAACCCATTTTAGATTTGCGTCGGGCGCAAGAGTCATTTATCCCGCCGGTATAATAGCAACAGCGCCCAAGACCCGCCCACAAAGTTACTTGCGTTTCGCGTTTGCAATGGCAATTTTGAGGTACGGTATAACACTGTGAGATATCCACTAGCTAGCGCTCAGTATAAAGTCACATTATAAAATGTCAAACCACAATTATATGACATAAATGAGCAGTTATAAGCAGCAGTTGTCAGATATAGGCCTAGTTGCATATATACTTACAAATAAATGAGCAATATGAGGAATAAAAGACACAAGCACCATTTTTTACTTTGAGGTGTAAACTGACTTCCATAGAGTATACGTTACTCTTAATACTTTGTGTTGTTCATATATCCTTAAATAAGTGTACAGATGTTTTTGTAACTATTTGTAAATTAAATGTTGGTGATTTTGTTTAGTGTTCTGTCAGATTCCATGGACTGATGTCGCAGCAGTGCTCTGTTGAACATTAATTATTGCTGTCCTTCGAGCTAAAATCAATGTGTCCCATCATGAATCACTGTTGTCGGCACAGTTGGCCTGGGAAAGCGCTGCTGATATTTTCAATTAATGGTAGCAGTTGTTACTAGCTTCAGGCCTGTGTGCTGATGCTGCTGCTCTTGTGTTCAGATGAAGAATAATGGGAAGACTCATGAAGTGTTTGACCTGGCACAGTATGAGCGCTCGGAGGAACTGCGAAAAGCCAAGAGCCACAGCAAGAAGAACCACAGTAAATTTACCCTGCTCCGCCGCCAACACCCTGGGAACAAGGTAATAACTAAACATTATGACATTATGGATAAAAAAAGGGTTCAATTCATATTGACTACAAGGTGGATGATTTTAATCAGTTTTTTAGGGTGTGTTCACACTTGGCAGGTTTGGTTTGATTAAAACAAACTCTGGTGCGATTGCTCTGTTAGTGCGGTTCATTTGAGTAAGTGTGAACGCTGGTGCACCAAACAAGCGGACCGAGAACCACATTTTCAGGGTCTCAGTCTGCTTCCAAACTGTTCAACTGAAATATGAATGCAACACAGACCAGAGTCAAGGGAGTCAAGAGTCAAAAGGCATTTATTTGTCATTTGCACAATTAACTCTGGGGAATAGAGGGCATTGAAATGCTTGTGACGAGGCTCAGACATACAGTGACATTAACAGGACCATACATAAATAATCAAATTGGTAACCAGACCAAAGACATCTAAATAAACCAAAAACAGGATGTAATTTCACAAGATGCAACCCTAAAAAGGACAGAATGCGCAAACATACCTGGTTGAATGAAGCTTTGCAAACATTTAGATTTGGCAATACGAAATTGATTCCTTGATAAAAAAAAAAGATCAAAGGACATTTAGGTTTTTTGGTCAAGGACCCTGAAAATGCATGTTTGAAAATTCAAAATACCATAATTATTCATTTTAATAATTGTAATTGTTGATATTTTAATAAGTGTTTTTTTTTTATTAGAGCCCCAATCTTGTATTTCTGGCTGTGAGTCCAGAGGAGAAGGAATCTTGGATCAATGTTTTAAATACAGCTATTATCAGAGCTAAGAATCGTGTGCTGGATGAGGTGAGCACAGACATTTCATATACTCTTTATTTATTCCTTGTTTTTTAATCATCTTTTAGCTTTCCACTCCAACACTCTTTCATTGCATTAGTCAGTCTCTTTCTGTATATATTTCTCTTTCATATTCTAGTGCTAACCCTCTTCTATTTCACTTTTAGATCTTTCTATCTTCTTGTCATTGTTTTTGCACTTTTAGGATACTGGAAATTCTTTGTGCAAAAGCACTCTGAAACGTTTTTGGTTGATATACCTATGGAAAACATTTCGGCTAAGAACTGTTAAGCCAGTCAACATCATGCTTTATAACTATGGCCACAATCATTTAAAAGGGGGTTTAAAGTGGACCTATTATGCTTGTTTAAATTTGTACCTTTCTTTAGTGTGTAATGTTGCTGTTTGAGCATGAAAAAGCTCTGCAAAGTTAGCAAGCACAAAGTCACTCCAAAGGGAGTTATTCTCTATATCAGTTTCACTGTTTCTGAACTCCCTGAAATGCCTCCATTGTAGTCTTGAGTTTTCTTCCAGGAACAAACATAATATTCATCATTTAAATAATTCCTGCCCAAGGCATACGCAGAATAAAGGGACGAGGCCTGGTTGAGTTAGTAGTGTGTTGAAACTGGCGGTTATGGTAAGGAGCGGGACATGTCCTAAACAAACTGGAAGCTGTTGACCAATCACAATACAATTATCCAGCCAACCAATCAGAGCTCATTGTGCTTTTCAGAAGGAGGGGCTTCATAGAGACAGGAACTAAACAGAAGGTGTTTCTCAATGTCAAGGATACTTCCTTGGCAGGACTGGTCCTTCCAAGTCACTTCCTTCAGAGGCGAGGCGAGGCTCCTCTTTAGCATTCGGAGAACACGTAAATGGAACAGGCTAGCAAGTGCACGTCAGTGCCTCATTACGTCAGTGAAAATGAAAAACAGAGCGTTGCTATGGACGCAGTTCTGTTCACTCAGGCAATATAATCGTTTTTAAATGAATAAACTCCTTTTTAATCATATTGATTATTTGACTGTCAAGTGTGTTTAAACAGTGCGGGTCAATTTGATCCATAACATAATGGATGTAATTATTTTTTAAAACAAATGTTTGGTAACGTAAATATATTACATTTGAAAGCATATTGACCCGTTAGCTCCGACTCCGTTAACGTCAACAACATTTGAATTTTTTGAACAAGATAGCAAAGCTGCGCGCATAGGATTGTGGGTGATTTGAGAGCGCGAAGAGCGCGAAGGCTACACATATGCATCCTTTCCTGTATATGGGATATTTTTCGAACGAAGGACTCAGTCCTTGGTGGAAATTCCGAGGATCCTCGACATTGGAACAGTCCTTAGACGGATGTCGATGACGTAGCATCCTCGAAATTCTGGCTTCCTGCTATTCTAGTAGAGCCCCCCCCCCCCCCCCCCCCCAAAAAAAAAAAAATCAAGACTTTGTAAAAGTACACAATAGGTCCTCTTTAAGATTAAAAAAAAATGAACATTAAAACCCTTTTTAAAATAATTGCATATGGGTTGCAAAAGATTTCACACAGTCTTGTTTCCACTTGTAAAATCGCTGCATTTCATATACCAGAAACCCACTTGTGTGAATTTCACATCATCTGTATTAGGCACCTTCTATTTATAAATCTGCAAATTCATTTTCACACTCACAACTACTGGATTAAACTGAGATGAACGCAAGACTAATTAACGCTTCATGTCATACAGGCCTTTTGTGTTGTGTAAATTAGAACCTATATAAGGTTGCTGAAAATGACTGTGTTAATATGGTAAAAATGAACTCAGCTCCAGTTTTGATTCATTTCCCTTCGCAGGTGACGATTGAGGAGGAGAGTCTTCTGGCTCATCCTACACGTGATCGGGCCAAGATCCCACTTGGGCGGCGCTTGCCGACGCGGGGTCATCTCATGGCTGTGGTGGGTGGCATTCTTGCTTTGACTTTGATTCCAAAGACTGTTGTTGTTTGTCTGCTCATACGGACTTCATGGCACTCGGTGGTTGTTTGGTGCAATAATGATGAAACTTATATGCAGCTATTTATAATCTGACTGCATAACAGAGTGGTAGTGCAGTCCAGAAAACTTTGCGGTTTAAAAGGTGCATCAGTATTTTTTTCTTTAATTAAAAAGTAAAAAGTTTTACACATAAATAGTAGATTAAGATGAGGGTTAGATGTCCCCCTGGAGTAAAATGTTCACCCCACCTCTTATTTTTCCCTTTCTAAATCTCGTTTCAGCATGATTATTGAATTGTTATGCTTTTAGTAATTTTCACTTTTTATTTGAGATTCAACAATTGTGAGAATTATTTATTCTTAACAGTTTTTAGGTTATCATTAGGTTATCATTTCATTTTTGAGTTAGAGATTAGTAGAGATTAGTAGATTTATCTGTTATTTGCAACGCAAAAGTTTGGGGTCAGTAAGATTCTTTTAAGAAGAGATTCCCCCCCAGCAAGAATGCATTAAACTGATCAAAACTTACGGTAAAAACTTTTAAATTGTCACAAAGAATTCTATTACATATAAATGCTGTTTCTTTCTATTCATCAAATTTTAAGCAGCACAACTGTTTTTAACATTGATAATAATTAAAAAATGCTTCTTGAGCAGCAAATCAGCATATTAGATTGATTTCTGAAGGATCATGAGGCACTGAAGTAATGATGCGGAAAATTCAGCTTTGCATCACTGGAATAAATTACATTAAAAGGTATCAAAATAGAAAAACATTCACAGTATTTTTGATCAAATAAATGCAGCCTTTATGAGCATAAGAGATTTCTTTCAGTCATTAAAAGTCAGACCAATCTAAAACTTTACAAATGTAGTGTATATTTAGTTAAATTTGGTTAAATATTTTCAAATCTTTTTAAATAAATAATTAAAATGATAGATGTATTTTACATATTGAGATCACATGACCACCTCAAGTCAAGTCATCTTCATTTATATAGCGCTTTTAACAATGTAGATTGTTTCAAAGCAGCTTTACAGAGATAAACGTATAATTCAAGGTAACAGAGATTGTTTTGGCTTCATAGCGGTTCTTTAATAAAGTTATTTTCCAGCTAAAGTTAGTTTTGATTGATTTGCTTCAGTCGCAACGATCATTTGTTATTAAATTAGGGGCCGCTAAGACGACACCATTCTCTCTACACAGACTTTAAACGCGAACCTGTGAGAAACGCTGATGGCGTTCACATGCGCATTAAGAATTGGTTCTATAGTTATGTGCGTTTGAATATATGTGCGCAGGTTTGTAATTCCCTACAAACCAAGCCTAAACAAAGTACTGGTCTTTCCTTATAAATTTTGATACAGAATTTTATTTTGTTTTGTCACTCCGGGGTAGGTACGCGAAACGAATTTTCCCAACAACGCTTTATCTGTAGAGTGGTAAAGGGATCCTCCATAGGGAGAGACTAGTTGGCACTTCAGCAGACTTGACTTGACTTGACTTGACATGACCACCTGAAAACTGCTCACTTAACATTGGTGCATTTCTTTGAGGGTATTGGTAACCGAAAACTAATTCATGATGCTGCATTTATGCTGCTAGGTGTCAAGATACTGGCATATCCACCAGAAAAACATAAAGTGGTATTTAATGTTGTCTTGTTGTAGGCCTCTGCCTCCTCTGATGGGATGCTGATGCTGGACTTGGTGAATGAAGAAGATGCTGGTATGCTTGATGACGATCAGGATGAGTGGTCGAAGGACCATCAGGTCAGCCCGGATAAACTGGCTCCTGGCCGTCGACGCGCTGGTACCGATGCGTCCAGGCCGCCGTCCTCCTCTACAGAGGCCAAGGTGAAAACCAGCAGCTTGCCACGCAAGGCCGAGTTCTCCTTGAACAATGAAAACCAGTCTCACACACCTCAGAGTGAGAAGTTATCTCAGGGCCGTAACCGATGTGCTTCCATGGATGACGCTCTGTCCCGAGGAGAGCGAAAACCAAATAGGAAGAATGGATCCCAGGCGACGCAGGCCCAGAGTCCCACGGGACACCTGCAGGATCTGATCAACCAGCGGCTGGAGAGGACTCAAGAGCTGCTCGCTGAGATTCAGGAACAGGAACCCCATCGGGACAGAATGGGATCTTACCCCTACCTGAGAGGCATTGACTCCCCTCGTATCCGGCATCTCAAGGGCTCTGACTCGCCACACTCCAAGGGCTCAAGCTCACATAGTTCACCTCACAGCAAAGGCACAAACTCCCCCTCAGTGAGGGTGAAAGATTCGCCCGGTTCCAAAGGGAAAGAATCGCCACATGTGAAATCAAAAGACTCGCCCCGTTTCAAGACCAAATCCCCTCATTCTAAAAACGCACTTCGCTCGAAGAGCTGCGATTTACCTGATTCAAAAGAGTCAAGTTCACCCCAAATGAAATGCATCGATCTGACCCACATCAAAGGTTCAGACTCGCCTCTGTCCACTGGGTCAAATTCCCCCCATATGAAGTCAACAGACCCTGCTCTTTTCCGAATCTCTTACTCGCCCCATTTCAAAAGCATTAGGGGTACTGATTCTCCTCTCAATGAGGCTTTGGACTGGGATAGCAGGAGGGCGGCAGCTGAACGACTCTTACAAGAGGCCATTTCTTCCTGGCGGGAAGCTAGAGAGGTTTTGGCTGAGGTAAAGGAGCTGCAAGCCAGACAGCAGCGGGCAGAGCACAGTAAAACTAGAACACCTACAACACCCTCACAGAACCGCAAAAAGAAAAGCCCCTGACCAAATCTTTAGTCAGTCAAAATGCTTTATGTGAGCCTTTTCAATGAATGCAAGGAAGGAGAACAATAGGTGGAACTTTCAGTGTTCTGTTTTATCTCACGGTCTATTGTTTATATATTAACTGTTGTTCCTCTTACACCTCAACCCTTTGTCTTTGCACTTTGAGCTTCTGTATTTTTACTTGTGACTCCACTTTCAAGGCTGTAGTACTTCTGTTGGCATTGATAATGTGTAGTACTCATGATTAAAGTGGTTTACGATTCACTCACTTTTTGCAAAAACAGCTCAGGTAAAAAAAAAAACTGTTTTGAGGTGAACATGATGGGAATGTTGCGCTTTGTGTAGAAAAGAGTTAAAAGTTAGCAGTGGTCATTTTTTTTGGCAAGTCTTTCCTACTCCCCAATGTCAAGTGGGTCAATTCTAATTTGCATTTCAAAAGATATTTGTAGAATACCCTACACTGGTCTTTTTTTTCTAATTGCCAAAAGAGCCAGCTCATAAAGGCCCGTTAACACCAAGGACGATAACTTCAAAGATAACGATAAAGACATAGTTCTACGCCACAGCTGTAACGATAAAGGCGCACAGATAAAGAATCACGATTTTTCAAGCGGATGAACAATAAAAACATCGACAGCCAATCAGAATCCATCCTGCTGTAACGAGCTCGAGCATTTAAAGTGACAGACAAGCGCACGCTTTGAATAAACAAACAATTATATCGTCCGTTCGCTTTGTAGATATATTTATAGTTATCATTCTTGGTGTGAACGGCTAATTTGTTTGTGAATCAGTCCAGTCGCGTTACATATTCACTATCGCGTGCAGTCCGTGAGGAGAACTCAATAGAAATGTTTCCCGCCACTATTTAACGGTTTTCTACTTTACAAGTCACAACTCAGGTAAAATACTATATATTTTTAAATTTTAGTCTTGCAAATCATTGAACTGCATTTTTTTTTGTAATGAACACAAAGAATTGGAGTGATACAAAACATCAGTACTGTTTGAACACATTAAATGTTTCCTATATGTTTTGATTAAACAATGATACAGAATTATTCAAAAGGCAGCACAAAAAACACTATTTCTCTCACACAAATATATCCACATGCCTCAGAAACAGACCCTGTTCAGAAAATCTAGCAGTTACTGCTCTTACACTTGAATTGCATCACTCTGAGATTAATTTTTCATAAAGCTGGTTGACCCCCTCATTTTAGAGGCCTGGTGTTGTTTTGAATAATTACTGTACTGAATTTAATGAAAGACTACCTATGAATGGGATACATTGTGATTTGAAGAAGCTAGGCTACTTATTAAAATCTTTTGGCTTTCTGGAAGAATAGCAATTATGTGGTCATAATTACAGGCCTGATCATCAGTTACTGATATGAGCTCAAATCAGGTGGGTGGGTGAAGTCAACAAGTGCCCCTGTACTCAGTCAGTGCACTGTTTTGTGCCCTACAACAATTGCATACAGTTTATTATTGAAGCAGAAATTGCTCTACATGATTATAGTTTTTTATTAGGAAACACCAAGTACCCATTAGATTATGACTGTTCTAAAAGCCCAGAGTTTTAGCCATATTAGATGACAAAATGAGCGTAAATCATAGACCACTAAATTAATTATGACTGCAATCTAGGCCACAGCTATCCAAAGCAGGCTTGAGTTCAGCATGCCAGGCTTAACATGTAAAGCTTATTCACATTGCTAAACGTACGGCTAATTAAATTTGGTTTAAGGCCAAGTGAGGTCTAGCAGAAATGGTAGCGTACAGCTTTTAACCTCATTTGCTCTACCACCCGCCCATATCACATATTCTTTGACATTAAAGACTTTTACTGCTCCAGTATAAGATTAATATAACAGTGGCAGATGCTTATTCTGATCATGTGACTAAACTAAAATTCAAACTGTTTTCTATTTTAATATATTTTAAAACAAATAATTTATTCCCGTGATGGCAAAGCTGAATTTTCAGCAGCCATTAGTGTCACATGATCCTTCAGAAATCCTTCTTAATAATTTGTTGATAATTATAATTAATAAGCATAATAATAATTATATTGTATGCAGCACATACTTTACAGTAGGGTGGCACATCTGTTCAGTGATGCATCTAATGCATTCAGATGCATCCAGTCTAAGTAACTGCCTGTATACACTCGGTTCATGCTATTATTATTAGTGTTATTATTCCTAGTGTACTCATGTGAAACATTACTGACACACTTTAGGGTATGATACAAAACTGAGTCATCCTCTTGGCCCAGTTCCAATCCATGATGAATCCAGTTCTTTGTGTGGAGCTTCAAAATCTTATCATCAAGATCTGTGGCATGGCGAATGCAAATTTATTTTTATTATACAGGGAAGCTAATGTTTGAAATAACCCTGACATGTTGTTTTCTTAGCTTAATAGTGCAATATATTTCTTTTGCACACTTCTGTGTTTTTATTGCACAATATGAATTTTATCATATAAAGCAATGCAAATTTTTGCCTCACAACAATGAACTGGCAAATCTAATTGAGGATAACTACTTAAGAAACACATTTTCTAATGCATGTGCTGATTCTGTGGCATGACTAGAATAAATGATTTATATCCCACTCCCCTCTGTTTCTCACTTCTCACCATCCTTAATAAGCTCTAGGGCCTGTGAGGATCAGCACTACATTTCCTCACAAAAAAAAAAAAAGCATCCAACATGACATGTAGGACGGGTATACATTTGAAGGACCACTTTGCTTTCACATTTATTTTTTATTGGGCTAATGCTAACATTCTCGCAGAAGCATCCTGAAGGGTTATTCTGTATGCAGGGCTTGAACTCGAGCGGATGATCGGCAACACCTGATTCACACTGAGGCAACCGATTCATCTGGGCCAATGAGAGCGTAGGACTGTTGCTGTGTGACTCATTAGCCTTGCAGCATCTGTTTTTGCTGTGCTTCTACTGATTCAAATAGATTAACAGAGACATCCCAGAGAAGTCATTCTTGGGTTTGAAGCCTGAAGCTAAACGGTATAGCCGTGCTCTCCCTAAAATTGTATTTCTGCATTGGAGAAAGGCTTAGAAAGAATGGCTATTAAATGTGACCTATATTCACAAATAGATCAGACACAACACATCACGGCGTGGGAGTCATATGGTGTGTATGCACTGTATGTACCTTGTGCAGTTGTTTAATAGGTATGATGTTTGCTCAATTAATCAAATCATTAATGTGGCACTGATGACTTTAGGTTAATTTACATATTTTGGTATCAATATAACAGTGCACTAAAGGACAAACCCAAATGTTGGAGGCTACATTGTCATTCTCAAAATAGTGTTTTATCAGTGGCAGTGCTTGGTATCCACTAGCATTACTCAAACGTCTGTTTCGGTCACTGATTTAGGCCCACAGAAACCGAAAATAGCTGTTCTGTAAGGACCACTATTGTTGAATACGATTGACAATTAGCATACAGTCTGGATTGGCAGTGTCTGGCAATTAGCATACAGTCTGGATTGACTGATGGTTCTGTTCTGGGCTAGAACTCCTGCGCCGCCTAGCATGGATAAGATCAGGGAGAGCAGCGATAACCCCCCTTAGGGTAAACAGAACAGAACCAATATGAATGTATTGCAGATATCATTAATTCAAGATTTTTAAAGTACAACATGATTTGAGAATTTATTCTGATTCAAGGGGAACCAGAATGCCAAATCCTGACTGACGACAGGAGGAGCTGGGGAGGGAGGAGGGTAATTCGCTCCTGAGAAACGCAATAGCTGCTGATAATAGTGAAGGAGCTTATATATGTATACAGTGATAGGCGTCGTATTCCTATAGGTAGACGTGGATCAGCTCAGAGTCAGCTGATGCGAGCTTGACTAATGTGACGCTATGCTTTATTTTCGACTGAAGATTTTCGGTAGCCAAAATTTCAGTGCATTCCTAGTATCCACCTTATTTTCCAAAGTGGAAGTAAGTTATTTACTTCTGATTCATTAGCTGCTACAGATAAGTATCTTGAAGAATAGCAGTGCAGTAAATGGAAAAACAGTTTGCGCTCCAACCAGTGTGTTTTTGATCACAACAATGCATAAAAATAATATGATATGAAACACCAGTTTACAATATCAAGCAGCATAACGCACTGGTTTGTACAGCTAAAAATAATTGATGACACCGAAAGCAAGTTACAAATTGATTAAAATTAAGATGGATACTTCGATCCTGTAGATAGGTAAGCTAGAAGCATTAATTTGACGTAGTTAAACTACAATCATTAAGTGGCAGTGTGTTTTATAAACAAAAAAAAATTGACATTGTATTATAGTCGTATTTTGTATTGCAAAAACAAAGATAATTTATATCATTATTTTGATAGTCCACTTTAGACCTTATAAGTAACTTAGCAACTATGCCAACTAACTCTCATAAATTTGCAACTACATGTTACCTCTCATTAGAGTATTAGTAGACTGATAGTTAGGTTTAGTCGAATAAGTAGAATAACGCAAAGTTTCCCAAGGGAATGCAAACATTTTGCGAGCGAACGCAAAGTTTCTCAGTGGAACACAAAACTTCTGTGAGAGAACGTAAAAGCATTGAAAAAATTCTAAAACTAAAAATCACCTAATTTATTATTTTTTTGCTTCATCCATGTCCCTTTAGGACCTCCGTACCTCGACTGACATAACCGCGTCGAAAGCATTGCACAGGGACTTTAAAAAAAAGTATGTTAGGGCTGCACAATATATCGAAATTATCGAAATATCGCAAATGTATATATCGCGATATGCATATCGCAACAGCTTGCAATAACTGGGGTCATTCTCAAAAGACAGAGAAAATCACTCACTGCTCTTGGCTGAATAACTTTTGTAGCTTTAATAAGAATCAGTATATACTGTATTTAATTCATACAGTGAAAACTAAGCAGTGTTTATTCTTACATTTGATAATTCAGTTTCTGTTGTTAAATAACCCTAATGTAGGATAACCTGAACCCTGTGGTTTACACTGATGTTAAAATAACACTTCTTATGCTTCAGTAAAACACTGCGGTTCACTTTCAGAAGTTGTAGGGATGTTTTCTTGTCACAAAAAGAATGTGAAACCCGTATGTAGGTTATATCATATATTTTTAAGATAATTTAAGTTTATTTTACACACTTTAGCATTATCGTATCGCATATCGAATTTCGCATTATTTGTTATCACATAGGCTATCGCATTTTTCTTCAATATCGTTCATTTACATCAACTGTCCGAATGAACCAATTCACTATAAGATATGAAAGAGAGGACCGTTTAGGATGAACCGAGTCACTAGAATGAATCAGGTTTTTCAGGATACGAATGTGAGAAAAAGAGCACAGTTTAGGTGAGAACTGTTTGCAGGACTTCTCCAATCATTACGTCTGCTGAAACCCCACCCCTTTGTTAAACAAAGCATTTGTTGCATGTTGGTGAAGACGGTAAAGAGGTGTTTTCTTCTCAAAATCCAATCAACAGCAGATTATAGAACCAAGTCCTTGACCTACATTTCTTTGTTTGTTGATAATCTGTTGCTATACTTCCTTTTCATTGTAATTTTAAAAAACAATGACAGAGTTTGGTCGTGTTACTCCGCAACTTTTATTTAATATAACTGAACTAATGTCACAGTCACACTAGTAAAAGCATTGCAATCTTTAGTCAGTTACTCCCCAACACTGCTGTTCACAAAGTGATTTAAATACTATGACTAATGTCACATGAATACATTCTCCAGCACAGGCATGCGCTAATAACGCCTAGCAGATCATCAGTCTGCTATAAATATATACGTCTTGGACACCGGTTTTATTTCCAGTTCCAAATTGCATATCTGTTTCCACCTTTCAACAATAACATTGCTTCCTCCTTTTGAGAGAGGATTTTCCCCAGTGCGAGTATTGTGCGGATGTTAGCAACCGAGCTAAAAATACATGCAGTTTTACTAATACCACATGATAAAACACAAACACTCTATATAGCGCTCTGGGAGAGCAAAGGCCCAAACCTAATGTGTCGTTTCTTTCAGACCAGTGCACAGTGCACATGGACACTTATAAAAATAACATGACAACAGAGAGCTTTTAGAGAGATGCTGGGCTTTGCATATTTAAAGGATGAGCCACGCCACATGTACACACTCGGACAATCAACTCTTGAGTTACTCTTGTCAGGATACTGGTCTAGATATCCCTTGACATACAATAGTTTGTTTAACATGCAATTTAAAATTTCAGTGTCTTATTTTGCGTTAATGAACCGTACGTTTGTGCTGTACATCCTCTTTAATAATTCACTTTCTCTTTAAACACATCTCTCAACCTTTACCAGATAAAAGAAAAGGAGATTCAGCCATAATTGCAGGTTGTGCTTCTGTCCCGATCACTTGAATCCTGGGTTCAAAGCAGCTGGTGCTGTGTGTGCCCTCTCATGATTAATTCATCAAGTGCTCTGTACTGATGATTATAGCTTTGTAAAGACCCTAAATTAGTGATCATATGTTAATGAATATGCTTCCTGGTTGTTCATCGCAAAGTCTGCCTCAAATTACACTCAAAATACGCCATACATGTACTTCTCAAAATGTCGATATACAAAAATATCAAATGATTTTCTTTAATCTCTTCATTCGCACGATTCACTTTAAAAAATCATATTTTAAATGTAAAAGAAAGGACCTTTTAGCATGAACCGATTCACTAGAATGAATCAGATTTCATAACACTGCACATGAGAGCGAGGACCGTTTATTAACCGAGCCATTAAAGTCACAAAAGAATCAGACTTTATAAGGGGCCATTCACACAGAAGCAGGTCTTTAACTTTTATTTTGGTTTTTAAAGTGCCGTGTCTTACGTGAGACGCTGCAAAAGACGCGAGCGCAACGGTTAAAGACGTCCGTCTAGCGTGCGTTTACATTAAAACACTAAAATCTAAAACTAAAAAAGACGATGAAGACGACGACTAATTTGTATGACTTCTTGGAAACAATATCCAGGCTGTAGATCAACCCTGATCAACTCGCTTTTGGTGAGCGAGTTTGATTATTACGTCAGCTTTAAAGTCCGGATCAGTTCACCATTTCTATAACTGTCTGGTTACCAACATTCTTTAAAATATCTTCTTTTGTGTTCAACAGCTCATTCAGGTTTGGCACAACATGAGGGTGAGTAAATTCATTTTTGGGTGAACTATCCCTTTAACTGTTTTTTTTTCTATGTATGCAAAAACAAATTTTACAAATGAAAACTCTGCCTCAGATTACAGCGGTTTTCCCATAAATGTAGGCTATACTTCTCAAAGTACAGATTAGAGCGATTCAAATGTCTGTTTGTTGAGCATGTAGTGTGTTTACACATAATTCGTCTTTTCATTCACTTACCTCAGGCCTCTTAGGGATTTTGTGGTTTTATTATTTATCTGAATCTGATGTAAGGCACATATAAAGCATTGTTAATGTAATATAATATAATATAAGCTCCGCCTGGGGGAAATGAAGATGTGTCATAACAAAAGCTAAAAGGCTACTCATCATAACTGCTCATCCAATCTTGGTCATTCACGGCATTGACTTCATATAAGGCTTATAGAGGCTCGGGATCTCTGATTGGACGGCTGCGGCTCATCAGATGCTGTGGGGGTTGAGGCAGTCTGTACATGGATGAGCTTTAGTGTGTGTGTGTGTGTGTGTGTGTGTGTGTGTGTGTGTGTGTGTGTGTGTGTGTAGTTTCATCTAAGCTGTAATGTACATGGGCACAGCTGAAGCATTCTGTGTGTTGAAATACTCTTTTCATCTATAAATAGACTGCATCACAAACAGACTCTGCATACAGTCATGAAACATGAATATGGGTTGCACATGAAATTACTAAAATGCAAAGATGTTGTGAACTGACTTTTCCTTTGCTTTATCTATTGTCTTGAACTGTTCACAGGAATTTATTAACATGGTTGAAGCTTCTCCTGAGCTATTGGGATTGTGATCGTAATGTGTGGATGATTTTGTGCCTAAAATAAAATACGCATTACTAGTAAATTAGCTCCCTCAAGTGGTCTAAAGGCCATGTTACAGTGAGAGGATAAGAAACAAGTTTGGATGTCATTGAACATCATATTATGTTGAGCAAGTTGTCAACATTACATTAAAAAAGCTATTCACAATTATGACACATAATAATACAATTAATGAAACCAAAACCAACAAAAAATACAAATAGGTGTGTGTCAACTTGCACTTGGGTGTTTTAAACTTAACATCTTTCTTTCTTTCTTTTTTATGAAATAATGTTGTAGAAGTTTGATATGTGATATTATCCATGCTGATAGGTATGAAAGTTCATGTTACATTCTGATCTCAAATGAAATGGTAATATTTATTTTTTCTCAGTAGCCAGTAAAATAGAAGATCATTGCATTTACTGCTATTGATTATGTGAATTTAAATTAACATATTATTAAGTTAACATATTATATATTGTAAGTTGCATGTCATGTAAATGCTTTGATGTTCCTGTAGTATTGTTCAGTATCATTTTAATATTTCTAATAATGCAACACACTAACTTATCAAATATATGAATAATTAATGAGGATCACAGTGACTCCACCCTTCCAGTGAGACAGGTGTTTTTCTATTGGCTGGACGGTGAACGCTTCACTCCTGATTAATTGATGATGCTCTTGGTAACTCTGTCTGTTGATCACATGACACACCCCTTTCCTCTATGCTCTGCTGCTTAAAGTTTGTGTAACTTATAAATGATAAATGGTCTAAGTACAAGGCTTTGCAGATGGCAGTGTAGTATAAAATTAAAGTTCGCAGGCTGTTTCTTGTGGAGCTCACATGCCTCAAGCTAAATGAAGTCAACAAGTTACACTTGAGCTGGGATTTGTGTAATTATATTAAAAGTCCTTCTATTTATTTGACGGTCTACATTGCTGGTATTTTTTTTTTCTTTTTGAAGAACACAAAATTGAAACATTTTCTAAACCACAAGAACATTATGGTAAAAGGTTTTTCCTTTATTTTCCCACATCAAACTTACACCAGGTTGCATTCAAGGGTTTTTCTAAATTTTGATTGAAACATTACTACCATTTTTACCAGGACACATTTGTTTTATCATTAAAAACAGTGGTTCCTCACCTGTGCATGAGGCTTCCAGATGGCTCTCAGTTTGAGAAAATCCAAAATTTTGTAATCAAATTACAGAAATCTTTAGCAGACAAAGGGTCTATTTTTGAGCATAACATCCCATGGAGTTATGCCATTTTAATAATCAAAAGGACAAGTCACTCATTCATTACAACTAACTCAAGAGGAGCTCATAATTGGACAAAGGAGCTTGCAAACTTAAAAACTAAAAAAAAAAACAAGACACAGAAAAAACCTAAACCCATTAAAACAAAACATCATGATCCAACAACTAAAATCCTTTTAGAGAGGTTTATAGCACATAAAACCCCAAATACAACACTCTCACAACAACCAAGTACTTGAAATTTAAACAGGTTACCTGTGTATGCAAGTCCTCTGACGTGATTTGTATTAAAACAACTGACCAAACAGAGTAATTAAAAAAGAAAAGGAAAATAAAACCTGTTGAAACAGATACTATATACATATTGCCATACGAACATTAGATTAAAAGGTATTACTCTGTAAAATACCTCAACAAAAGGTAGAAACTAACCTGTTTCCACAGCAAGACAAAGGTAGAAAGGTACTCAAGGGTACTGTTTAATCCAACAAAGCTGTTAAACCTGAACATGAGAAATTTCCAGCAATGGCGTTTCTCTTAAAAAAGGAACAAATCTTGATTTTAACGTCTAAGATGTCAAAAATAGGTGACTTCTGCATAAAACGTGAGAAAGGGCAAACTGCTCACATAATTGAACTCTTTATTAAAAAACTACTTGGAGATTAAAACAAATTCAATTTGCCAATCTACAGCTCGACTCCCGATCTTTGCTCAATTTACATTACATTTACATACATCACACTTTAAAATTCATCAGATCACATATCTGGTCTGCCTAAATGAGCCTGATCTACCAGAAAAGCTTAATAAAGTGGAGACCATCCCATATAAAGAGTGTGACAAGATCCTTGGCAGCGATTGGTTGATCCAAGAACAAAGGAGTTGACGGTTGGAGATGATTGGCTTGCTGCTTTGTGGTGGGCTGAGAATGAGACCTGGAGAGGTAGATGAGGAGCAGAAAACACTCTGCCTCCTCACAGAGGTCTTGGGGAGCTGGAGTTTGCGGATTTGCCGTCACCTCTCAGTGATGAAAGCCTAGCTGTCTCGAACGGGCCGTCCAACAACATATTTGCAATCGGGAAACCTCGGGAAAATCGCAAACCTCACACCCCGATTTACGTGTTGGGAATTAACTTGGAATGGCTATAAATGAATTGTCAATAAACCCCTTTTTATATAGTGTAATATATAATGCATTTATAAAAGGAAACACTTAGCCTCTACAGTGATTTATCTATGGTTTACAAAGAGAAAAACAATCTGCAAGATCACGGTCTTTTTCAGGGTTGATCTACAGCTTGGATGTTGTTTCCAAGAAGTCAAACAAAGGGTTAGTCGTCGTCTTCGTCGTCATCTTCGCCCTCATCTTCTGCAGCCCTCTTTCGTTTCTCTCCTCGAACTCCGGCCTCCTCTTCTACACAGAATACACACGTCAGTCGTTAGAGAACAGTTCAACACAAAAGCGACAATTTTAAGATGTCTGGTGGCATAATTAATGCTTACCCTCTCCTTCCTCTTCCTCTTCTACATAATCATCATCATCTTCCTCATCCTGTTACAGAAGGAATCCATTGTTATTACGAGGTCGAGTTGCGAATGTTAAAAACCGGTAGAAGCTACATCACCTGGATGTCCTCTTTCATTAGATAGGACAGCCCAACTTCTCCACCCTCGGAGCCTTCCTCCTCTTCCTCCTCCTCCTCTTCCTCGTACTCCCCAAGATGCCCTGCTCCTTCCTCGCCATCCTCATCATCATCTGCATAATAGAACAAGAATTAATGACTTGATGTTGCATGCTTTTACAACTTTATGCGTCCATTGGAGGATGAGCATAATAATCTGCAATTAAAAGAGATTCAAACTCTTGGTTCTCACCATCATCGTCAGCCTCAGAGTCTGGAGCTTCATTGTCTTCTGCGTCAAAGCCGTCCAGGTATGTGACCTGAGGAAGAAGCTCAAAGATGCTTTCCCTGTAGTCCTCCAACGTGGTGATCTCACAGTTGAACAGGTCCAAACTCTTCAGGTTCTTTAGGTTTTGCTGAGGGTTGAGAAGCATGTCAGACATCAAACAAGGTTGAATGGCCTCTAACTTGCGTTTAAAATTGACTGTACATTAGCTGAAGGGCTGATGATATCATCTCCAAAATATATTTATATAATATTAATTGAGAACTATGGTGTAAATGCATCAGTGTTTTTACCAGGGCCTCCAGTGTGCTGAGCTCTTTGATCTTGTTACCACTCAAGTTTAAGTAAGTCAGGTTGGCGCATTTCTCTGCAAGCGTCTCCAGTGCACCCGTGATATTATTATCACTCAGCTCCAACTGTAAAAGAGAATTGCCCTTAAAATGAAATTAACTGGAAAGTTAAGAGATAAATAAACATCTTGGCAAAAAAAAACAAGCTTTAAAAATTCACAAAAAGCAAAAAAACACAATGTACTGAGAAGCCGCTGTTTGTTAGTGTAATTACACAAGTACTTAGTAATGTATAGATCCAATTATGTGTTTGTAAGACCGATTTACCATTGTAATCATGCAATGTGTTAAACATTAATATTTTGCCACATCACACTACTTAAGTTTCCATTAGGCATTCTCCATTCATTTTTGCACACTTTAATAATACAACGTGTCTACATTAATATGTAAACTGTGTTACGGTATCGGTTTTCTGCATGGTTAGAACTTGAAACACAACAGATCTTCTTGTTAAGAGAATTTCTGAAATTAAAGCTTAATCTCTTGACTGACCTTCCTCAGTTTTGGCAGTGAGGGTAGTTTGGCCAGGGAGGTGAGACCCACGTTGACCATGCTGAGGAACTCCAGCTCCTTAAACTCATCTGTCAGGCCTTCAATCTCACCGTCACTCGTGCGGCAGTTATCCACCACCAGCTCTGCTACCTGCAGGAGGGATGAACATAATAAAGGCCCTTGGTGAGCAAAGAAATTGTTTATTTCATACTATTGCCACGAATTACCACAATGCAACATTCAATAACTGCTTATATTACAAGTAATGCTAATGGATATGTAATTTAATTCCCTAATTTAAGACTTTTCTAATGTTGGTTTAACTCATTAAATACTAAGATTAAATATAAAGATTAAAAGGTGAAGCAAAAACAATGAGTGTTTTCTAACAGGTTTTTAAACACTACCCCCTTGCTATTGGTTGAACAAACAAAGTCCCGCCCCCAAACTCGCGCCATTGGTTGAACCAGTGTTGCTAGTTCGGATTTTAGAAACAAACAATACCCCAATAACTCCACTGCATTTACACTTTTTGGGGAATTCAAAATAATTGTCTTAATTTCATGACCTAGTACATCATCTTTAAGGGTATCGTGAGAATGTATGTTTATCTGCCTAAACAAGAGTGAAACTTAAAACTTGGTACCGACTGAATATTTGCCGCACAAACCCAAAAAAGTGAACTAAAGAGACAAATAAACAAGTTTCGAAACTTTATTTTTTTATAATAAATATTTTAAATAAAAAGGTTTATGGTCTTTGAGTAACGTGCCCATGTTCTTATAACACATCGAAATGTAAACGCAGGCACGCACTCCAGGCTGCAGCCCTACTATTTAAATATTCAATAACTTGTCCTTATGGAAAAATACTACATTTTTCACCACGTGATGTGTACTTGATAATGTTTACCCATTCATCGCTCAGGATTTGAGCTGAATTACTTTCAGTCTCTCACAAGTAGATTTTCAGAATGGTCGCGATTATGCGCGAGGTGGTAATATTTTGCTGGTGACGCAAGAGATACACCCGAGTTAAAAGCCATGTATGATTTATACACGTCAAAGCATTAACTCAAGCTCGTGTAAAGGATCCCTCATTTAAAAGGAGCGTGCTCCTCTACTTCGGTTCAGGCAAGCCTACTACAATAATCTACTAAAATCGGAGGAGAGGAAGGGGGGCTCGCCCCTTCACCATCTGCCACATTCCTTCAATTAATAAAACGGTGACGGATAACCCAAACGGCTTCGTAAAGCCGAATTCGTGTTGCTTAACTTCGGTATTGAATAATGTTATCGGAGGTTACATAAATACGCCATTAACGTAACCATTGAGGAAAATGGCAACTTGTTTTTTCAAACGGTTCGTAACGGTCGAGCGAATATTTCTGGTTTACACGCCAGATCCTTTCTAAACACCACGTAGGCGTTGTGTGAATCAGAAATCGCTCAACTCCGATTAATAAAAACGGAGTCAAAGCCACAAAACATCGTCTCAACTATTGATGCAACAAAATGACTTCCACTCCCCGCCCGTCAACACGGAGTCTCGAGCAGCATTTCACACACACCATCCTCGCCACACACACAGCGAGGCGCTGCAGAAGCCATGAACGCTTAATTATGCAGTTTGACCTGACATTCGCTCCGATATGTGCTTGTGCTCTCAAACTCTGAACATAATGGCTTTGAGAGTCTTAGGAGGAACACCGAAGGCAAATGCCACTGAATGTCAAATATCGAAGAGTTGGCGAGTAAGATGTCCGTCTTTGGAAGACGAAACTGTTTTCCTAGGTTAGAGAAGCCATAGTGAGGTAGGCATCCGTGAAGCTTGCCTACAATAAACTTTTTATGCGAGCAGATTTATTCGCGTGATGTTTTGGTTAGTATTTTGCATTAATGGCCGGTTGGGCTATTGATTCCTCTCACAACACTGACGTTTTGTTTCAATTTCTAACGTACTGTTTCCCGCTGGAAGCGATAACATTATCGTATCGAGGACTATAATAACGTCGTAACCGAATTGGACTTCACTTGTTGAGTAATAAACATCGTTTCTGAAACATTACATAAAAAATGGTCTTAAAAATGTAAGCATATTATTTTGAGGTACTATTTGGGACGCCCACATCGACAAGTCTAATGCAATGGCGAAGGAGAACGAGTTCACATGAGTTTTACGCGCTCAAATAACGATTATATTTGACTACTTTTCTGAAATAATCTTGTTATAGGTCTAAAATGTGCATTCTGTGATGCGTTCATCCATGCCTAAATATCTCAATCGCATCCATGTAATTGCCCATGTGGTATAACAGCCGTGCTGCCATTCAGCGGAGTCTACTGACTATCCGTAAGTGCAGGATGGACAGGTTGCCAACTAACATCATTTCTTGTTTCCGTGGAAAAATAAATAACTAAAGCGCTCACCTCCGCTGGAGTTCTGTTCCTCAGCTCTAAACTGATCCTCTTCTTCATCTCCATTTTGTTGGTGATTGCTGCACTGGGTTAGACCGTTTAAAGAAAAAAAATTGTCAGAAACTCCTGAGCGCGGACCTACGGCTCGGCTATCTTCAATGGCTGCCGTTCTCTAACTGATCCTCCATGATACCTCGCACCCAACCCCCTTTCTGAGACCCCGCCCTCACTGCGCCCTGATTGGTTCGTTGTTATTTTCAAACCCGTGAGTGGTGGACCAGCCTGTCGCTCAAACGGATCATGCTTATCAACATAATCGGTCTTTGTAGACTCACCTGATTGGTTGGAAATACGCGCGCAGTAAATTTTAGACGGGACGGTCAGAACGTCAGTATGAAGCTTTCAAACTGTTAATCCGCCCATTCTTTGTTCTCATTGGCGCCTGGAAGCGATGTCCGTGTGCTTTAATACTCCAGTAATTCGAAATCAATTTGGAGACCAGGTTAGAATTGTGTATTTTAAAGAGCCTAAAGTGAACACTAACATATTATAGAAAGAAAATAAGTGATATTTTCCCCCTCACTTACAAACAAAAAGTGTTTTTCCTTTCAGCACAAATGCACTCATAATACTTTGAGCGTCTTCCATACAATAATTCTAACAAAATGGCTGACCATAAACCCAGACAGTCATGGTGGCTTGAAGGCTGCACGCACGCCACGCCATCTGTCCCATGTAACGTGGTGCTGATCGCTTCACCAGAGAAGCCGGCAAGCCATAAAGGGCCATTAGGTCGTAGAGTACAAGCTGACTGTTAGATTCTTGTTATAACTTCATTTAAAATTGCAGAGTTGCTTCAAAAATGTCTTTATTTTAAAATAGCCGAAAAACAATAGTCCCCACCTATTAGACGGAAATAAGCCCTGATGTAAAATGAACGCTTTCAGCAATGTGCATTAGTGCAATACCCCAAGGTGACCACTAGGGCACGGGCAGTACATGGCACACTGACCCTGAAGTGGAATGGACACCACAACTGATCTCCTAAGCTGATTTATCTAGGCTGCCAGAGAAGAACTGAATAATCTTTTGTAAAAAAAAAAAAAAAAAAAATTTGAACACACAACCTATTTGTTTGTTCGTCTGTCAAAAGAGCTACGAGCATATCTCAAACAGTATGAGAAATTAGCTTTTAATTTTATTAATTAATTTATAAGATAATTGCATTATCATAGTTATAAAAATATACCCTTGTATAGGTAAAAAGGGACACTTTTTACCTATACAAGGGTATATTTTTATAACTGTATACTTTATAAACACTGCATTTTTATAATATATAAAATATGAATTTTATTGAAAATTGAATACCATGGGCATTTTTACAATTTTTGCAGTTTTTCTTTCCCAGAATTATATTTTTACACAGCAGATAAACTATATATAAATAATTTTAGATTTGCTTTTCAATACAAATCAGATTCAACAATCCCGACCCTCACCAACAAATCCCTGGGATTACATCCATGCTATAATATCTTTTAATTACAATATCCCTTTGTTGTTGTTTTTGTTTGCAAACATATAGATAACGCCCAGTATTTAGATGTTGACAACAGGCAGGAAACAGGAAATGCTCTAGCAAGGTGGAGAAGGGGTATAAGATGTCTTGATCATTTACATTATTTTGGACACAACTTGACAAGTAAATGTTGAACAACGATGCCATAAAAACCCTCTAGATGGCAGACAGTGAAAGGACATGGTTGAAACCAGTTCGGACTGGTTAAGACTGCTTGTGTACCTTGTGGCCTTATAGGAAGCTGTCGCTAGATGGGGCACTAGAGCTTTACACAGACATTTTACTCATACACAAACTATTAGGCTAACATGTTTGGAATGCACACTTAAAACCATTCATCCCATTTTAACATGTAAACAGACAAACAAGCGCTTCAACTTTTGTAAGAAATTGAGCAGGTGTAAGACTGACTTGTATCGGACCGAGTTAACTAGCCTAATGACTGGTAATATTCATTATGCTTGAACCCTGGGACTTCTCTTGCTTGACCTTGATTGAGGGCCATTGTCACGTCTTCTCAATGTTTCCTGCAGCCTTTTGTCCTCCGGCTGCATGGTGGCCCGCTGGGGGGGTCGACAGATGGGGGACAGGGTTTCACGTTCAGGCAAGGATAATGGGAGACACACACTAGTGTATTCTCATGCAAAAAAAACCACAATGGGCCAACGGCAGAGAGACTGCCTTGGGAATCCCAAACAAGTGTTTAATACAGGAGTGATTGAGACAAATACACCGCCAAGCACAAAAGACAGACCCAAGAGGCTCAAGACAGACGTTTTAGGCTATAAGTGTGAGGACTATTTAGAGCAATTAGTCAGTCATTCAAATGGAGAACTCACACAATATACATATACTTTTATGCTCAGCTAGTAGTTTTAAAGCCTTTTTATAAGTTTGTATTTATAGTGATACATTTCACCTCTACTTGTATGGTGATCATTCAAATAATTATTTTGTGATTTGAGATATTTCTCAGATTTTAAGAGTTCTATGTTGTAATTTTGTGGAAAAATACATTTCCTCAAAACATTCTGCTCTAAATGTATTGTGCACTCTTATAGAGTTTGTAAATGGTGTAGTAAGCTGTAGAATTAGTCCTGAATACTTGAACTCCATTACGGCACTTGAACAGAGTTTCCCTAATAAAGCGAGCAAAACACAATAGTATGAAGTTCTGGCCTTGGTTAGGAATAACAAGAGGAATGTGAGAGACATTTAATTGGATCCAGGTGTAACTGCCAGCCCACATGAACAAGGTCAAGTGTGCGTGGGTTTGTGGGATTAAGGCTATAGCGGTTTGGGATATGGATACCAAATCCTGGGAAAATGCTGTCTTTTTAGGACAACGCTGTGTAAATCACAAGCAGAAATTAAAAAAGTGACAAAAAGGGCACTTATAATGAAAACAGAAACTGATTCAAAACGGCTGTTAGCATTACTGTTTTGTATTCGTAAACAAGATGACACATTATTAAGTTATTTTCAGACATGAAAGCAAGTCAGTGATATTTTTGTGAGTTGTTGGATCCAACACTGTTCATTCATCATATGCTACAGCCAAAGAGGAAGACTTATTTCATGTGGTTGTTTAAGACTTTGAAGCTTTGTGAATGAACATATTGATCACACAAATCTGCACTGGAGCCAGTTTCTAAAACACTGCATTAACAAAGGGTTTATTTGTGCATATCTTCAGTATATCACACCCTGCAGTGTTACAGTATAACATGTAAAGGCGTGTGAGGGTGTGTTTGCGAGTGTGTCAGGGAGTGACACACTCTCTTTGTTCACTGTGTCGAGGGAGTTTATGAATATAACTTGAAAGGATAGGACAATGGTAATGCCTGACACAGTCTGTAATTTGTAAACTAAACCAATCACAGTTAGTTTTGTTCTGTGTCATGTTTAGGGTGACAATAACAGACCGGAGTGTGAAACTCTTGGACGTATTTTAAAGGGATACTTCACCGCTGGAAAGATGAATGTGTATTTAAATTGGGTCATTTATGTAGTTGAAATGTGAAATTATTTGAGAAGTTGGTGCCTTCTAGACTGAGAAAAGCCAGAAAATGTATTTTTGGCTCATGTGGATGAAAGACAACAACTCCCAGTGCACTTGCTTTGCTGCCCTACGAGGACACTCCCAAGCCACGCCTCCCGGTTACAGAGGGCAGTGTCGGAAGAAATGATACAGCTAGGCTACTAGTCGACTCGAAACTGAAAAGACAGTGTTTTATCGTAAGATCCCCCTATGGGCGGGTTGAAGACATGCGGGACGAGCTCCTCCTACTGGCTGGAGTCTCTCGCCTCTGGACAGAAAAGCCTCCGATGACACTATGATGATTTTGCGTCATTTTAGTTTTTTTCCGACACACAATACAGAAATCTCTCATCTCAGGGGGACATGAGGGAGGAAAGCACGGTCATTCGAAAATAACAGGTTTCTACAGATACAAAGCTCAATGCTAATCGGTGAAGTATCCCTTTAAAGTGTCAATGTCACAAACTTTACACACTTCACATACTTTTGCAAATCCTGCATTTATTTGATCCTGATAATTGCTCATTGTCACTGTTGTAAATACAACAGCATTCTTTTTCCATGAGGGGGTTTGACGTCATAGCATCTTTGTTTCCAGGCGGACCATTACAGAACGCGACACACACACATATCCCAGACATCCTGTAGAATTGCCAGTTCAGTGTGCCTTATCCATCAGTTGTTCAGCCATCGGTCCGAAAGCCTGAGACTAGGGTTAAACTAACTAAACTACATTTTTCAGTTATTGAAATTCTTTCAAAACAGTATAGCTTTACTGGTGACAAGAAGCTTTTTCCAACGATTTGCGGTACAGAGCAACCAAATGCAACATTGTTGTTTACATACTTTATAACTTGTGATACATAATATATAACTTGAATGGTGAGTGAGCTGAGGTAATCAAACACTTTCGGATCACTCGCTGCTTGAAAGTCTGATTCATTTTAACGAATCGGTTCATCCTTAATGGTCCGCTCTCTCATATAGTTTTGGAAAGACAGATTCATTCTATTGAATCAGTTTATTCAGACATTTCCATAAAGATAAACCAATTTAAGTCTCATCATGGCATTTTAGTAAAATTTATAAAGCAGAATATTTACTCCATCACTATGCCTATATGCAGTTATATAAATGAAGAAGTATATTATTTTTTTTTGTTTTTTTGTATTAGTTTCTATAGTTAATAAAATCAGTTCAGTTTAATTGGGATGGTTCATTCATTAATTGATTCATTAAAAAAACTACCCACATTGATTTGTGCCAGAATATTAAAGAGTTTTGATTAAATTATTAATTATATAATTGGATAGTTATTTAAAAAATGATTGTCATATAAGTAGCTTCAATGTAGTTTGATACTTTTTGTATCATAAATTGGCCTACCAGTACCTTGTAGTGTGGCGTACCATAGTATAAGACTATGTTGACTGTTAAAATTAGGATTAGATCGTAGCTTGAAAAGTTTTAAAGTGGCTTCACTCACACTGGTCTCTATGGAAATATGTCCACACTTGCATCTTTATCTTATTCAAAGGCTTTGAATGCCCTGTGGTCAAAAGGATGAGTCAAATCAGATGATGTAATCATCTTCCAGGAAATTCCCAATCCTGTTTAATAAGGCGTCTTTCAGTTACTAATTGCCTTGAAACCCCCAGCACAGAAACCATGAGACAGAGCAGCAGTGAACAGATACAGGCTGTTATCAATGACCGTCCAGTTCAAAAGGAAGAACTCTAGAGATTAACTGAGATATGTGTGAAGGAGATAAAATGACTAAACCCAATTTATGCCCATTCATTCTCCCCTTCCCCCTTTCCTGTTCCTTTCCAAAATTCACTGCTCTCCAAATCCACTCACACCTTAAACTTCCTACTGAGAAAAAGTATTTAAAAAAACAAAAACAAAAAATGAAGACGTCGTCAGTGGACACACACTTGACCTAATTTGGACTAACTGGAGCTCCTGTACTCTGGGAGTGTGAGGTGGAGGTCACTTACAAATCAGTCCCAGAGAAACCCAGCCTCTGTTTTCTTAGGCTTCTCAGGATAGCCATTCTGACCATAATCCACGACTGATTTACAAAGGAAAAAGCACATGAACCTGAACACTGTTCAAGGTCAAGGACAGGGGTCCTTAAATCCTCCTGTGGGGACAAGAAGAATGCTAACTTGGGACTAAGCTTTTAACCATTGCTGAAATACATGAGAAGCTAAACCAGTGCATTTTTACTATTTTTAATAAGAGTAAAATCTATCTATCTATCTATCTATCTATCTATCTATCTATCTATCTATCTATCTATCTATCTATCTATCTATCTATCTATCTATCTATCTATCTATCTATCTATCTATCTATCTATCTATCTATCTATCTATCTATCTATCTATCTATCTATCTATCTATCTATCTATCTATCTATCTATCTATCTATGTTAGGGAATCATTATCTGTAGTTTTACTGACACATGTGGATGTCTTAGCGGTGTGGTTATAACAGCTGACCGTCGTTCATTTCTGCCTTTGCTGTAGTTACAGACCGTTTTTCTTAGTGAGCTCATTTCCTGCATGTGCTTCCAGGAAAGGGAACCATGGGAACCAGAGATTTTGCAGGTATCCCAAACTTTGGCCTCTATCCCAAATGCCTTTTTTCCCTATACATCTGCACTGTGGGTGGGTTTAAAGAGAAAAACCCCATAAACTCTAAATACTCAAAACCAAATCCATTTGGACCAGCTTTATACCTGTAAAACATGTGAATGCATCACCAGTCATATTACAACAAATGCTCCGCTAAAGGGCACCGTTGAGACTAATAATCAAATCTTTTAACATCCATGAAACCGTTCATCTCAAGGTTCTTTAAAAACGGTTCTTTAGATTATTAAAATGTTCTTCACATATAAGAAAAAAAGTTTTGGTTGCACTCTATTTTACAGTATGTGCACTTACGTGTATTTACAGTGTAGTTAGGCCTACCTAAGAAAGTACTGGTCATATAAGGTAACTTGGGTTAAGATCAGGTCAGATAAGATCAGATACATGGGGAACAGGCCTGTAAATAAAGTGCTACCAAAGTTTTTTTTTATTTTTTTTTTAGAACTGTTCATTAAGGATTTAAAATGGATCTTTATTTTTAATGTAATGTCCTGAAAGTTAAGCTATTCCACTTATTGCATTCTTTCCTTTGGAGACTGTAAATACAATATTGAAGAAAACCTTGAGTCCAGACATGCAGTGATTCATCAAAGTGTTATATAACCGCTTTATGGTGCATAAGACATCCTTCATGGCAGAGAGGGTTCAGTTCCTCCCAGCTGTGTCAACTGCATCTTCTCATTTAAACGCATGTTGTTGTGTGGTTGATCTGGGTTCATGCTGTATCAAAAAGACTATTCTTATCACTTGAGAACATCTCTCAGTGCCAGCATTAAATGAGCGATCTGCAGATGGGGGGATAAGTGTAAACAGTCTGTTGCTTTCAGACTTTATTCTTGGCTTTCAGCAAGTGATTCAAAATAATAGATGTTGGACTAAATATTGGCCATGTGTTTTTTACTCCGTTATATCTGATTCCATATGTTGGAGCTTTAACATCATGGAAAGTTCAGATCAATGCCAGAATTGTGTTTTTTTTTTTCTTTTCTACGGTTGGCTACTGCATGGACTGTGTGTTACAGCATGGCATTTTAAACTTACACTCCTTTATTGGTATCTATGAAAAAACTTTAACATCCATTGAACCTTTCCGTACCACAAAAGTTTTTTTCATAGTGAAAAAAGTTCTTCTAATTATTAAAATGTTTTTTACCCTAAGAAAAGAAAAATGGTTATTTTTTAGAAATGTCCACTGAAAGGTTCCTTTGGGGAACAAAAAATTGTTCTTTTGGGCATCAATGCATATATATATATATATTTTTATTGTATAACCATCTAATGTTAATCAAACCTGTCATGACTTACTGCATTATTTATGGGTTCAATATAAGTTAAGCTCATTAAACTGTTTTTTTTTTTTAAAGAACAATACATGTTACAATGAGGTACATTAGAACTAAATTGTGGCCAATTTTCAGTGGATTTAAAAGCTGAAATGTGAATCTTACAATTTTATAAATGCAACTTAATTAATTAATCCGTCTATTAAAACGTATTTATTATTTAAGATGTAAAGATGTTTTCATCATTCACGGTCGTTTAAATTGCAAAATTGGTGTAACTTTACACGGAAAAGTTAAGTAAGTGATTTTTTCCCACAATTAAAATCAAGTTAACAAGCAACAAAATTGTTTACATCCTGTGGCTACACTTTAATGTTCACTTACATTAAGTAATCCAAAAGAAAATTCTACATTTTCTGATTGGGCTCAACTTGCACTGAACACAGAATATTTCTTTAATCTCTAATCATAAAGAGAAATGAACGCATAAAAAGAGTGAGTTTAGTGTGTAAGCAGTCCATGATGCAGAATTCCTCACAGGTTCTTACAGTGTGCATGGAAAACAGCTTCTGGATGAAAGCCCAGATTCCATGCAAATGCTCTCTGCTAAACACTCACAAATATTTTCTCCCACCGTCTTGTCCATTGTGGGACCTCACAGCCAGAGCGGCAGATCCATCCCATCTCCCACTGGGGTCTCCGGCGACCCCCGAGACCCATCTTCTCTCTGTTCTCACGTACACACATCCCATCCGATGCGCTGGTCAGCCGTGCCCACGCGGAGAGATCAGTGGGAGTGTGGCTAACATCCTGCTCACATGTAAATCAAGAGAGAAGCCCATGCACCATTCACCCCCACTGGAGAATGTTCACTTCTAAAGTCTTTCTAAACACTTCTATTATGGCTCAACCCCTGTAAAAGCTCAATTCAGGATCCAAAAGTCATGTTTTATGTTTCCCCCAAAACACTTAATCATGACTGCAATACAGTTCATAAAATATTTACAAGAGAAAGTGAAGCACAAGATGAAGCCTGGTCTCTTATAGGGGTAGGGAGTGAAGATATCAATCTCTAATCCTTTCTTTTCCCCACTTATCTCTCACAAGAGAAATACTATCCTATTTTTCCGGTGTGTCTCACCACGGTGGCTTAGATTCATTTTAAAAGAGCAATTTCTACTAAGAAACTATATTTTGTTGTAACATAAAATGTTTCAGAGAAAAACTTAAGAATGCTTTGGTTGCTTGCAAGTGACTATTTTGCTGGACTCAGGATGTAAATACATGGTTATTATCCTTAACTAAAACTATTGAAATAAAATATAAATACTAGTTGAAAAACTTACGAAACGAAAATTAGAAATGTTGCCTTGGCAATAAACTGAAATAAGTTTAAGTCGAAACTCTATAAAATCTAAAACTGCAATGAAAATTAATTAAACCTAAATAGCAATACAACTAAATAATAATGAAATGACAAAAGAATATAACTACGGAGCCCATGAAGGGACATGGTGATGGAAAAAATATGAGACGGGAGGAAAAAATCTATTTCAAAGCTTTTGCGTTCGCTCACAGAGAACAAAAACTTTTACATTTCAAACCTAAATAGCAATATTAAAAAAAAGAGAAACTTTGATTTCGCTCACAATACCTTTGCACCCCCTCGCAAAACTTGTTTGCTCACTAAAAAGCATTGCCATATAATTTTTTTTCTCCATCTCATAAAGAATTTAATGCAAAAAAAAAAAAAAGCGATGTTGGAGGGACAATGAAACAATTTTGCATAAACATTGTATTATTGTTTACCATATAGTTTAATTTTTTCCCACAAAATATGTTGAGATCAAGCAATAGTTGGCAGCTCCCCAGATTTCCCTGTCATAAAAGACTTCACATGAGAACATTAAAACAAGCAAAATACCAGATCAAAATGCATTATATATGTTTGAGTCAGACAGCATCTTTACTCATGTCAAACCCTGAGAAATTACACTCAAGTAAAAGAGCAACACAAAATTAATATACCACGCACCCAACACATAAATCCTCTCCCTCAAACTCCACCGAGGAGCAATAATACACTGGGGTTTGTTTGAATTGGCACCTTGCACAGTAGCAACATGGCCGTTTCCCACTGTATGACCCATGTGGGCACTGGCAGTCTCCTTGCAGTCAGTCTGAGGTTTTGCTCTCTTTTTAACTTATCTCAGATTTCCGCATAAACCAAGGGTGTGTCTGCAGCCCACGGGCACAGACTAGGATTGAAATAAGAGGACTAGGCTTTTTAAAGCAGGAAAATGGATCTTTGTAGGAGGTGCTTGTCTTGTCTCACAGATGCACAGCTCACCCACACAGTCCCACGGTCCAATTCACACAGCTGGGGGTCGTGGAGAGGGTTTGAAGAGAGCCAAGAGCGAGGGCTGGGGAACGGGCCATATCAGTGCAGCAAGACAGGAAAGAAAGGCCCAGAATATTCATTCATTTACGTACTTCACTGAAACACCCCCTGCTCTTTCCTGCTACTGAGTCCATCTCTATGTACCTTGAGCCTCTCCTCAAGCCCCTGCCGAGAAGAAAGGATGGCAGGTCGAAACCCCCTGCCTCCTCTCTGAAGAACTCACAAACATCTGGCACTTGCATAGCAGAGGTTTCTAATGCTGTGGACCTGCACGCAAAGATATTCACCTTCTTTTAAAGATTTGACACGTCCTTGAGTTTTTTACTATTTCAAGTGAGAGTTTTTATAACCTGTTGTTGCTGAATGATATTCATTGCATGTTCATATACCGTAGTATTTTAACTGTACTTTAGGGCAGGTACTTCAAGTTGCTTTTCAAAGGGGTGCTAGGGGAAAAATTTGAAAGAAAAATATGTCAAGTGTATTTTAATTAACAGTAAGAAATAAAAAGCAAACATGCACATATGTTGCAACTTGTTGTTAAAAAAATGTGATGAAAGATTAAATAATTTAAAACATTAACCTATTATATATAACATAAATGTTTAAATATTTTAAAAATATTATAATAAGAATGAATTATTATAAATTAAAAAATAATATACATTTAAAACTGTTTAAATGTTAAAAAAATAAATAAAAATGTGATTAATGATTAAATATTTAAAACATTAAACTATTATATATATAAATATTGTATTGAAGATTATTTAAATCTCTTTTTCCTTTTTACAGATTTGTTTTTTCTTTTCTTTAACTGACTCACTAATGCTGGTTTTGGAGCAATATTTAGGATGGGGGATACGTAGGAGTCCTTGGCATTAAAAACTTGGAAAACCTCTGCTGTTAAAGGAACTTGGAAAACTACTAAATCATGGTATTATCATGAAATCATGTCCAAAAACCTCTAATACTATGCAGTGTTTTGTAAGCACTTTCTGAAGTTTCTTGTTGGCCGACATTAAGTGCCTTTGTTAACTGATCTTGAAACATCTTTTCCGAACCATTAACGGCGCAGCAGGCATCCGAGTTTATCACTAATCAAGATCAGTTGACAAACAGCAGAGTCACACAGCTGCGTGGATGACATTTACATCTGCTTTCTGTGCGCTCTGTGACCCGCATCCCAACCCCGGGTCAGTCTTTTCATCTCTCGTCTATCTTAAAATCCCATATTACTAAAAATAACCCATTCAAATGAATGCGAGTCACATCAGCTGTAGCCCCGATCCACTTTCAGGGTTGAGACAGACACTGCTATTGTTTAAAGGAGGTGTTAGTTAACAAATGAATGAGGCATCTAAGATTTTTGAGTTCCCACCCCCTCTTACTCCTTCCTCCCACCCCTTCTCCAGGCGGTTTCCTCTCCTCACACACACTCACTCCCTGCAGTCATTCAGAGGCTCAGCGTGGAGGCTGCACACACACACACACCAACACTTGAGAGCGACATGGCAAGACTACCTCATCGCTGTGTGATGATATCAGTGTGTTTGGCAGGAACTCTCCTACTGCTGCCGCTCTGCTGGGGTGAGTGAGTGTGTGTGTGTGTGTGTGTGTGTGTGTGTGTGTGTGTGAGAGCGAGACCGAGATTGACTTCAATGAGGGTACTTGCTATGTGTGAATGTTTGGAATGAGACAGATCTAGTGCGAGATAAAAAGTTCTAAAAAATGGAGCGTTTGAAAAGATGTTTGCATGTGTTGTATTTGAGGCTGAGAAACCTGTAGAAAAACTTGCAATTGTTTCCTCATAGGGATATGCAAATCATAACTTATAATTTACCTTTCATGTTGTTCCAAACCTGACTTTTTCACCTGCGGAAACACACACACACACACACACACGCATATATTTTAAAGAATGTTTAAACTGTTTTGTCCATGCAATGGAGGTCTATGGGGTCCAAAACAACATTGATTTGCACTGTGTTGACAAAACAACCCATTTTCAAAATATATCCTTTATATTCCACAGAAGAAAGAAAGGTATAATTTTGTTAGTTTTGTGTTTAGTGTTGGTCCATCTCAATGCATTTAGGCTGATTGGGGTTCCCAAACATTTTCATTCCAGAACCCACAATCTATCTCAAGACCCACCAGAATATTTGAGATGGGGGTCCAGAAGCTGTAAGATTTCTATTTAATGCTGGTATGTCATGCAGCCCTAGACTAAACTGTGTGTGTGTGTGTGTGTGTGTGTGTCATTCACTGAAGCGTTAACTTATCTGCAGCCAAAGTGACTTTTGCACAACCCTCATTTCTTTTCCCACTCTGCATCCCACAAATGGTTTGAAAATTCCCGAATTAGGTTAAAAAAAATGTTCTCACTGTATTGACACAAAATATGTTTATGAGCATGCAGAGATCCGCTGACAGGAAAAGTGTGTGTTGTGGGAATCTGGTTTTGATTTGTGTCTTTGAGTGCGCAAGAAGACTTCTATATTTTCAGAAAGTTATCAAGTTTAGTTATTGATCTGCAGCAGGTACACTGAAAATGTGGAAAAACATCTAAATGAATGAATGAATGAATTGACTTATTAATCCAAAAATATAAAAAATCACCCTAAATACATTAGGTTATTCCAAAAAAAATAAATACATTAAGGGTTAAATCAGGTAGAAATAGTTATGGTTAAAACGACCTTAAATAAAAAAGAGAGATTTTGAATAATAATAGATACTGAAGAAAACAAAAGAGGATGTATCGTCTAAAACATGTTTTGCATTTTGTCTGAGCAAAGTATTGAGAGTGTTAGTCATGGCACTTGTTAAATCTTAAAGTCACACTGGAATATCTTGGTTTGGAAATTCCCAGGGAAAAGGACACAAAAGTGCATCCTTATGGAGTTGTATGACAGTGCAATCCAGCACAAAGTCTTCGGCATGACAGACGGCCCCAGGGGGTCAGAACAATCACGAGGGCAAAGTAATCCCACCGTGTTCCCTGCACAGCTGCTTTCTGTCGACACACACTCACAGCTCCGACTTCCTTCTCTTGCTCTGTTCAGCAGAAACCAGCAGGAATTTGCTCTTTTGTCTTGAGGAAGTGACAGAACATCCATGACATCATTGTGGTGCAGAACTACAATAAGTGATAATTAGGAGCAGAAGACTGAATGATATCCTTAGCAAGAATGAAAGCTTCACAGTGAAGATTTACTACTATTCAAACGTTGTGATTTGTCGTTCGCTTTTAGTGCACGCCATGAATTTACGCTGACATGTGCCGGAGCGCTTGGGAGCCTGCGCTGGGGAATGCACCCGACTGTATGTGCCAAGAGCCTGGCGATTTTATCAATCAATTAACGGAAAACAGAAGAAGTGGATTAATAAAGCAGATATCATGAGATGAGTAACATGCTTTACTGTTGGACCGCCTCCTGGGGTTTGTGTAGAGCGATAAGGAGAAACATTGGCCAAAAATCATTATGGGAGTGAAGTCTTACCTTAAAGATATTTTCCTAACTTGGTTTGACATTTCTTTAGGATAACATCTTGAAATCACAAGTTTTGGGGGCTTTGAATGACTGATGGTGGTTGGTGGGAGTTGAAGGGTCAAGTTCCGCCTGACTAAATTTCCCAATGCCTCACGAGAAACTATGTTTGTCAGTGACTGCTACGAATTGTCAATCACAGCTTAAAACGCACTATTCTTAGTTTAAATGCTGTTGTTCTTAGCTTTCATTACTTTTTTTTTTTTTGTGGCTTTCGTGTTCCAGCTTGTTCGCTGTGTGTCTGGTGTGACCAGGTTGGGTTTTATAGTCTGCACTGAGAACATGAAGTTGGACAACAGCCAGATAGTATGTTGAACCCTTTAAACTCTGGAATTGTGTTCATATCTCAGTGGCAATGTGACAAGGAGGATAAATAAAGCCATTTAACGTGGTGCATGTGTTTGAGTTATATGCTCAGCTTCATTAACTTTCCTCGCCGAAGGAGAACTTGAAAGGAAAACTCATTCAGCGGGGCATGTGAATACCTTCACCCTAAAATCCACCAGGTTAGCTTGCAGACAAAACACAATACTGTTATTTTTGTGTCTTTGTTTGGCAAAGCTAATCTGATTAAGGGGGCACGATAATGTTTGGATAAGAACCCATAGTGCAAGTTGTGGACTGTATAGGACACTTAATAATGTCAGACAGTGACTGCTGTATACCCTTGGGATGATGACTTCACATGGCATGCTGACCACAGACCTGGCCACCAGACATCCCAGCGCTGAGCCTCATGCTGTTTATGGTACCACTTGTTTATTGGTGTTGATCCAGGTATTAACTCGGCCCTGTTTCCCACGAATCTCAAGAGAAAGTGAAAAGATATGCTTGCAGATGATTATTAGCACGCAGACAACAGTCTCCAAAGACGTATGACTGCTTGTAAGTTTGATCATGATTGGTCTGAAAAGAACATTGAGGACATGAAGAAAGATTGCTCAGAGCGTTCTTCTCACTGCTTGTTCCTTCAGCGGAGATTGTAATGATAAAGCAAGGCAAGTCTGGGAAACGGTTTAGAGAACTAATGGTGCTGGCAAACAGCCATGATGCAAAAGCCAAGTGTCATTACTTGGTCATGTATGGCAAAACATTTGGGTTTCGGGTTCCATGATGCTGTCAATCAAACACTCTCATCTACAATAAGAAATCATGTAAATCTAAAATGTGCTTCGTATCTAATCTCCATGATGTTGAAATAAGATCATTCATTTTAAATAAATATTAGTCATAAATTTCAGTTTATATGGAATTTCTGTTGTGTGAAATCAACAGAAAAATAAATAAATAATAATAATAAAAAAATACAATTAATAGTTTCCAAAAGAAAATAGGTTTTTATACTTCACATAAAGCAAAAAAATTGGTCACACTTTAGATTAGTGTCCAATTCTCTCTATTAACTATGACTTTAGTCTCTATATAAACTCCTAATTACTGGTATTGGGTAGGATTGAGGGATATAGAATAAATAAGGCATTAATATGTAATAAGTACTTATAAACAGCCAATATCTTAGTTATATGCGTGCTAATAAGCAACTAGTTAATAGTGAGAATTGAAGCCTAAACTAAAGTGTTCATAAAATGTTTATTTAATAATTATTTTCCAAACGACAATGGAATAAAATAAGGTATAAAGAGAGTGACAATAAACTGACACCGGCAATTCATCAACTCTCAATGCCAGTTACTAATTGTCTATTAAAATGTACACACCTAGTGACAAGACAAACAATATTACAGTAATATTAATACTGAAGGGAATGTTCACAGCAACTGATTACTCTGGAAGCCCATTTCCGCCACATACAAGAAAAAATAATGCTTTGGAAATCATAATTATAACATAAATAGTCAAAATTATGAGATAAAAAGTCATAATTATGACATAAAAAGTCAAAACCTGTATGTCATAATTATCTTTTTATCTCATAATTACAACATTTTGTCATAATTTTGAAATTTTTTCTTATGTGTGGAGGAAATGGGCTTCTGATGACTAAGATGTTTATAAAACAAGTTAATCATTGGTGTAATACGAGAAACATGAAAGTAGCAACTTCAGCGAACTAATATACAGTGTTGCCTTTACGATGGAGAATATTGGGAAATACCACTGGATGTTGCGATTAACCAATAAGAATCGAGTATTCCAAATATCCATGTAAAAATGGATTCTAAGTTATGAATACTATTGAACCACACAGAAGACCAGCGCCTTAAGAAAACAATTGCTGACACCAATTTTTACAATGTGTCTGGGTGTAAATTACAATGGAAAAGAGCTTTTAACAATCCTTTTCTGCTCTGACATCTGATATTTGCCTTTCTCCCTAAAAAGTTCAAAGTAAATGGAGTCAGACAAATCCAGATAAGCCTAAGGCACATGAGGTGGGATTCTTGGGCTGAACTCCCAGGTGTAGTCTGGATATCATTCACGTTCCCTGAAGAAAAAACACTGACACTGATCACCTTGGTCTCGCTGAACAGCTGTATAAATGAGGAAGATGTAAGAGGAAAAGCCTGACAGATTATTTTTTCAGCTTAAGGAAGATTCTGGGGTCCAATCCCATCAAAACTGAACTCTGAGGAGAATCAGTATAGGGACTTCTGTGCATCCAGTGCCATATATACACGGTGGCCCAAAGGTTTAGAAGATTTCCATCAAGAGACTGATGATTTATAGTGCCAGCCATGATCCTGAAGCAATGACAAGCTGACTGATTACACATCCCATGATGCCTTGTCTCTTGTTGTCTTTTTCAAGCATTCCTACACTAGAATAAAATACATTTAGGATCTTATTAATTTACCTTTGAAAAGAAATCTGTAATAATAGCCACAATACTGTAAAAAATTTGGGGTCAGTAAGATATATTTTTATTTATTAAAATGTGTACTCAGCAAGGTCACAAATAAATGCTGTTCTTTTGAACTTTCTATGAACTTTGTCATAGTTTCCACAAAAAATATGAAGCAGCACAACTTTTTTAAACATTGATAATAATCAGAAATGTTTCTTGAGCATCAAATCATCATATTAGAATGATTTCTGAATGATCATGTGACACTGAAGACTGGAGTAATGATGCTGAAATTCAGCTTTATCATCACAGAAATAAATTACAATTCATAATCAATCAATCCAAATAACTATTTTAAAACCGATTTTTTTTATATATATATAATACAATTCTTACTGTTTTTATTGTATTTTTGCATGCAGCCCATAAAGAGGCTTCTTTCAAAAACATAAACAAATTGTACCCACCCCAAACTTATGAACGGTTATTATCAGATCTAAATAACTCAAATGTAAACGAATGTTTAAACAAATGTCTTTTCTCAATCTTGAGCCTGACAGATCTGGCTTCACAGATGTTACTGCTGGCTCTTCATTCATTAACATCTCAGTCCTCAGTAATCCCGCAGTATCACATATGCAGGAAAAGACAGGATGCTGGGAAGAAGGAATGTCATGCTGAATGGTCTCACATATCTGACAAATGGCAATAGTATGTGAGAAGCAATACAAAGATCTCAGATTACTGACACTGTTCTTTTCAATGGCAAACAATGTCCTCTATGGTGAGGTGAGGTGACTGAGTTGTGTTGGCCAGTAAAGATGGCCAGATAATGTTCAAAGCATTAATTGTGTTTGTGAAACGAAGTCATAATTAATGGCTGACATAATCCCTGTCTGACTGGTGTGAATGCATGTTGAGTGATCTGTCCAAATGCTGACTTCCACATTGTTTCCCACAATTGTATGTTTTTCACAAATAACAGCTAAATCAAATCTCTTTTGTCTTCGCAGGTGTTGAGGAGGAGGACCAATATAATTATGACTATGATTCCACTTATACCCCGGAGTACGACGACAATTCAACGTTCCTGATCTTCAGTAGGTTTTCAATGGTCTCACAAAGGTTCTATATGGAACTTTAAAAGGTTCTTTCAGGTTCTTCATGCACAGTATATAGTGGCCAAAAGATCCGTCCGGTCCAGGAAGACTTCACCCTTTATCCAAATATTAAAAGGTTGTTAAAGATTTTGTAAGCATAATGCTAGTTGTGCTGGGAGTCAATAGTTTTATTTGTGATAACGCAATGAAACATTAAGATTTTTGGCCAGGCTGTCAATCAAAGAAATTATGAACACATGCAAAAACAACAGAGAGCTGAAATATTCATAACTGATTATGTTGTAGTCAATGTATGCTTTTTCCTGTGGGCTTTTTGTTTGATGCATTTTTCTTTCTTTTCCTTTTTTTTTTTTTTTTTGCATAGTAAAGTAAACCTGTAGCTGTAGTTTGCCTTTTTTACCCCCCCAAAAATGTCAGATAAATACCTTAATCAAGTTTAGTGTTTTGGTCTTCCCTCATATTTAAAAAAATTAAATAAATAAAAAATAGGAAAATATTTTCCTCGTATTTTAATGGTTTAATCAAACTTGTAGGGTCATTAAAAACAAATATCCCCATCCAGACGTCACTTTTGGCCACTAGTGCACCTTTTAAGTCATTTTCATTTAGTTTTAATTAACTAATTAGGCGAGGGGTGTCCCAAAAACCGCACCCCAGAGTGTCATTCATTATTACAGCAGGAGGTCCACCTCATGACACAGAGATTAATCTGAGAAGAAATCTTAGTCATACACTAATTATGCATGTGGGAATTCTAATGGGATTGTTTCTCATCCCAGTAAAACCATAGAAAAGTCACAATATACGACACACTGCAGACTGTAACTACAGTATAAGAATGAATTAAAGGCCACATCAATATACTGTACATTGATCATCATCATCATCAGTTTTATATTGCAGCAGCATGAAAACCAAAGCCCAATGTACTGTTCAAAAGTTTGGGGTCAGTAAGATTCTTTCTTTCTATTCATCCTGATCCATTCAAAGGATCCTGAAAAACATATTACAAAAATATTCGGCATCACAACTGTTTTCAACATTGATAATAAGAAATTATTGATCACCAAATCAGCATTTCTGAAGGAGCATGCGAACATGAATACTGAACATTCAGCTTTGTATCACTGGAATTTATTACATTTTAAAATATATTCAAATAGAAAATATATTTATAATAATAATTTATAATAATATTTCGCAATATTACTGTTTTTACTGTATTATTGATCAAATAAATGAAGCATTGGTGATTTTTAGAGACTTCTTTAAAAATATTTATTTAAAAAATTGGTCACATTTTATTTGGATAGTCCCCTTTGGACATACTTTTGACTATAAGTAACGTTGCAGCTACATGTCAGCTAACTCTCAAGTATTAGTAGACTGATAGGGTTAGGGTTACTAAGTTGTAACTACAAAGTTACTTATATTCAGTAGATTGCCATTTGGGGAGCATCAAAGTAACGTGTAACTATAAAATCATACCAACCCAAACCTTTGAACGGTACTGTATGTGTTTATGTACTTGCATGAAGCATACACACAAATATGCTGGGTTGTTTCAACCCAACTTTGGGTCAAATATGGACAAAACCACCCGTTGGGTTAAATGTTTTAATTACATTTTTAACCTAACGTTTGGGTTTGTCCATATTTGACTCAAAATTGGGTTAAGACAACCCAGCATTTTTTAGAGTGTAATGATTGCTCATTTTTCAAGATCCACTGTATTTTTCTCATCAGACAATGCCAGCAGTGATGTTCTAGAGAGGTTTTTAATGGGAGAAGAGACAGACGCTGGAGAAAAAACAACTTTTACAGAAACAGATGGAAGTGAAACAACTTTCACAGAAACAGATAGAAGTGTGTATGAACAGACGCCCACTGTGCCCACAGTCTTTAGGAATCAGGTATTTCTTCAACCGCTTCTGTTATACCTCCTAATGCATTGTAATATGCTGAATACACCAAACACTCACATGTCTCAACACATTATGAAGTCCTGAGTAATGTGGTTCATCTCTTCCCAAGACACAAAAGCCTTGTGTCTTTGAGATGGGATTGTGAAAGTGGAATTGCTTACTTTACCATTTTTTTTTGCGGGCGGACAGAACTCCTCCACACAGAACTTCCAAACACGGAGGTCAGACGTTCAGCATCTTACACAAAAAGATGAACAAATGATATATCTGCTTAATAACACAGAAGTGTTATCTTCTGTGAAAAATGAGGAAATATGTCATGACCTGTTCTTACACCCCAGGAAAAGAAAAAAGAAAAGAAGAACATTGTGAAATCCAGAGCTGCAGAACTTACTTAAAATATCTGGATGATTTCAACAGCACATTGTGTCCATAAAACAAAAATTAAAACCCATCTCTATATTTAATCCCTGTATTGAATCTCTGTATGCTGTGAAAATATCAGTGGATGAGATAATAGTCATGTTTAATGAGTGCAATAAACCTCCGCGAGGTGAAATGACATGTTTTATTGGATTGTCTGACGAGGCACTATGGACCTGCTGACGAAGCAAACTGGGAGTGAACATGAATGTAAACAGGTGTCCCTGTTATTTTAAGAACATGGATCTATTTGAAAGCTCCATCTGCTTCTTATCCTCGTGTGTTGTAAAGTTAAACAATGGCTCTGCTCTGCATTAAAGGAAGGCATCTGTAAACAGAGGAAATGCGGAGGGGGTCGTGCTCTCAACAGTGCGCCAATCAACTTATTTAGGCATGCACATTTAATCAAAACAAGCTACTAATTATACAAAGCCATTTGAATTCATGCGAGAAAGCAATTACATTTGCAACATCTGCTTTAAACACACAATGGAAAAATCTCAGACAATAAAACACTGTCACGCTGCTCCACATTGTGGAGAGAACTGTAAAACACAAGAGCACATGATACATGTTGAACTGATGAATGTTAGCTATTGAACGAGACAGTTTTGAGTCATTGAAGCATTATATTGCTTCGCTTCAGCTATGATAAAGAGGTATCCATTCCGTGTTGAATGCAACGAAGGGAGGGGTGTGCTTGTTTGATTTCAGATATCAACAGTGTTTCTCAGAAATCGCTCACTAAATCATTCCCGTAGGTAAAGGGAAACCACGCTTTAAATCTCATACTTAAGGGAAAACTTAAAGTGCTTTATGCAACCAGGCATAGAGATCTCTAAATATTGTCCACACTGTAAAAAGTGTTCAGTTTCCTTATGCGTTAAAATGAAGTAAATAAAAGTAATGCTTAATTGAAAAAATAAGTTATGTGAACTTGACAACTCCACATTACTTAATTTTTTCGATTAAGCATGAAGTTTATTAACTTAATAATTTTAAGGCAATGTTTTTTTTTAAGTTAAGTCAACTGATCACTTTTTACAGTGCATTAATACAATACATGGAATAAAATCAACCATGAGCATCTACTAAATCCCAAGCCTGTTTGGCAGCAGTTTACTGACACAATACCTTTTTATTTATTTTCATTTCAGGCATCTCGGTCAACGCCTGTATGTTTCCCTCTTACTTTGGTTCTGGTTCATCAGCTGCTCAGACTACTATAGCAGCAGGACACTGTTACACACTCTGAACAGGTGAGTAAAACAGCTGCGTCTAACATTAAAGTCACCATGCAGCGTTCATATCCATGTGGGAAATTCAGGGAATTCATTTATGGATACATTAATTAGGGATGCACTGATATTGAAATTCTGGCCCAGATGAATGGCTGATGTTATATATCTACACTAAAAAAACGATAGGCTAGTTAAAACACATTACAAGCTAAAATGGTTTGTATGCTACCACAACATTATAACATAGGCTGTAAGATAAATACATATTCCTATTTGAAATACATATTGCTATTTGCAGTGTTTGAAAGAAAAGAAAAGATAAGAGAGAGAGAGAGAGAGAGAGAGAGAGAACACACCAAGCTTTGTGTGTATGTACATATCAATTCATCTGAAAGTTTGAGCCATACTTGAACGAGGAAGTTTTGCGAGCCCACAGTAGTTCATATCTCAGAGTTATAATGATTTTAATGAGTATTTGGGTATTACAGGTGAAACTCGAAAAATTAGAATATCATGCAAAAGTTCATTTATTTCAGTAATTCAACTTAAAAGGTGAAACTGATATATTATATAGATTCATTACATGCAAAGTGAGATATTTCAAGCCTTTATTTGATATAATTTATAATTGTTAAAATTCAAAATTAAAATATTGTGAAAAGGTTTTCATAGCTGTAAGCCATAATCATACAAATTTAAACAAATATCTCACTTTGCATGTAATGAATCTATATAATATATTAGTTTCACCTTTTAAGTTGAATTACTGAAATAAATGAACTTTTGCATGATATTCTAATTTTTCGAGTTTCACCTGTAAACAAAAAAACAAAGAGGTTATGTGTGTGGCCTGAAACAGTGTTAGCTGCGCATTTAAAGTAACATTAATAAAGATGGTTGTTCTTTTTCTCATTGTTATGCATGAACACCAAAGCTTTTGCTATCATCACTCTGATACAGCTCTTAAAGTCAGCATGAAACCGACGTCTTTTCTTCCCTATTGTGACTTAAATCTGAGTGTAATGACTTCTTGAACAAGAAAAACAAATGTAGGGCGGGACTTGATTTTGTCCATTCATTGATTGGATGTTTGTGGTTTGCTATTGGTCGATCTCATGTGAGTGACAGGTTGCCCCGCCCTCATCATCAGAGAAGAGTTGCTGCAAGATGAAGGAGAAGTTATTTTGATTAAAGATTACGAGGCACATTAATAAAAAAATAATGGTGTGCACAGATAAATAAATTATAATAAATACTCCAATATTTCATAAAAATAAAAACTGTCCATTTTTATTTAATTTGCCATAATCTATTATTATCCATTTAAATTAGTGCAATCTTAATATTTTTTTTTATATCTTACATAAACAGAGATTAAATTAAAAAACAAAGATATATAGTGCATCCCTAAATTGATATAAAAATGAATGTGTTATATATGGAAACATATCGGTGATATATATTTATATCATTAAAGTTTTCTTTTGGAAATACTGTTACTTGGTACTAAAATAGCATTATCGTATATAAATGCAATGATTTGAATGTGCTGCTGCTGATCCATGTGAACTGTGATACTCTTTGGAGTCTGCAGAGGGCACTCAAACATTGATGGTGTTCAGGAGGTTTTGTGGGGTGTGTTGGTGTAACAGGACACATGAATTTACTGTGATTTACTGTGATTTGAAATGATTGTACCGGAAGCCTCAGAATTGAAGTTTTCAAACTTCTCGACACTCATTACATTGCAGTACATGTGCTCCTGCTCTCCACCAAATACAACTGCACCTTTCATGAGATATACATCTAGCCAATAAACAAGTGATAACATCTTTTAATACTCTAGACTCAATGGCTTTCCGTTTCTCCAATTATTCTAGAAGTCCAGGAGGAGGAAGAGCAGATGGACAGATGACCTGAAGACATTTGGAAATCCAGTACACACACACACACACACACACACACGCGCGCGTGTGCTCGCTCATTCACACACACTCAAACAAACACCGCATGGATAAATGACAAACCATGACAACACACGGCTTACAAGCTGTAAACAAAAAGACACATTGTTCGTTATTCTTTGTCACCGCAAAACAAGCGCACAGAGGTCAAAGGTCTCAAAGGCTGGATCAATGGAATGGAAAATGAATGTGAAATGGGGCTAAACTTAATAACAGGTTCTTTTGTGGATATTCTTTCAGGATGTGACTCAGAGCAGGTGATTTGAGGAGCCTGAATAACAAAGAAATTGAGAAAAACAAGTTTCTCTTCCTACTGTCCACTGTTTTTTTGCCATTTTTGTCTCTTTTATGAGACTTAGTCAGTTTAAAAGCATCTATAATGTATAATTTGATTGCATGGCGAGAATAAATGTGTCAGAAATGTAAGTTGAGAAACAAGCAAATCAGTGGTACATAATGTACGATTTCATTATGCCAGTTTCATCCATAAGCAAAGCTTTTTATAAACTGACCGGGAATCATGTTATGTTTGGGGAAACTGTAGAAACACACTGAATTTCTACAATTAGATCAAGCTTTTCTAGTCAATCAAAGGTCATGACCTCTTGCAGATATTACATGTAGGCACTTTTCTTCGCCACTGCACTTCTTCTAAGCCTCACTATTTCCTCAGTAATCCTTAGATACAAGCACATTTCTATTTTGTACATTTTTTTTTTTTTTTTTTTTTTACAAATAGAGATGGTGATTTACACCAAAATGCACATGAATATGTGAGCCAGTTGAGCATTTTTTATGTGTTGTTTCAAATTCTGAATAAATATTTTTTCAAGTAATTCCCTGTGGCCTTATCATCTGTGTGATCTCAACCATCAAAGAGGTTATCACAATCACAAAAAAACTAAAGTTATTATTCAGGATATTACATCTGTTAAAGAGGTGGTATAATGCCCTTTTCACAAGATGTAAAATAAGTCTCTGATGTCCCCAGAGTGTGTGTGTGAAGTTTTAGCTGAAAATACCCCACAGATATTTTTATACAGCATGTTAAAATTGTCACTTTTTGAGGGTGAGCAAAAACACACCGTTTTGTGTCTGTTCTTTTAAATGCAAATGAGCTGCTGCTCCCGGCACAGGGGGCGGAGCTTCAAGAGCTTGTATACTTTTACCTCACACCGACATGCACTGAAAATTGCAAAAAGTTTAGCCTTTTATGTTCAAACCGGAGTCAGACAATGATGGAGAAGAAGTGACAACATGTAGAATGCAACAGGACGTTTTTGTATGGTTAGTTGATGTATTTATGTAGTTTATGTGTAGTTATCTTCTAGTCATTAATTAGCATATTCTGTCTTGATAATCTATAAATCGTGTTCTGGGGGCGGGGTTTATGTAAATTCTAGGGTTAGTGATGTCACTAACAATGGAGGAAGCTCGTGTAGTTTCTACCAGCCGTTTGTTGTAGTCCTTAAAAAGCAATTGCTTTAAAAGCGAATATCTTTCATTTGCTTTGAACTTTGAGCGTTGTAACTTTGCAGATGTTGTTTATGCTCAAACAGCAACATTACACACTAACTAAAGTTAGAAAAGTGAAATCATAATCAACAGCCCCTTTAAACTAATCAGTTTTAAAAAGCACTCAGGTTAATCTGTATTCAAAGCCTTACGTTTCACGTCTTCATCAACACGGAGACTGACAGAATTCTGGTTCACGCCCTTAGAAATAGCCCGTTTTTAGTCAGCATTAGCCAATTAAATCCACTCGGAAACATGCAGCGATTGTGTCAGGAATAGCCTTTCCGTATCAACGGCCTCTGCACTTATTCATTTAACTGCTGTCAGTGGGTGCCAATCAGATCACTAACACTGGAGGAAAAATATCATGCAGCTTGCAACAATCAGTAATATATTCATGATTTTTAAGCGTTACTCTGCCATAAAAGACTTAGTCAATAGGTCAGTGGGAGAATCACAGACAGAGGCGTCTGAGGGGGTTCATAAACAAACAGAGTAAGGTCAGAAACATTATAACGCGGCTCAGCGCTGATGACGACACGCGATATCTAAACCGGATCCCTATCAGAGCTCTTCAGACAGTTTATGTTCTGTACTGCTCATTTGAAATGAGATGTGCTTCTGATAAAGGGAGCCAGTTCTGCGCCGGAAAATCTCACGGGTGGAAACTGACGTTGTAGTCAGACTGGCTCTTTAGGGATAAGGAATGAGGAATTGAACAGTCTTACTTTTAGACAGGCTTTCAGACTACAATTGCTCTTTTCCCTGACTTGCTCACCAAACATTACTTTTCAGGACATGTGCTCACACAATTATAAGTACAAAAACCAGTCCAGACCAGAGGAGTGTCTGGTGCCGCCATGTTGAAATCACATGATCAGTTGTGTCTTGCAATTGACTGAGTTAGGGGCCGTTTACACAACAACGTTTTCAACTAAGTACGGGAAACTTTTTATGCGTTTTGGCCGTTTATATGACAACAGCATTTGAAATCGGGTTTCGATCGCAAGTCTCTGTGTAAACTATACCAAAACGTGAATTTGTGAAATGCTGGCGTCAGGCGCATGTGTGTTACGTGTTCAGTCTATAGGCGCGTTATATTTCTTTACAAAGTGACATCGCCAACTATTGGCCTGGCATGCATAACACAATTTTAATAGTTTCCGCAGATCCGTGTGAACCTTGATTAGAACGGGCCTTAACTTTTGATGATAATAGCAACAAGAAAAACTTAAGTGCTTTAATAAGTGCTTTACACATAATAAACATAAAGGAGCATAAAAAAAAATAAAAATAAATTGACACCTTGATTTGAAGCAGTGTCAGTCAGTAAACCAATTTCATGCATCCAGACCAGTTGGTGTCAGTAAAGAGTAAAAAACAAAACAAAAGTGGTGCCATTGGGATGAATAGGAACCAGCTTAACAAAAGATACGTTAAGACTCTCTTGAATAGGTACATATTTAGGGGTTCAAGCATGACATGCTGAAACCCTATTGTAATTGTAAGGATTCGTAAAACGCATCGCGCAGGTCAAACCGTAAGGCCTAGAGACTTGAAACCTGGCCAGATGGTAGGCCTCAAGTTGGGGACAACCTATCAGAGTATTGGCCCATAGGTGGCGCTACAGCAACCAAAAGTACAAAATTGCTCATAACTCTTAGACCATTTGAACACACTCTTACACCACTGTGATCCCTGGCTCAGGACAAAATGGCTATCTCCAATTTCGAATTTTCCAATTTTGTCCAAAACCTACTTTTGCGAACTAGTCCCTGGTTTTTGGCCCGATCGGAACCAGACCAGTCTAGAACAATTCTCTGGACTCTCTAGATCAATAGTTATCGAAAAAAAGTTGAACTTTTGCATTTGGCTGGCTGTAAAAGGGTCATTTAGAAAAGGGGCGTGGCAAAATACACTCAAAAGCCATAACATCATTAACAAGCATGCTAAATTTTATGGAGATCGGACAATAGGTGGCGCTATAACTGTTAAAAAGCTTTAAAACCATATATTTCCTATGGTACATTGCCTGTATTGACTGTAGATGGTCTTTTCCATCTATTATGTCAGTGGTTACATGCTTGCTAAATAAAACTTAATAACTTTTGATGCTTTTGTGCTTAAAGGCCTTAAAGGGGGGGTGAAATGCTATTTCATGCGTACTGAGTTTTTTACACTGTTAAAGAGTTGGATTCCCATGCTAAACATGGACAAAGTTTCAAAAATTAAATTGTACGTTTGAAGGAGTAATTCTGTGCCAAAAATGCTCCTTCCGGTTTGTCACAAGTTTTGGAAAGTTTTTTTCGAGTATGGGTATTTGTGACGTCAGATGTAGCGGAATTTCCTAATATGGGTCCTAACGGCACTTCTCCAGTAAGGTCGCGGGCGCGCACGCACCCGTAAAACAGAGCAAGAGAGCGAAAGCAGTTCGCCATCAAAGCGCCCTGCCCGGCTTTTGGGAAGCCAATGTCACCAAAGAAGTGTGTTTTTGGTTGCCAGGGCAAGACAACCCTGCACAGATTCCCAAAGAACCCAGCGTTAAGGCACCCGTGGATGGAGTTTGTTTTCCTGAGCATAAACGGAGTTGTGCAAGACTGTTTGTTCCCTGCATTTCGACGATGATTGTTTTATAAACAAAGCCCAGATCGACGGATTTGCAGATCGTCTAATGCTTAAGGATCGAGCAGTCACAATGATAAAGGTTCGGTGAGTAAAACTGCTTCTATTGTCTCTCTGTGTTGTTACTAGCTCGGCGCGTTAGCACAGCTTTAGCTTCGCCCACACGGCCCGCCTTCAGCCGCTCGTTTTTTTCCGGAAAGACTCGGTACACCCTATCTTTCTTTTATAAATATAATAAAACTAAAGACTTTTTGGAGATATGAAGGATGCAATACTACTCTATAGGTACTCAAGATTAACAAGAGATTGAGTGAAAATGAGCATTTCACCCACCCCCCCCTTTAAAGGCCTTAACTGCTTGAACCCCAATAAATGCTGCTTGCAGCTTTAATTTGAATAAGTAATTACTTCACGACCGCTAAAAAAAGTACATTCTAGTATGAATGTGTGTAGTATGAATGTAATCTGGACATCGTACTACATCCACCATGATGTGTCATTATCATGTTATCTACCAGCGTCCGTTGCGTCGCCTCACTGTCAATCGCAAATCCTCTCCCGTGGCCTCATGGGATAGTAAAGTGTCCATCATATGCACACTTCAGAATCTCACCGGAAGTAGTAGGTCATCCGGGTACTTTTTACCGACTCTTTTATGAGTACTGTGAATTCAGACATCCTTCTTTTGTCACATACTGTTTTTCCCATACTATAGACCTTATGCGCCAGAGAAACGAGGGCGCCGCCATCTTTAGAATATTGTCTTTGAACTTCCGTTTTTGCGGTCGCTCTGTATATTTCTATGGCGCTGCTGTCCAGGAGTAATTAGCTTTTGAAGTGGATTTACTTAATGTAAAGTTAACGAAAGTTATCATGAGGATTGTAATGTTTAAAGCAGATGTCTTAACAAATGTCAATAAAAATATTTTAAAACAAGCCGTTCATTCATAAATATGCAAGATCGCTGTGAAAATACAGACCGGAAGTCAAAAGAGAATGAGGCAGCGCTGAAAAGGGGCGGGGCTACATAAGGTCTATAAGTTTAAGTTTATTTAATACTATATTGTTTATGCCTCATGTGACTGAGAATGACTTTTGTTGGTGTAACCCAATGCCGTGTTTACTGGTGTGAGGGCGGGGCAACCTGTCACTCACATGAGATCCACCAATAGCAAACCACAACCATCCAATCAACTCCCCATGGACAAAATCAAGCCCCGCCCTACATTTTTCTTGTTCGAATAGCCGTTTCACTCGGATAAACGTCACAATAGGGAAGAAAAGACTATCACAACTTCTGTTTCATGCTGACTTTAACTTCACTTACATTTAATAGAAACCTGTATGCCTATTTAAATGAAGTTACCTAAAAAGATCTAATAAAATCATGTTTCTTTCTCTGTCATGTCACTTTTTTAAATTTAATTTGTGAATCAGTGGGTTTATACAGCCAGTGTGGCGTTTCATCCAGCATTTAACTGATGTTTCACACTCATGGTCATGCTTCAGTAATGATTCATTTCAGTCATGTTCTCTGTTTGCCTGCCCCATTGTGTTCAATATCAACACTTTCATATCAGTTTTGACAATCATAATGTAAGGAACAGCTGAGGATTGAGCGGAGACGGAGAAATGGGCCGTGTTTTTCACTTCAACTCTCACAGCGCACGGTCAGACCACTTTCAGTCTTGTTCTAACAGACCAAAGCCATTAGGAGCTGACAGATTCAGAAACATGCTTTGCCACTGAAAGTAGAACATAATTTTCTTCAGTAGAACATAAAATGATATATTTTGAAGAATGTTGGTAACCAAAGCGTTTCATTTCCCTTTAACAGTTAATTACATTGTAAATACAATGGAAGTCAATTTGAACGGAAACTGTTTGGTTAATGTTTCACAGAAGAAAGAAAATCAATACAGTCAATCATTCAAGTCAATAATTGTTAGTTGGACTGTTGTTTCAGGGACATCTATGTACACAACACATTATTTACCCCTAAAAGGGTAGTACACATTACTCTAAACTACTAAAATGCAGCTTTTAGGGCTTTTTTAGAAACAAAGTTGTCCCTCAGTGAGTAAAGAAAGTACGATTTTTGCACATTTGTTTTCATACAGTAAAGATATCAGTTAATTCATACTATATTTAACTTACTGACCTTGAAAAATGACTGTATTGTTTTGTCAGTGAAAAGGAATCGAAGCGATTTCATGTTTAGTTTGATTACCACAATAATTGCAGTCTTTAAATAGCTTTGTGAGAGGAGGAAGATAAAAATAGCTCCTGATGAGCCCAAATCCACACACAAACCCAAGGATGAACATTTAGGACCCTTGACACTACTATGCTTGTATCTGGATGGCAAATACGGGTTACACACACACATGCACACGTGTGCACGCGCAATAGTGGCATTCACGGAGAGCTTTGTGACATTGGAACACATATGCGTCTCCTTTGTAAGGTCTCTCGTTTGATTCCAGATGCATCAGGTCATACATTTTGTATAAAGCTGGCTCCTCCGTGTGCCGCACAAGGTTACTGTGCTAACCAGCTGAAGGGTTGAATAATGGTCTGACACTCCAGAGATGTGGATCTGTGGCAGATCCGGCGCTGCTGAATAATGCAAGAAGCAAACCCTCAGCACACACACATTAACACATGCACGCATCCACACACACGTGTAAATCTCGCAGAAGAAAAGCTTCTATGTAGAACTATGTAGAAGGCCAATTCACATCGCATGGACAAACGCCAACAGACACCAGCAAACGCTGCTTGAACATGTTCAGAAGGGTGAAAACAAACTGAAAATGGACAGGGGTTACACTCAGGTCCAACAAAACCCAACAAACATGTTTGTTGGTGTTTGTGTGTGTGCGGTGTGAATTGGCTTTAATTAAAGGGTTCTGTCAGGTGCTTCATTTATATAACCTTTTACGGGTTCCCATCATGGGATCATTTTATGAATTTAGTTTTAATTGGCCCTCTAGTGGTTATAAATCAAAACCGCATGCACTTTTACACATCTCTGTACTTTAATTATTATCACTGTAAAGCTGCTTTGAAACAGTCCATATCGTTAAAAGCGCTATATAAATGAAGGTGACATGACTTGACTTTTCTGTTCATAAAACATTCACTACTAGACTCAAGAGATATAACCAGTTTAGATGGAAAGGATCTCAAGCTGACTAGCTGAAGATGTTACTGTTGCTTTACCCATCATTAGACATAATTTCCAGCACAGCGCTACAACAACCATGATGAAATCAGCCTTCACAATAGATGATTGTGGTCTTAACTCTATTAGAGAGCTACATATGGCAGTACTTTTAACATTAAAAGTATCAAGCAATCATTTAAGGCATTTCTCTTTATATTGAACCGCACTGAACTTTTTTTCTAATAGTGATAGGCCTAACACTTTATTTCGATAGTCCACTTTAGACATTCTACTAACTATAAGTAACTTTGCAACTACATGTCAACTAGCAGTCATTAGAGTATTAGTAATATCTGTCTGCTTAATTTCTGCTGACACTTTATTTTAATGCTCCCAAACAGACATTATACTGACTAGAAGTAACTTTCCAACTGCATATCAACTTATTCTAACCCTAACCAAACAGTCTACTAATACTCTAATGAGAGCCAGTTGCAAAGTTACTTATAGTCAGCAGAATGTCAAAAGTGGGTTATCAATAAGGATATGAAATGTTTAAAATATCAACTGTAATTTCAAGTGAAATTTCAGTTTTAACATGATGTTATTGGACTGTTTTATTTTCAGTAAGACTTTTAAACTGACTTTACTGTTAAAAGTGGATCAGTTTTGTCACTTTTATAAACAGCGATAGCAAGCGATTGGATTTCAATGCATTACATATTATATAAATACAAATGCCCTCATTTCTGTACAGACACGAAGCATAAAAGCAGTCTTAGCTCTGTTAAGATGACAGAAATGATAGTCATAACTCATGACTAAGTGAAGATGAATTTCCTGAGGACGAGTGGTAGATGTCTCGATGATCTGGTATGGATGATATGAGCCACTTATATGTTCACAGGTTTTCACAATAGTGTGAGCTTTGGCATTAGAAGAGCCGAGCTTTAATTACGAGCTGTTGAGAAGATGAGAGGAGAGGAATGAGACACGCTGAGGTGATGAAAATGTCAGAGATCTGACCGCACCTGATCCCAATCCAAGACATCGTCGAGAAGCTGTCTTCGCCATGTCATGGTCCGCTCAAGACATCATGGGGGAAATCTCAGGAGTCAAATAAAGAGTAATTAGGGGAATTTATCATTCTTAGAAATGAACGGTGGGATTTCTGCACCATATTTCTGTTCCAATGTAATTATTGCTTGATTCTTTAGTTCATCTTTGTCAGGAAGGCAAAACTATGTTGAATAAAGGTCAACTTAAGAGATAAATAGTTCAAAAATGACATGACCATAATTATTTAAGCTTGCGATGTTACGTAACATCTCTGCTTTGCTTCCTTTCTGTAGCTTTTTCATAGATTTTTCTGTCTATTCATTTAAGATGTCAATACTGCATCCCTGCACAGTGTTGTCTAACACAGAACATTTCACACACGTTTTGAGTATAACTTGGCATACAAAGGTCAGAACAAGGATGAAAATTGATCCTTCTTTATTCTGAAGAGCGTTGACAGATGGGATATAGGTCATAGACATATGCAGATATTCCATGAAGAACAATATCTGACGATATCTTCCTTCATCGGCACTTGTGAAAATATACATTCCTGGGCGAAAAAAGGGCCAAGGCAAAAATGGAAAAATATTCAGTTTTACATTTTAATCACAAATTACGTGTCAGGAAATTAGCAAGAATTGCACAAATACTGATAAAGTAACTTAGCATGGAATGGCCTTTCCCAACTTACAGACAGATTTTACAGGAAGAAGAGTCAGTGTTGTTCCACTCGGTGTAAATGTGCAGTAGTTGAGAAACGTCTCCCAGTTTGTTGGAATTTAACGTGAGACCAAATTCACTATAGGGTTCAAATCTGGACTCTGACCAGCCAAAACATGAGCCTGCCGGCAGATTATTGAAGACGCCGCTCTGGAGCATCACCATGCAAGTCGTGTTTCATTGTGATTCTTCACTCACACACAACTTCCCATATTCTGTTGAAGTTTTTCTGAGACAGCAATGGCTTTTAAGTTGTGTAGTTGCTCAGGTTTAGCTAATTTCCTGACCAGTAATTTGTGGTTAAGACTTTTTTTTTTTGTCCAGGAGTGTAGGTCACAAACCAGACACATATTATATACGTGTGAATGGGCGATGACTTGATATATTTATCTTTATAGATAATTACATATTGTTTAAGAGCTGTTGCCAGTTGGCGGTGTGTAACCCTCCAGACATCACGGAATTAACTGCCCACTCAGAAACAGGAGATTCAGAAAACCCTTCATTAAAAGACCTGTCATTAATGCTCTCGTTTTTGCTCAATTTAATCGCATGAATTTACTCTCGTAGACTTTTTAACTACACTGTAAAAAAAAAACCTGTAAAAAAACGGTATTATTCCGGCAGCTGGGGCGCCAGAAAATTACCGTAAAATAACGGCAAAAAACAATCACGTTAAAATACAGTAATTTTCCATAATTAAATAACAGATTATATCTTTAATATTACATTAAATCTTATGTAATTACTGGTATTTTTAATGTTTTAAAAAGTCATATACACCTTTAAAACAATTAAATACTGTAAATTTAAGGTTTTATAAAATTATTTTATATAATAATGCTGTCTATCTACAGTAATTTTCTTTTAATATAGTTTTTATGTGTAAAATAACAATGAAATTATGTATAAAAAATGCACACAAGTACATAAATTCAAATACAAATGTTTGTAAATTTAGTTTTATTTTTTATTTGTACAGATCCAATTTCACAACATCTCTAATTACGTTCTTAATAATAGCAAATGTACAGTCAATTTCTTTTAAATTAACTAAATGTATGAGTACAAATTACCTGCATATTTAAAGTATTAGTAATTGAACAAACACTAAACATCAAGATAAGTGATTGATAGGAAATAGAAGCTTAGTATATAATTTAGAACATGTAAAAATATCCACAATAAAAAGCAATTACCGTATACCTTTACAGTATAACTTATTTTAACATTTACAATTACATTTTATCCAAAGTGACTAACCAATTAAGATAATAATTAAAGATAATAAAAAGCAACAAGTGCAGTGACAAGTCCCAGTTAGTCTAGTACAGTACACATAGAAAGGTGTTTTTTTTTTTTTTGTAACAAAGATTAAGTATTATTGGGTGAAGTGTTTATGAAAAAGATGGATCTTTAGCAGTTTCTTGAAAATGTGTTGCGTTGCGCCGGTCATTCCACCACCAGGAAACAGTCCAGGTAAATGTCAGTGAAAGTGGTTTTGTGTCTCTTTGGGATGATGGCACCACAAGGCGCCGTTCACTTGCAGAGCACATGCTTCTGGAGACACACAGATCTGAAGTAGTGAGTTTAGGCATAGGGCTACCTTTAAAGACAACTCTTGCTGCAGCATCTGGATCAGTTGCAGAGGTTTGACTGACACTGGAAGAGCTGCCAGGAGGGCATTACAATAGCCCAGTCTGGATAGAACAAGAGAGTTGTGTAGCTCCGATAGGAAGGGCCTGATCCTCCTAATGATAAGGCAAATCAGCAGGATCACAGCAAGTATGTTTTGGCTGAAAGCTGAACCATAAGCAGTTCTGTCTTGGCAAGGCTGATTTAAAGGTGAAGGTCATTCATCCAGCAAGAATTTTCCATCAGGTAGGCTGAGATGCAAGCAGCAACCGTTAGATCATCTAGCTGGATTAAAAGATATGTGTCATTAAGATAGTAGTGATAGGAAAAGTCATGTTTCTAAATGACAGAGCCCCACTAAGCAAAATGATGTCCGAAAGACGTCTTTTCAATGTCTTTGTTACAAAAATCAAAGGTTGAAATGCCGTCCACTGAGGAGCCAGAATGAAAGTTATGAAGTCTTTTTTTGACGTGTTCTGCACGTCCGATATAGACGTTCATCGAACCTTCGTACAAGGTTAAAACTAGTTAAAATGTGGCCATTGTGGACATATTTCAACATCATTTATGGTCTCATTTAGACATAATTACTTTGACTATTGCTGTCAGATGATCTTAGTGAGAATTAACAGAGGTTTAGATGTTGATATTCGTTTAATTTGAAGTGTCACCATTGTGGCGATCCGTGTTTGCTTTAGTTGGGCTCTTGGTCCCCGTTCCTTTTACTTTAACTTTTCTTTGGCTGCTGTAACAGTGTGTTTGTGTAACACAATTGTTGTGGCAGAGAAAGCCTAGAAAAAGTTTGAGGTGTTATCAGTTCAATGTTGATGATGACATAATTATCACAAAAATGGGCCTTTAATATTGTGTTTAAAGTTTTGTGTTTATATTTGCCGTTAATAACCACCAACCTTGTGGAACTGCATTATTGGTGAAGGTGTATTTATTTGAAGGTGTGTAAAAAGCATGTGCACATGATGTTTTGAGCAAGAGTATCATACAGTCACACACAGACATCAAGATTGTGCATATGATTTCCAACAATGGTGACAATTAAAAAAAAAGCTTCATGCTGCAATGCATGATGGGTAGCTTTCATAGTACAAAACTCATCCTTAATTCCCAAGCTTTTTTTGGTTGTCACCGTTGTTGTGATTCATATCCAAAATCTTGATGTCTGTGTGTGACTGTATGATACTCTTGCTCAAAACATAATGTGCACATGCTTTTTACACACCTTCAAATAAATACACCTTCACCAATAATGCAGTTCCAAAAGGTTGGTGGTTATTAACGGCAAATATAAACACAAAACTTTAAACACAATATTAAAGGCTCATTTTGTGATAATTATGTCATCATCAACATTGAACTGATAACACCTCATACTTTTTCTAGGCTTTCCCTGCCACAACAATTGTGTTACACAAACACACTGTTACAGCAGCCAAAGAAAAGCTCAAATAAAAGGAACGGGGACCAAGAGCCCAACTAAAGCAAACACGGATCGCCACAATGGTGACACTTCAAATTAAACTAATATCAACATCTAAACCTCTGTTAATTCTCACTAAGATCATCTGACAGCAATAGTCAAAGTAATTATGTCTAAATGAGACCATAAATGATGTTGAAATATGTCCACAATGGCCACATCTGAACTAGTTTTAACCTTGTACGAAGGTTCGATGAACGTCTATATCGGACGTGCAGAAAACGTCAAAAAAAGACGTCATAACTTTCATTCTGGCTCCTCAGTGGACGGCATTTCAACGTCTGATTTTTGTAACAAAGACATTGAAAAGAAGTCTTTCGGACATAATTTTGCTTAGTGGGTAGTTAAAAAAAAAATAAAAAAATAAAGAAAGATGGGTGGAATCTAACACAATCGTAATCTTGCTGTAGCAAATCCAAACCTTCTGCATACTTTTAGTGCAATCATATGGAATCAGAAGACTGTTATGAACATATGGAATCAGAACCGTTATGATTTTTATGTTTTAATGAATTCTTCCCATACCTTGTTTGCCATGATCATCTGCTTTCCACGTGACCTGAAATCACACACACACACACACACACACACACACACACACACACACAAGTTATTTTAAAACTCAGTATTAGATTTACACATGTCAGAATATGTTCCATTGGGACAATGCAAAAACTCAAATGACTATGATCTTGAAGCTGAGCTGGAAAGGCTAACAGTAATATTTTGAGCTGCCGTGTGATTTTAGCTAAGTTACATTTATAGAAAGTAAAGTTAAATGAATATGATTTACTGTGACCTAGCTGCACACCTAGGTCCTAGGGGTTCATCATGTTGTATTCATATTCTAGTATTCCTGTTCTAGGCTTTCCTGTATCATCAACAAGTACCTTAAGTTACAGTATTTTGATTTCTTAACGGTCTTAATAAAGTTAGTCATGTTAACTATTACGAAATAAACAAAAGAAACACGGTAGGCCTATTTTTAGTAAAACTGTGGCTATTACAATGGTAAAAAATCAGCTAAAAACGTGTTTACTACAATTTTATTATAATAAAATAAAGTATTTTTTTAAGAGAAAAGTTTTCAGCTTCCAGACAGTGTTTCAAAATATCCCGCCATTTATTGATTTAATGTTACTGACTATCATAACGAAGATTTTATACACAATTATGGACTTTAATATGAATAACAAGTCTACTAAAGATTGTTTTAGGTCTTTAAGTTAATAAGTAGAGATGTGGGTTGGGTTCAACTGATCTTTCTTAACACAGATCGATAATTAAAAACGCATGCTGCATTTTCAGTGTTTTGCCCTGACCCAGTTATAACTGAACATCATTTAAGAATGCTAACGTTAGCATGGAAACTGTCTAACCACTTAACACAAATGTAATATAAAATATCGTACACACATGTAGTATGAGACTCTTACCTCAGCCGTTGATCGGTCGGGATGAGGTCCGCTGTGACGACGAACCAGGCTCACTGAAAAAGGGCGCATTATTTCTGGACTGACTGACAGACTACAAACAACTAATATGTGTTCAGCGCTCCTGCTCACGGCTGGTTGCTTCTGTCGAATACGATTATAGCTTTGAACCACTGTGATCACAATCCACGACTACTTCACGAGCGTAGACTGAAACTTCAAATCTCCCGCTTGCCCTTGACACAGATCGACGACAGAGACCTGTAGCTAACTGTTGTGGGCGGGACTAGCAGCAACGAAACGTAATGGCGGATAATTTGAATCTGCGCGCGCGCGCGGGCACACACACACACACACACACACACATACATACAAACGCACACAAAGCCACGCAGATTTGGAAAAACGATTCATAAAAGACATAAAATATAGGCCTAAATGAAATTTTCGGGCAAATAGCCTACAAATGATGATCAAAATGAACATCTATTTGCAAGACAAAATTAAAAGACTATAAATAATTAAATAGGCTTGCCTAATGTGTGTACAAATCTTAAAACTCACTTTAACCCCCACATGCTTAATAATCTTTAAGGAAAACATGTTTAGTGACTGCTGATTTCTGCAGTTATACCTTATTTTCTTTGTTTTCTAATTCCACAGAAATAATCTGTAAAATATTACTTAATTTTTTATGTAAAATTACACATAACCCTATAAAATTACAGAGAATTTCCTTTTAAAAACGTAAAATTAATGTAAAACCAAAATAAAAGCAATTACCTGTAAATTTAATAGTGGACCTTTAAATTACAACAAATATCTGTAAAATAACAGGTATTCACTGTATAATGACAAAACGACAAAATTCTGTTAAAAAATACAGACCGTTTCCTGTAAATTTACAGTTTTTTTTTACAGTGTATTGTAATCATTGTTACCAACATTTCACACAATCTTTGATACAACAATGAACAGATGAAATGCTGAGGCCGACTTTCACATGTGAATTAAATAAATGCTTATGAGTAATTTAATTATTTCCCAAGTAATTCTATTATGAGAGAGAGGAATTATGTACTTTCTGATGACAATCTTCATAACACAGTGTTTACCAACATTCACTCTATACTCTTAAAAATGAAGGGTCTTTACTGGCATCTTTGGTTCCATTTAAACTTTCAAATGCACAAAAAGTTTTATTTATGATTAACAAGAGGAAAAATGGTTCTTTTAAGAACTGAAAGGTTCTTTGGGGATCCTAAAATGGATCTTCTATGTCATGGTTGTAGAACCTTTATTAAAAGTGCATAAATGAAACATTCTTTGTGTTCAAATAATTAAAGCGATGTCGTGTTTCATTCAGACTGACTCACCCCTGGTTCTTCTTAAAAAAAAAAAAAAAAAAAAAACGTATGTGGTGACGTTGTTGCGTGAATACATCAGGCAACAGGAACATCGTATAAATAGAGAAAGTTTCCCAGCAACCTGAAGCAATAGCAAGCACAAGAGCCGAGGAAAACTTTCAACACTGGTTTAGCTGAAGCAGAAAGTAGTGATAAAGAGGATTTTTGTTAACTTTGAATCCTCCGCTTTGACTCGCGCATTCAGCACCATGGACAGCGTTTACCTGGGCGTCTTCCTCGCGCTGCTGTGCGTCTGCAGGGCTCAGATCTCACTGGACAGCCGGCTGACCACACAAGAGGAGCAGTTCATCAAACGAGACCTGGTGAGAGAATACACCACAGTTGCATGTTATAGCAGAACTCACAGTTTTAACCTGTTGATGTAAAAAAAAAAAAAAGTTTCGGCATAATCTGAAAAACATTGCGAGCAGTACATTTTTTTTTCAACTTCTCTATATTAAATTGAAAAGCTTCACTCTAAACTGTTGGTTTACATTTTTTTTAACCCAATTGTTGGGTTTGTCCATAGTTGACCCAAACATGGATTGAAACAACCCAGAATTTTAAACGAACTGCTCCTCATTATGGAAACCGCGTAATTTGCTGTAACTGCAATGATTATCACAGTATACTAACTTTGTTGTTGTTGTTTTTTTTACTTGGATATAGGCTATATCAGACTACCTCAGAAATTCTGTTTAGTTTCTAATCTGTCTTCCGAATTAATGCCGTTTGCGTTTAGACTGAGGCGCTCGATGAACTCTTGGATGGAGATCAGGACAATCGGATATATGTGGAGAAAAAAGCTAGCGTCATTCCAAGGGTAAAAACACATTACTGCACTTTTTCTTCTACTTCTTCCGAATATCCAACACGACCTCATGAAAGTGCGTATCTATAGCACGAATGATATTTCTCGTATAATTTATACGCCAAAAAGAGTAAACCCCTTGGGTAGGATTAGGGGTGAGGAGTGCGTGCGTGAGTTTTACTCGCCATAAAGTGCGTATACGCAAAAACTCTTTTTGAAATATCATTCGTGCTATAGATACGGACTTTCAAAAAAGTGTTCATCATCAAGTACAAGCAAGATGTTGCCTATAAAAATGTCCCATGTGCTGTGATGTGTTAGTGTGATGTTGGCGAGCGCTGCGCGATGAAGCACGGACCGCGCATCGGGAGACTCTGCGACTGTCTGCGAGGAACAGCCTGCAACACTTTCTTCTTGCGCTGCTACTGATGCTCTCGAGCCTCGAGCAACTCTCTTCTCTCTCAGGCTTTGTGCGAGGAAGCTCGTGACAGCGACGCGTGGGAAACCTCGTCTATTTAAGTTTAACTGGCATTGGTGATGTATTGAAGCTGTATTGTTCGTACTCCTGACTGTAAACTAGATGTGTATGTTTAAACATGTTTATTTATTTTTTGTTAATAAAATGTCTTTAGGTCGCATTCATTCTGTATATTGTCTAAATGAAAGGTATGTCTACATTCTGTGTATACATTTATAATTTAAATATGTTTAATAAAAACTAAAACACTGTTAGGACAAAATCTGGTGAAGATTATTACAGGGCTGCGATATTTAATGATCAACAAGTGTCAGTATCAACAACAACTGAAAAACTCCTGAACATTTATTTGAATCACCATGAATCATTGGATTAGGGTTTCAGAGGGTCATGATAGATGTCTTCTGACGTGTTCTTCTTAACTTAGAAAAGCGACAGCGTTTTGTGATTTTATTTGTAATATGTAAATAGCCTATATGATAGCCTATACACTGACAATGGCATTATACACTCTATAAAAATGATGGGTTGCTTCAATCCATTTTTTGGTCAAATATGGACAAACCCAAACATTGATTTAATTTGTTCTAATTTAATTCTGAATTAAAATTAAACCAAACCGTTTATCCATATTTGACCCAAACATGGGTTGAAACAACCCATCTTTTTTCTACATTCCGATAGGGTTCATACAAACTTGTTGGCTAAATAACTTCTGTGGTTACTGAAACGGTTGAAAACGATGTTTTGTATGTAGCCTAACATATGTAAAGATGTTTTAATATTAAAAGATCTGCGGTTGAAGAGCTTAGTCCTGGGGCCCGTTCTTCGTACGTCGCTAACTCACTTAGCTGGATTTGATTGTTGGGGATTTGGCATGATCTTGGATTGTTTGGTTCTTCGACGCTCATCCTGGACTTGCTGTCATAGCAACAGGTGCGCAATCTTAAACCTGCTCGGGAGCAGGCTTATTTCATGTTATCAGGATTAGACTGCGGCTTCATAAGCGGAGCTGATACGGGAAGTCCAGCGCAGCGCGATAGTGCACTCTCTGAGATATATATTTTTTCTCGTGACTCGTGAGATTGTCGTTTACATTATTAATTTGTTGGAAACGCACATTTATTTTCGACTTGTCGGAGTCGGGCTTTAACTACAGCACAAACTGTTTGCATTGCCCTAAGATTATTTGCGAGTGGCTCTTTCCTTTACACTATTGGAGATGCGGAGAACTTCATGGAAAGTGCTGTCTGTCGTGTCATTCGGAGTTTACCTGGCGCTTTTAGGTTTAAAAAAACAGGTTTAGGGTTTTTTTGTGTGGAATTTCCAAGCCACTTAAGACCCAATGTTGTAAAGCATTTTTTTTAAAGCTTTTTTTTTATTATTATTTTTTTTTTTTAGGCTGTCATAATTTTTTATGAAGATCATGCAATCATGACCATGCCGATTACAGTATATGTCACTCAGGCTTCACTAACGTGATTGGTAGACTATAGGCTATAGACTGCCATCAAGGCCTCAATAAGGGGATTATGTGAACAGATAGGGGGTTCACAATGTAAATGTGCAGCCCAGTTACTATTGTGATTCTTAATATTCCAGATTAGTAATATTATATATAAAAAAAAAAGAAGGCAATTGACTAAAATCTTCCATATCACAAATGTGAAAGCAAAATGGCCAGGGTCTGTGCATGACTTAAGCATTTTCAGAGATTCACATTTATGCACATTATTTGAAAGTGGTAAGAAAAGTTGCACAATTAAATATCAAGCTCACTGCATTACATACACTTATGCTGATCCTAACAGAACTGCATTTTTTCATAGGTGATTATGACATGTTCCTGCCTGCAGACAGGTGTTTTATGACCCCATTGACCCAAACCAGTTACAATGCAGCTCCAGGACAAGGGCACACATTGAAATGAACTTTGGCTAACTAAAGGGAAGATGTCAGTGTCTGAAAACTCTTGAGGGTTGCACACCTGACAGGGCCTGTGACATTGTTGCATGTGCCATATTACACAACATTGCCAAAAAAAACACTTTTCATTAAATGTTTAATAAAATACAAATATGCTTAGTTCCTTGAGTTTTATTTCAGTTGTTCTTTGTAAAGAAAAGCCAGTAGTCAAGTGATATTAGACACATGCCTCATGCAACAAATAAAAAGGAAAAGTTGGCTATACACTGCCCACCTGTAGGCCTATGTCTCCTCTGTCTGTGCAGACTCTTCTGTAGGCCTTTCTGTAGATGTGGAATCCTGCAACTTATATTGCAGCCATAAAGCATACAAGTATAAATTAAGTAAAGTTATTTATGCACTTGCAGGTAGGCTAGTTCCTCCATATGACAGTTATCTGAGAGGGTTTATTCACTGTCCAGTGCAATGGAAACAAATGGACATTATAAAGTCTTATACTTTATTTATTTTGGAAAGTTAGAAAATGTCCACTTACTGCACATATTTCAGCCACCACTTTCTTGGGAACAGATACAAGTGTTAATATTTTTACATTAACATAAGTTTATCAGTTTTCACTTTCACAAGTCAAAGCAATTCATCATTACTCAAGATTTAACAGTTGAAATGACTATATGGCCTTCATTTAATGCAGCTAAAATTATTTTACAGTGTAGGCTACTAAGATCTTTTCTTTTCTCAGCCTTTTTCTTGGTTGCTTTTATAATCAGACAACCATTTATTTAACAGTGCCTTTTATAAAAGAGACTATATAACAAAAAATACCATTATGTAGAATATTTTTGTACTTCACTTTTATTTGTTCCCATGTTCTAGTGTGGTGACTCTGACATTACAATGAACAAAGTAATTATGCAATTATTAAAATACAAAAATATAGGCTAATAAGTGATAAAAACATCTAACATGGCCACTTCTAACGGATTTAAATTGTCTGCTGCTTTTTGCCAGCCCTCTCTCCTGGCTTTTGCAGACTTTGAGGTGTTCCCTGGCGTTTTAATTAAACATTAAAATTCCGAATAAACTTTGACTATTAGTTCTTGCTCTGCTAAGGAGAAAAACTGAGCGCGCTCTTTGGCCACGCCCACGCTGAGCAGCCAATAGCAGCGTTGCTGATCAATGTTTATACTATCGATACATATCCCCTTTTAACCAGCGCATGAACGCGCAATTATCTCAGATGACTCAAACCAGCTATACTAATCATATCCGGCAAGTGTGTTCGAAGAACCGAGTTAGCCAGGTCATGATTAGCACGATGATATCATCTTGGATGTCTCATTTGATCTCGGATGTTTTAAGCAACGTACGAAGAACGGGCCCCTGGATTCAGACACAAACAACACGCTCTGTTTTATTAAATCCTCTTTGAAACAAAGAGGATTACTGTGAGATCTGTCCAGTTTGTCGTCGTCATTATGAAAGCAAGGAAATGTCGCAAACGCGACGGATGAGTTGCGTAAAGTGAAATCTGTAAATATGTAGTCTACTGGCCGCGATAAACAGTAGAAAATCTCTTTAAACTGCTCTGTTCAATATCAGCCCATCAGAAGGGGGATCAACCATAGATATGTATATGTAGATGCCTCATTCGACCGCTCCAGACACGTCGGCGCTCCGGCCATCTTGGAACGGTCAGCGTGTCGTCACTCACAGTAAGAATCAACGATGCCACAACCTTGCTTGGCTTCTGGTTTTAGAGATTTAAATTCCAGAAGCAATGGGATAAGCTTTCACAGGTTAGAATGTGTTGGTTTGTGTTTTTATATGTATTAACTCAATATACGATTTAAATTTTTAAATAAGGTCCTCCTCAAAATCGTGTCTCTTGCTGCATTTAGGCCATGTCATATGATAACTGAGATGATTAGAGCTGTTCATGTCCTCGGACAGGGATTTATACGTTGGCACCACTATCACCGCCTAAATGAATCTGCTGCGGTCAGGCGGTACATCAGTCATGTGGTACAAGTAGTAGCTCTCAAACAATTCCCATCTTACAAGCTGTAATTATGATCTTATGATTCAATTATGATGATTGGTATCATGTAATTGCAGTAATTATTTACAACATGGCATGAACTCTGTTAGGACCCCAAGTGATCCATTGTTTAAAATGACTTTTAATAGGCATAGGCACTCTCTTTAGCACCTGATGACATTTCCTACACAATCATGTTGACATAAATGCTGTTTGAACTACAATGACCATAAATGTCTGTTTTAGTTAGCTTATGTACTAGCATAGCATACAAATATTGGATTAGCCTGATAATCTAGTTTATACATGTATTTGCACTTACCATAGGCTATTTGTATTCACACTCATCTTTAATGTAATTACTTGTTAAATTAAGTGTTAAATGTCCAAATATTTGTAATAAAAAGAATGTAATGATGTTAAATAATTCACTTAATATTATTATTAATTAACAGTTTAACAAGTGAAAGTATTTTAAATTTGTTTTATGTACTATAAGCTATACATATTTTAAATAAAAAATCGTTCGAATACTAGTATAATCCTTCAACAATTGCGAGAGGACCCGAGTTTGCTCTGACCGTTCCAATATGGCGGATAGCTTGCTTATCGCAGCCCATACAAACAGCCACTAACGAGGCATCTATGTAACAAATCTATATGATCAAGGAACAGGTTAGCCTTTAAAACTCGTGTCAGATCCCTCGCAACAACAGCAAGCGCTCCTACGTGACTATTATTAAAAAAATACAATGACAAATTTACCTGTACTTCTCGTAGCAATTCATTGTGTTATATACATTTATTCTAAAATCAGTGGCGTGGACTCAAGACCGCCAGAATACGAGCCGACTGGACCGGGCATTGATGACGCGATTCAAGAGGTGAGTCGAAAAATTGCGCGTGCGTTTTTGACTTCATCTCATTAGATAATCAGAAACCGTGTTTTTCGTTTCAGACAAGAGATATCACAGAACATAAAGAATATCTTCAAAGACAGGTCGTGCCTATTTTGAAGAAAAAGTTCAACCGTCTTCCAGGCGTATGCAGACGTCTGAAGAGGAGGAGGATAACAATTCTGGTATTTAATTTGTCTCGCTTATTAGAAGTCTGACTATTGTGACAAAGACGATTGTCGTGTATATTTTGCAGTGAAGTAGCATGCAAAATTTAGCATTTAAGAAGACAGACCTTCCCAACTTACTTTTTTTTTTAGGTCAACTGAAAACCTTTCCAGAAATTATTTTCTTGAAGTACTTCATAAGATTTACAGTAATATATTCGGTTAATTGTAAAAATTAAATGGCCATTTTGTATTCTTGTTTTCTTTTGATCAAATCTAATCAATTCCATCCCAGGTCCCAAGGTTTGCTAATATAAGTTGAGAAACTCTGGCTTCAAATCAATGTGCAGACAAACAATGTGTGTGCAGTTGAGATGAACACACCTCTTACCATTTGTCCTTTTCTTCCTTTCCACAGTGTAACACAGCAAAGTTCTGTTCTGCCATGGCATATTCTCAGCATGGCCACATCTGCTCCTGCCCAAAAGGATCAAAGTGCTCTCATTTCTTTTTATGGAGTTTGTGATCTCTCTCGCTTTTTTTTTTTTTTTTTTTTACTTTTAATCACAATATACATTATATTCCACCATGACAGAATCATGTGACACCAGACAAACAATTCCTTATTCCCATTTATTCCTCTGTCCATCAAGGACAGAAAGCGTCACACATCTTTCATGAAAATACCTTTTACATTTTAGGTAGATCATTAGAATTGACTACGGAACAAAGCCTGATGAAATTCACATGGCTTCCTTTTTAAATTGTGGAGATTAAAAACCACCAATCAGCCTTAGCAAAAAGGCATTACTCTGTTAAACCAATCATAGTAATAAATAAACAAATGGGGAAAAGTTCTATACCCAAAACCAGGAGCGTAAGTTCATTGCAATATCACCTTCAATAAACAAGAAGCTGACACAATGCTGATATTTTACTATGAAGATCTTTACAAATAAAGAATTTGAATAAATCTGATCCTTTTCATCCCATCAAGTCAAGCAGCTTCAAAATACACTCTAATGCAGTCTTGCATATATCAATCAAATTTGAATACAGAGCTGGTATTTTTGAGAACCAAGACATTTGTTCACATTATCGTATATAAAATATCTCTTAACTCATGAGGACAAAGACTGGAAGTAAAACTTAAAATAAAACTTTAATAAAGGGCACCTACAAGTCTCTATAACCGTTTATACTGAAAACAAGGATTTAACAAATGACAACTGCACATTTAAGATTAATTAAGCTACTTTATGTTCCTGGAAGAAACATGTCAATGTTAATAAATGGATTGAGTGTCAGTTTAGAGAAAGAAGGAAGTGTAGCTCTTTCCAAAACAAAACTTTGATATTCACTGAAACTCTGTCTAACAAACACATAGTGAGGAAAATTATCCCTCCGCTTTCACCGTACAGTTCATTCTCAGTTTAACAAAATACTTGATGTGCTTCAGGATTATTTAAAACATGCAACACACACACCCATACTCAATCTACACACACCACCTTCACAGCATTTGAAAGAACAGGTATTTGCAGAGCTGTACATCATCTTGTACAAAATAGGGACTGTCTTACTCCTGTCTTGCATACTGTTTGTTGATTTGAATGGATGTTCACATCTAGTCCACTAAAGTTAAATCCTGCAGAGAAGCATCATCCACCAGTAATGTCAGTTGCACACCTTGTCCGTTCAGAGCTTTGTCTTTGTGCGTCCAGTAAGAACAAACCAGTGCTAAAGTCTGGAAGTCTCCATGAACTGTTGGGTTTCTGAGAGTTTATAACACCCTTAACTTTTTTTTAGTACGGTCCGGTCAACTAAATACATTCGATCTGTCTCCGAACCTTGTCTGAGGCTTGGCGGTCAAGGGAGCGCTGCCTTACGACCACCACTATTGCAAACACCACAGTGAGAGCCAGCATTGAGCCCTCAAACTTCCAAAAGAGATGCTCCTCCATTTTGGCTGAGCGACAGCTGAATGGAAAACAATGAGAAAAGGCGAATACAATTAGTATGATTTTTCTGGAACACCAAAGGATGAATTATTAAGCCAGAAATAATTGGTCGCCCTTTATGTTTGTCTGTGGGATAAGCAATATGACAAGTATTGTAAAGAACTTGTGACTAAATGCAAAGGTAAATAAACTGGTTGTTTGAATAAGTACAGCGTTTTCTTTACTCAAGAAACACTATATATTTACATAAGGCTAAAGCTTTATGTATCTGAGGAGCAAAGAAGAGCGTCGTAGTCTAGCATTTGTCATTGAATAGCGATAGTTCACCCAAAAATGAAAATTCTCTCATTAATTACTCACCCTCATGTCATTCTGATCTATTGAATGAAATCTGAGAGCTTTCTGTCCCTCCATTGACAGCTACGCAACTACCACTTTGACGCTTCAAAAAGTTCATAAAGAGATCGTAAAGCGAATCCATATAAATTTGGCGTTTAGTCCAAATTTTCAATCGCTTATTCGATTCTGAAGATTGAATGTAGGCTTTTATTCATATATAGCCTGTGCGAAGACACAGATTTTTGCCGAATGACCGAAAAAACTGAGCGTCCACATAGCTACAATAAACCTTATAACCTGTAAGATGATAAATGTAATGCGATGCACTTACTGCCTCAGATGCGGGAGTTCTAATGACGGATAAAACACGTATGTCTGACTTTCACTGGTCAAAAACCTCATAACTCCATTTGAGCTTGATTTTGGTTAGGGGTGTAACTATATATCGTGTCACAATATATCGCAATACAAAAATGCAACAATATGTATCATGGACCGTGACAATGTGTATAGTTCAACCAAATTTAGTTTTAGTGTATGTACTATATTATACTACTATGTATAATGTTGAATAAAATGTACAATGCAGTGGGGGAATATTTGTGGGTCCTGATAATGCCAAATGTCTTATGTTACCTGTAAAAAGTGGCCTGCATTATTTTAAATATATTTATTGCAAGTGCAAGCATATTCGTCTAAAATAATTCTGTATTATAAGCTTCAGAATCATGAATATTTTTATTCTGGTGTAACCATTGTCCTGTGCATTGGGTTACCAGCACTAAGTCCAAGCCTATTTATTTACATCCACAATGTAAAACCAAACTTTGCATTTTAATCATAAGTAAAAATTGTGTTAACCTTTTACCATATGTCTTGGAGTATCACAATAATATCGTATCGTGAGTCCAGTATCGTGATATGTATCGAATCGTGACTTGAGGGTATCGTTACACCCCTAATTTTGGTGAAAAGATAATGACAAATGCAAGCGTCTGACCATATATAAAGCCACAATATCAACTGCAAATAAAGCAGAGTTACAAAATCATATTCAAAAACATATTTAAGTTGTAGCTATTGGGGGAAGCTACTGTGACTTATTAAATGTAATAAATTACTTGTGGTTTAGAATTTGGATAAAAATATATGGACAGAGACCTGGGTATTGTTAACTGAACTGGGGTGTGTTATTGTTGGCCAACTATGTCCCATTGAACTGTGTTGGTAACAACAGAACTTGCGACTATAGTTGGCTTTGGGAAACGCACCCCAGAACAGGATCTATATTACAGCCACTCACCTCTTGAACTCTTCTCTGTTAGACTTCGTGCAGTTGATCGTTTCTACAAATCCTGTTTGGCTGCAGGCTGGTATTGACTTCTGAAAAGAGGGTTTGCAAAGCAAACAAAGGAAACGTTTCGATTAATCCTCACAAATGAAAAATGCGCTTCTTCTGGAACGATCACAATCTATCTACTACACATACATACACATATAAACAGAAATAATACTTTTATTCAGCAAGGAAGCATTCAATTGATCTACAACGACAGTAAAGGCATTTATAATGTTATAAAATATTTCTATTTCATATAAAAGCTGTTCTTAATCAGCACAACTCTCAGCATATTAAAATGATCACGGAAGGATCACATTCAAGGATCAATTCAGCTTTGAATCACTAAATACAAAATTAGAGACGCACGATATATCGGTATCGGCCGATATATGCTAATTTTTTAGGTTATCGTTATCGGCCTTGATAAGAAAATTTGTCCGATATATTAAAGCCGATAAATAATGTATTATTTCCTTCAGCTGAGACACTTCAGATGCGCACTGTTCACTATGATGGCTTTAAATTGCTTGAAATATGATTGGAATCACTTAAAATAAGACAAATTCAGTTTTGTGCTGTGATATCGGCTTCATAAAATTGTGTTTTGGGACGTGGCTTTTAATGGTGAAACTTTTGTTTTTGTAATCAGGCTCTCAAAAAGTATAGAAATTTGGATTTCGATTTATCGGCCAATATATCCGTTATCGGCTTTCAAATATAAAGAATTATCAGTTATCGGTATCGGCCAAAATTTGGTGCATCCCTATACAAAATATATTGTAATAATATTTCACAGTGTTACTGTTTTATTGATAAATTAAATGCAGCCTTGGTGAGCACAAGAGACTTCTTTCAAAAACATTAAATAAATCTTACTGACCCTAAACTTCTGTGTGTGTGCGCGCACATCCCAGACACTCACCGAATGGAAACCTTCGCATGCACTGCACTCTTTAGCCACCACAAACTCCTCCAGCTGCCAACATGGGGCTGTCATGGCCTTTGTCACTGCAACTGCAGAAGAAAAAGAAAACACGAGGAGGATTATTACTAGATGAACTTGGTACGTTCTAGCAGAACAATCTTCGATGAAATCCTGAAGTACCTGCTGGCTTCTCATCGCTAAGAAGAGCTGCTCCAAACACTCTAGAAAGAAAAAAAGTGTAAATGAAACGTGATCAAAGCTTTTGTTTTGCATTAGGAGAATAAATTAGATTTTTTTTCTCTTACCTGAGAGACACTAAGCCCCAGAATAGCGCATGGAGAGCCAGGATCCGGGGTCTCAGACAGGACATGGGGATCCTACAGTCACTCTCCATCACTCTGATGCACATGCGTTTATAAAGCAGCACAACTGACGATCACTGGCGGTTCATAACTCAAAGATGCTTTTCCTCAGAGCAGCGAAACATCCTAAGTATCTACAGAGACACACGTGAAGAAACGATGAGCCTGAACGTCATGTAAACACTGATCAATACCATAGACCAGGGTTCCTTAAACTCGGTCCTGGAGGGCCACTGTCCTGCACATTTTAACTCCAACCTTGATCAAACAGTTTCTAGTGATCCTGAAGACATTGATTAGCTTGCTCAGGTGTGTTTGATCAGTGTTGGAGCTAAACTCTGCAGGACAGCGGCCCTCCAGGACCCAGTTTGAGGAACCCTGCCATAGACTGAGATGATGACACATTGACAGGCATTTTGAAGATTGACAATATTACGACCTGGGCTATCACGTGATGAATCAATACAAGTTGAAGTTACGTGTTCAAAAACAGTAATATAAACAAGTACATCACTAATACAGTGTTAGTAGAACAACTAAAAACGTTGAGGAGGTTACTTTGGTGTTTGTCAAGCTAACTTACACGATGTAAACCCGTTAAACTTCAGTGAAGCATAAACAGTTGTTAGCTAGTTACACTACAGGTAACGTAACGTTAACTTAGCTAACAAAAAGTAGCAAACTACTCTAATAATTTCAAAAAAAGAAATTTAAGTAGCTTTAGAGTACACAATGTTTATCAATCAAAGCATTATTTACATCACCTTACCGGGTTTTGTCTTATCGCTGAAAAATTCCAACCGTTAAACAAACATAAACTCAGTGTTTGATCTAAAACCGGAGAGAGAACAGCTTCCGCCGCTTAACAAATGCCTCGACTTCGCTAACTCTCATCGGGGATAACCCGATAAACACACACACAGAAGTAGGAGCGCTGATGAGCTCACGAGTTTCGTAAACAGAAAGTGTGTTAAAGCTCCAACCAAACACAGTCCACATCATCATCATCATCATCAGGGCACGCGCAGTTACTCACCCGACAACATCATTACCCGAGCGTCCGTGAGAGCATCTCTGAAACACTGAACACTCATCGATCACTATATACATACACACACACGACTGTTAGTTCTGAATATACCGTATTAATAGCTTTATTTACAGAGACCTCTAGATAAGGGCCTGTCTGCCATAGTGAAACGGAGAGGATTACGTCACACGAGACTGTGGGTTTCAAATCAGATTAAAGTGTATCGCCCTCTAGTGGAGCGGCTCTCAATTCTCATTTCCACAAATAAATAAATAAACACATATTTATGTCGTATTTATTTTTATTTTTGTCCAATTCATGAACACTGCTTTTAGGAGCCACTTAGTATTTTAGTTTCAATAAAATGACAGTTGTACTTTTTAAAGAGCCCAAATACGTGGACACTGTATTTCAGTTTTGACTTACACAATCAGACCCTTGCAGATTTGTGTATGGGTAATCATTAGACCCCATTCATTGTTTTAATAATAGTTATAATATATTTTATCTTACCATATATAAGTGCAGTCTTAATTCGATTAATGCAAAGACTTTTATATAGTTGCAGAAAATTTCTATTTCTAATAAATGCAGTTGTTTTGAACGTTGTATTAATCAAATAATCCCGTAAAAATGTATCACGGCTTCCACAAAATATTAAGCAGCACAAATATCTTCTAAAACTGTTTTTAACATTGATAGAAATCAGAAATGTTTCTTGAGTAGCAAATCATCATATTATAATGATTTTTGAAGGGTCATGTGACACTGAAGACCAGAGGAATGATAACAGGAATAAATTACATTTTAAAATATATTAAAACAGATGCTAAATTACATAAGAGACATTTCAAAAACATTAAAAAGCTTATTGACCCAAACTTTTGGTAGTGTATTTACAGTTTAATACAGTTAAGTTTATATATAGTATAGTTTATTTATATAGTTTTAATTATAGTTCCGCTGGTAACTTTAATAATTTTAATAAATCCAGTTTAACTCATCAACCTATTATCAGATGTCTCACATGTTTAAAGATACAGATTTCACTCTCGCAAACTCAAAAACATTATCAAAATGTATACAAAAGAGCATTCAATTACTGTAAATTATTTATAGAGACCTGTTACACCTGTTTTTCATAAACAAAATCTGGATTTATTCATTTTTTACAATCACGTCAGAGTAAAACATACATATTATAGATCAAGTTACCTCTCACATTAGCAGTTGACCAATCATATCAATGAAGAAAACAAGTATTACTTAATGCCTGAAAGGTTCAGTGTTCTGTTTAAAGGGACAGAAACGTTAGAGAGTGTGTTTGTGTGTGTGTGTAGGAAACAAGAACTACTGAAAAGTGTTTTCTTTTTCTTTTCTTTTTTTTTCAAATACAGTCCAGTAGAAACAAATGTGGAGAAAGGAGAATGAGATTTTCAAACAGCATATACAACCTGTGAAGATGCGAGGGAAAAGTAAATGTATAAAATTCTGCTTAAATTGTGAACTCCAGTTCTGTCCATTAGAATGATGAATCAATGTTATGACAAGTGGCCTAAACAATCTCTTAGGTCCACCGTTGTACCGTAAACACATGGTCAGTGTGCTCTAGCTATGTCAGTAAGGCAGAGGAGTGCTGTATTCCCTACAACCCCCTCCATGCTGTCTGTTACCTGAACTGCATGTCATATAAAGCTAGATCCTGTCCCATAAACTGCATGCATAGATACTAACGTAAAGATCATGCATCAATGCTCGTCTCAATGACTTCTCCTGTTTACTCGATTCTTCAAAATAGTGGCAAGTCTGTACATGGCTGAGGTTAAGGTCACGTGTGAGACAACACCGATCGAATGATCAGACGGGATCAATAATGATCTCTATGGGGTGATGAAAGGCATTCATTTTAAGGTCATAACCTGGTGAAAGATCATAGTCTTAAAGGGATAGTTCACCCAAAAATGACAATTCTGACATCATTTACTCACCCTCATGTTGCTTCAAATGTGCATGGCTTTAATAGGGTCCATGTTGCTATTTTGAATAGCATGAGAAATGTGTGTGTTCCACAGAAGAAAGTCATGCAGAGACCAAAATTACAGAATTTTAAAGAGAACTATTATGCCTTTTTACAGAGCCTTGATTTTGTTTTCAGGCTCAAGGTTTCCATGCTTGAGTGTTCCTTATTTTTCACATATTCTCCATTGTTGCAGCTCCTCTCTTCCCAGTCTGTCAGTAATACCCTTAGTTCCTGTCTCTATGAAGCCCCTCCTTCTGAAAAGCACAATGTGCTCTGATTGGTCGGCTGGATCAGCGTGTTGTGATTAGTCAACCGCTTTGTGCATATTTGGAGAAATCTCACTCACCTTACCATAAGCGCCAGTTTCAACACACCACTAACTAACTCAACCTGGCCCCGCCCCTTTATTTTACATATAGACGGGAATTATTTAAATGAGGAATATTGTGAGGCGTTCGTTCCCGGAAGAAAACTCGAGACTACAATGGAGGCGTTTCAGGGAGTTGTTACACTGATATAGAGAATAACTCCCGCTGGAGGGACTTTGTAACTTTGCAGAGCTTTTTCATGCTCAAACAGTAACATCACACACTAAAGAAAGTTAATTTAAGTATAAACATAATAAGGCCTCATATATTTTTGAGTGAATTATCCCTTTAAATCTCAACTAATCGCGAGTCATATTACAGACTTCTTTTGACCCACTTCTTGAACTGATGCACATGCAGAATGAGGAGATCGGAGAGAACTAACCCCACGAAATTAAACAAACTTGCCTGAACTACTCAAACTATTAACATGCACTTTAACGCTGGCTATTTAATCAAAGAATATTCTTATTTATTTGATGTTCTTGGGTTTTGTTTTTTTTTGCACGGTGGGCTTCTGAGAGATGACGCAGTGGCTGGGTGCTGTCAGAAGAGAGGAGCCCAACAAGCCGAAGTCATGTGGGAAGGAAACCTGAGGGCCTCACGTTTTCAAGTTCCTTCCTTCCTGAAAAGCCAAGAGGAATGACAGGAGATGACGCTTTGGTGGAAATACCGTCCATCATGCTGTTCTTTACAGCAATCTGTGATGCCGTTTTCTCGAAGGACATGTCAATGTGATGAATGAAGGAAGAGTACTGGATGCAGTACATTCATTAGAAGCTCAGCGACTTCTTGTTGCACGAGGAGTCTATTGCATCGGGCCAAAGTTTAAGGCCGAGAAGGAGAGTCCGGAAAATCAAATTCAGTTCACAATGCCCTGATTTCTTAGAAAAAAAGACAGAGAGAAAAATAGATCTGCTCTGGGGGTCTATTGATTATCAAAACCTCAACAAAACCAAGAAACAATATTGGCACAGAGACTTCCAAAACAGAAAAATACCATCAATAAAAGGTAAAAGGAGCTTGAGAGGGGACAGTTTTGTCGCAGTCAAGTTATTCGTCCCCTCCTATTTTGGAAGACTGATAAAAAGAGATGGTCTCGGCTAAAACTCTGCCATCCAAATGTTCAACACACAACCTCAATAATGTCTCGTGAGGAAACTTTCCTGAATCAGGTGGAATATAATAAAAAGAAGAGAGACTGTTACTACAGGCACATTAAAATAAAAACGCCGCGGGCATTGTGAAATGCAAGAGCTTAGTTTGCGAGGCATAGTCTAGAAAAGTAGGCCAGAAGCCACAATCCACTGTGCAAAGGAAGAACCCAAGCAAGAGACAGCAGTTGTTTGGAGGAACTGTGCAAGGTTAGTGTAGGGATGGTTTGTCTGCTCTCCGGGGGTCATTCCATGTTGCCACTGTCCGACTGTGAGATATTAAGGGTGTTTGCTGAGGGGAACAGGTCATGGTGATCAGTCGGACTGTGGTAGTCAGAGGTCAGGTCTGGTTCCAGCAGGGACGACAGGGTGAAGTGGGACGAGCCCTTTTTCAGGCACTGGGAGTAGAAGTTTAGTAGCAGGTCCATCTTATTTTCGATGGACTGCACCTGAGGAGGGAAAAAAGAGATTGTAGTCAAAATATAGAGCTATTTTATGTATGTTCAGGAATATTATTGTGAATATAATGATTATCTGTTATGTGAAGCGCAATGGGCTACAGACAAGGAAGAACTTTACAGATAAAGTTCACACTGCAAATCTTAGTGCTCAATTCTGATTTATTGCTTAGATTCGATTTTTTTGTTTGGCTGTACACATTATTTTTTTTAATGTGGCCAATATCAGATTTGAGTGTGAGCTGATCACGGTCTACTACTGATTACTGTCATACAGACGTAAATATGAAATCAGCATTTAATGCATTTGTTATAATAATATATAATATTTTAGTAATTTAATGAGTTTGTGCGAAAGCTAGTGATGGGAGAAACAAAGCTTTTCAAAGCTTTGAATCAGTTGCTTGGCAAAATGATTCACTGTTTCGAATCGTTTGAAACACCACACGCTTGGTGACGCCTGCTGGTGGAAACTGTGCAAATGCACTAAACACATGCATAAAAACAGCTTTACAAACACATAAAAATTGTTTTTAATTGTATAAAAAAAATACATGACAGACAGATAGATAGATAAATAGATAGATTGATAGACAAACAATAGATGGTTAGATAGATAGATAGATAGATAGATAGATAGATAGATAGATAGATAGATAGATAGATAGATAGATAGATAGATAGATAGATAGATAGATCAAAGCTCACCTGCTTCTCCACTTTCATCACTCGTCCCATCATGCTTAATTCATCCATCTGTTCCAGTTCAGGAGGAGTTTTCTCTCCTTTTTCAGACCTCACCTTTTTATCTGACGAAATGGCGCCACGACCCACGATCTGATCCACCCTTTAAAGAAGAAGAAACCAACGTGACTCATTAGGAAATGCTTTGGTGTTGAGATGAGAAGCTGACAGTGGGAACGATGGCTTGTCTGATCAAACCTCATCTGCAGGCTCTTGATTCGGCCCAGCATGTCGAGGTGTCCCGCCGAATACTGCTCAATCACATCCTTCACATCGTACGGCCGCAGGGTTTCCTTAAACTTCCTCTTGGCCACCAGGAATTTCAGAATCCTACATTCACACGAGACACAGAAGCATGTCAGAATGACCCAGAATACAGGCATTACAGGAAAAGATAAAACAGGAATACTGCATACAAAAGCAAACAGCTGTGAAGCGAGTCACAAGATTAATGAGTGTAACAAGATTAATTACAGAGAGGGGCGTTATCAATTACACGAGTGGCTCTTCCCCACCTCACGCCTGGTCATTATTCTGAAGATGACTCCTTCTTTACACAGAGGGAAAGTGTGTGTACTATATCTGTGGTGTGATGTAACGTAATCTCCAAGGAACCAGGAGAAAAGGGATTTTTTTCCCCCAGTGTTTGAAGCAGAAGACAAATGACATTGTTGATTTATGCCTTAATGTGTATACGCCGTGGAAGAAAATGATTTAGAAAGCGAAGAAAAAAGACATTTGGAAAAATCTATTGTATATGAAATTATGTATTATTTCCTAATTAAGCTCCCCTCCTTTTTTACCATCTCATCTGAAACTCACTAAAATGTCAGGTTTAAAATAAAATTATAAACAATCGGCTTTGTATGCACACTAATTTTCACATGCATTAGGAGCGATTGCATTTAGTAGTGATTTATTTAAATGAATGTTTTAAATTTTTCAGGCATAGAAATATCACCTTTATCACCATAAATACACGAAGCCAACTTGGCATTTTGTTATGATGGAATTATTTTATTTTTTAAAATAATTAAATTTACTGTTTTATTACACAATTTTAAATGGGTGTTCCCAATCTCATACATTCTGCCCAATTGTGTTTTTAAAGCAACTTAAAAAAATAAAATAAAAAATAAATAAATAATATCTATCTATCTATCTTACTTTTCCCTTAAAAGCTATAAGATGTTTACTTTTATTTTTATACAATTTACATTCATTTACACTCAGTTGCACAGTTATACTCTTTGAAAATTCACAGAATTTTCCCAAAACACAATGAATAATTTGAAAACCAATCAAGAACAAATTCCAAACATTTCCAAAATAATAGATCTAATGTTCCACATGTGACGTCAGGAGAGGAAGTTGTCTTGACCCTGTTATTTTCTTTAAAATTCAGCAGGTCAGCGGCATCTCTTCAATTAGATTAAAGAAGCAAAACATTTCTGGATTAAACACAATTAAACACATTATTTAGGGTCCTATTCAGATAAGCAGGATAGCAGCTGAAAACACACCAGACATCAGTGTGTGAGCGGAGCGGAGATGCCCTTGAGCACCAGTGCTTCAGTTTTCACCTAAAGTGTTTTTTCCCCCAGTTGTTAGTCAGAGACATGTTAACTCTCTCTAAATTGGCATTGATCCCTTTTTCCATCGTCTCAGTGCACTATCAAGCCCCGCTGACTCAACAGAAAACTGAACATGTCCACTCAAACTCGGCTGATTATTTATCACAGCGAAGAGGATATCCTGTCTTTAGTATACAGGCGTTTTATGTTTAATAAGCTTCCGTTATGGAGAGTTTCCGTTCTCAGAATACAACCAGGACAATTGCCCTTCCTTATCCTTTTGATTCATTAGCAGCCAGCAGGGGGAGAACCGAGCTCGGACAAAAGTCTTTAACTTGCGCTGGTAAATTCTACACACAGTGGAGGACTTGATTTTTTCAGAGAGAGCCATTGTTTTGCAGGAACAGCTTGCGTGTGCAACAGCAAATGTTGAGGTGTGCATCTCTGCCCGGGTGATGGTGCAGTTTCAGAAGAAGAAGAAGTCCACAGCTGGTCCACAGCACACACAAACCTCCCACACAGAACAAACACGTTTCTTGATGACTCTAGAGTTTGGGCTCTTTGCTGTCTGTATATATTTCCTCCCCCCCCCCGTCTTTTAATTTTGCAGGTAGCTGCATATTTTGTCAGGGCGGGTCTCAGGTGTGGATAAAAGAGGGGGTAAGGAAAAAGAGAAGGAGAGAGGGAAAGGAAAAAAAGAAATCCCATTTATTTCCATCCTCCAAGGGTTTCCTTAAAATGCTGACTCGCTCACTCGATGGCAGTGCACTGTATGGCTGTATCATTACATGGTCAGCTTTAGAATACCCCGGTCCACAGATGCATTTGAGATGGGATCTCTAAGAATAGCTGCATGAACAGATATCCGCTTCACTTTATCTGAGGCAGGGATAAATGCTAAAGAACATCCAAAACATGCAGAAATCTTCAAATTAATTATTTTGAGGATTGAAAATCTTTTTACTGATCAAGCTGACCTAGTTCAATCCTCAGTCCTTTAAACATTTTGCAAGGTGTGCTCTCATTAAACAGGATAAAAAAATATATATATATATAAAAAATAAATAAAAATAAAAATAATATACATATATAATTACATTATGAACTGTGCAGAAGGTAATTCAAAGTTTATTTAAGGGAAATCTGGTTTTAAAATCATTTTAGTGATCAAGCAGACCTAATTCAGGGCAGTCCTTTAAAAGCTTTGCCAGGTGGGATCTCCCAAAACCAGGAGACAATAAATAAAATATAAAATAAAACAAAACAAAATAAAATGTTAAACTGTGCAGAAGGTAATTCGAGGTTTATTTGAGCGAGATCAGTTTTTTAGAGCATTGCAGATTGTTCTGTCCTAAGCCTGAATAGCACACACTACACAGCAGAACACTGATGAACTGTGGGTCTTCCACAAAAGTGAAACCTCAGCATTGTGGTGAAGCTAAAATTTGCCTGTTCATTTAGGACATCAATCTTATAGAGGGCTCTTATGTAAAAGGCAGAAGCTTCTCGCCCAGATAACAGGAAATGATGCACCTGTGAACGTGTGGAGCTCTGCCTTGAGGATCTGTTGGGCCAATGTGACCTAATCACCCATTGTGTACTGGTCAGGAGGAAAGGCTTCAGTACGGGTGACATTCACAGGTGCGATATGTGCACGGTGCATCACATGTTTCATGCACATTTACATATGGGTGATTCTTCAAATAGATGCACTTTTTCTCTGAAATCCTAAAAAAATGAAACCTCTTCAAGTTGTGTTTGTATTATGTTAAAACATTTATCTCATGTCCTGATCATGACCTCAGTCAGACTTTAATGCGTGACTATGTTTGTGACGCGATGACATGCAATGATATTTTAATTTTGTGCATGTGCAATTATGCATTTGGTGTTTTTATCCAAAGTGACTTAGATTGAATTCAATGCAATTGCTGTTTCTAGTGCCATTCTGTACTATCTGAGCTACAGGAATCTGCAGGACATATTGTACGTGAAAATAAGAAAATATTATTATTATTAATAATACTAATATTAGGCAAGAGTGCACAGTAGAAATTCTCTCATTTAAAATGAATTACAGAAGTGATTATTTTTTTCATTATTTTTTTTAATGTAATATTGTAGTGTTTATTATAAATGATTTATCCATGCACATCATTATTTTTTTAAATGAATGTGATTTTTGCACTGGTGTGAGGGCGGGACAATAATCCCTCCTCTCCAGCAACCTGTCACTCACATGACATCACAGGAATTTACAAACCATCCAATCAAGCTCACAATAGGGGAGGAAAGAGAATCATTTCATGTAGACTTTAAACAATTCTAAAAGATATTTTAATAGGGAAATATAACATACTTTATATATAATAATAGTAATACTCTTGAAATTTGAGAGAAAAAAAAATAGACCCAGTTTAAAGCTACTATAATCTAACTTTTCAAACCAGAATGATTGTTTATTTATTAAGCTATTTTTATTTAAAATCTTCCTAGTGAACAACAATGTCCCCTATTTGAAGAATCACCCAATGAAAATCCTTTGCTGACTGAACTGCACTGACCAATCAGAGAGAGGCCACTCACTTCTCAGTAAGAACTTGATCATATTTTTAGAACATCTTGTATTACTTTCTGCTTGTTTAAGCAAGAAGTAGGAACCACAACTGAAGGTTGCCATGCCCTCTTTAAGTCTAACCCCGCTTTGTCTCCATAACGGTCATCTGATGTAATTGCACAGTGAAAAGGTCATGGCTGACGGAGCAGATTCTATACTGAGGTCCCTTTAGCAAAAGACCAACCGTTCATTTAAACTGAACGGCATGCATGGTGACATTATCTGAGAGTACTTGGTCTTTTAAGTGAACTATAGGAGTCTGCAGAGCCGTGTGGTGGTGGACTCACCTAACCGCTCGAATCAGGGTCTTCACTGCTGGAATCACATCCTCCATGGCAACATCACAGTAAGACTTGTCCTCTGTGTGCTCTTCTCCAACTCCCTCCACTACGAGAGATCAATCCGTAATGAGAGGAGGAAAACGTACACTACCGGTCAATGGTTTGGGGGTTTTAATTTTGTTTTTTTTTGTTTTTTTTTTAATATTTTTTATTCAGACCGGATGCATTAGATTGATCAAAAGTGTCATTGAAGTGCAGCATTTTCAAATAAAAGCTGTTCTTTTGAACTTTCTATTTATTAAAGAATCTTGAAAAAAGTATCACCGTTTCCAGCACGACTGTTTTCAACGTTGATAATAAGAAATGTTTCTTGAGCAGCAAATCAGCAATGATTTCTGAAGGATCATGTGACACTGAAGACTGGAGTAATGACGCTGAAAATTCAGCTTTATCATCACAGGAATAAATTACACTTTATAATATATAAAAATAGAACAATTCTTTTAAATTGTAAAAATATTCCAAATATCACTGTTTTACTGTATTTTTGGTCAAATGGACACTTTTCACACTTCCGGGGCTCTCAGAAGTGGAAGTCATCACAGTTACAGTAGTGAATGGGAGACGAAAGTAATTATATTTTTTGCATTTCCATTTGCTCGAAGTGCTTTGGAGTGTGTAGCTTTTCATTTCTTAAACAACCATGTAGGAAGACACATCATGGCCATATTGACCAATAATGTATGCATCTGAAGATGGAAATAAATGTTGTGATGTTATTTCAATAAAGAATTTTTGGTCAAGATCTTGTATTGTCATTGCAAGAGTCCAGCCCTCTGTAAAGTCTCCTCCAGCACATCCCAGAGACGTTCAATGAATTTAAAGGGGTCATATAATGGTACATGCACTTTTACAAGTTGATTGTAGGCTACTGAAATGTGTGTTGGCAGTGCCTGTACACAACCATCATAAAGTGATAAAAATCCATCCAGTGTTTTTTTTTTTAATCTTCTTATATGTTTCCTCCCATCTCAAATCAAGCTGTTCGATTTTGTGACGTCACAAAATCGACGCCCCTCCCACTATGGTTGATTGACAGCAGCGTTTCAACACAGACCCGCCCTCGCCCCCTCGTGAGTGAGCTGTCAATCATAGCACGCGCCGACGCGCGTTCATTGTTGATAGCTGGAGCGCTGAGTAAAATGGCGTCGGTCTAAGCGATTGTGGTGTTCTGTTCTTGGGTGCAATAACGAACACAACATCATATTGATGTTCCTAAATCCGTACAGCTGAAGACGCAGTGGCTGAGTTTGTTTTCGAAGGGAATATTCCCCACTATCAGCGTCAATGCTTTCATGTTTGCGCGAATCATTTCACACACCAGACTGCTTTACAAACGAGGATCAGTAAAAATATGGTTATTTGCTAAGAAGCTGCTCCTGAAAAAAGGATCGGTACCAACTATTCGTGTTCCTGCTGCACCTCCAGAAGAAGTGAAGTGAGTGTAACGTTTTATTAACCTTTATATTAATAATTATATTAATCTTTGCAAATCGCTTGCTGCACGCTTCACAATGAATGCGACTATTTTTACACTCAGGGTACATTACGGCATGTTTTCTATGTACGACGTTATCAATATAATTCATAATCCCACGTTTATAATGAACGACGCGTTATGGTTATTGTGTTACAAACACAATAGGGCGGGGTGAGCAAAGCTCATTATCATTTAAAGACACATGCACTTAAACGGCGTCCCGAAAACAGAGCTGTTTTTGACCAGGTAAAATGAGTGTTTTCTTACAATACTAATGAGAATTTTCAATTAAAGTATATTACAAACTTTTAATTTAGACCCTAAATAATCATATTAGCTTGTACAAAAATGACATTATATGACCCCTTTAAAGACTCAGAGGAGCCAATTCATGAGTGTAAATTAGTCTTCATGCTCCTCCCAACCATCCTTTTCATGGTCTTCCTACATGGTTGTTTAAGAAATGAAAAGCTACACACTTCTCCATCAGCTAGGGTTAGAAGAACTGTTGCCAAACATATAACATGATAATAATCACTGCAATAAAGATCCAATCATAGACTCTTAAGCATTTGCTTATATAAATCCAAACAGCGCCTTTTTTTTTGGCTGGGCAGTGTGTATTAATTTTTTTGAAAATGAAAATATGAAAAGCTTTACTAGATTTGCGATGCTGATAACTGTGGAAACGACAGTCTGTGAACTGAAAAGGGTCCATAAATGCAGCCTTGGTATCGACCCCAAACTTTTGAACAGTAGTTTATGTACGTATATGCGTATGTGTCTGTATGGAGGTGAACATGTCGACAGAGGTATCTACCATCTGCAGCGGGCCGTGGTTTTAGGCGGAGAGAGGTTCGGAATCGAGTCCGATCATTGAAGCTCCAGCTTTTCTGGACCTTGCCGGGGCTGGTGGCTTCAGGAATGTTCTCCGTGCTGGGCGAGCGCCGTACATTACCTGGGGGCAAAGGAGAAGCCTTGCTCCGGATAGCCTGAGACGAGCGGGAATTGTTCATCCTAATGCGGTCACGGAAGCCCATCTTCCCACTGGCGAGAGAATTAGAGGAATGATCTGAGTCGGTGACAAACAAGGAAATTAATCAATCTTCTCATTAGCACTGCCTTGATTTTCTGTATAAGACTTTTTCCTACTTGTTCCATAATGTGAAAGAGACTATGTTTGCTTATGTAAGAGGACATATCAACATAGACAAACAGACAGAAGGGTTAGGAAACACACATCGATCTATCTACAGGTGGTTAGTTTAATTTACATGATAACGCTGACACAACAAAGGAAAATGGTTAGTCAAAGACATATGTTGCCCTGTGTGAGCATCACATAATTTCAAAGACATTTGGATTCATATTTAAATAGTTAAGAAGCGCAATTTCTTGAGCTGAATGGGGCGTGACAGTGTATAAATCGTGCCATCAAAAGGAGCAACTGGAGAAATGCAAGAGCACTCTTTGAATCCATGGTACCACGCACAAGCATGCTAAAGAATGTATTTTTTTAGCCGAAACTACAAACAAAATCCACTTAACTTTATTTAAAATGATGACATTTCAAATAATTGATTACAACATGCCACAAAGTAAGATGTTCTACACTCCTAATAGCAGTCATCATTGAAATACTGTTTCAATCATGCACATAGAGGTCACAAACCTCATGCACCCTTTGTCAAAGAGCATAATTTTGAAACTCAATCTACATCCGATTACTTTTAGCATGCTAACACATGCTTAAACACATTAAAGGATCTGAAGATCTCAGTCGAAACACGACTCGTACATGCAAACCTCCCCTACAAAATGTCTGACCTTCAGAATTCTTGATATCCCTGCATTCAAATGTTACAACATGCCATACGTTATTTAGCCTCTCAAGAATAACCGTAAAGTATAACTGACATGCATATCAGAATAAACCATGATGGTTTCAGTAACACCCGACCGCATGGTTTATCTTTGCCCTGTGAGCACATGCAGGCCTCATCTGTGTGCATTCGGCACAGATACACAGTCCTCTGTTCTCTGATCAGCCTCTCACAGATAAGGGCAGCGGATCACTGAGATTATTGAGCTAGTGCAGCCTTCACGTTAGGAATATACTGATGAATGCCTCGTCAGAGAAGGCATCTATGAATGAGTCGAGCTGCACTGGATCAGTAAGGCTCAGAGAGATTCAGGCATCACGGATCGAGCCCAGTGTGCACAGGCACATCACACATGGATACCTCTGCTTACTGCCAGTATGAATCCGGAAGAAACCCCTCTTTTTAGATACGAGCTGACTGAAGAGACACACAAGGGAGAGGGAGGGATCCGTGAGGGGTTGTGAGGGTTAGTCGGCTGTGCCAGGACACACGTGTTACACTTGTTTTTTTTAGTGTGCATTTTCGGGCAAACATTAAAATTTCACATGCAAGTAGTATAAGACACGATCCACATGGAAGTTGTTCTTGTTAGAGGACTCAGTTTGTGTAACTTAAAGGTACACTATGTAACTTGTAACTATACTACACTACACAGTGGTTGGCGACTCGGTCTAAAATAGTCTGAATATAAACCATTATTGGTCACACTTTAGATTAGGGTCCAGTTCTCCCAGTTAACTAACTATTAACTACAACTTTTGCCTCAATAAACTCTGATTACTGCTTATTAATAGTTAGTAAGGTAGTTAAGTTTAGGTATTGGGTAGGGTTAAGGGATGTAGAATATGATCATGCAGAATAAGGCATTAATATGAGCTTTATAAGTACTAATAAACAGCCAATATCTTATTAGTAATATGTATGCTAATAAGTAACTAGTTAATAGTGAGAATTGGAGCCTAAACTGAAGTGTTAACCACTTATTATAGACGTACCGTAGTGATTCAGGATAAGACAAAAACATGGTTTGGAAGATGGATTCATAATGTACTCAGTCATTATGTAAATGTTGTACATTTAAAACAAAAAGAGTTACATAGTGTACCATTAAAGTAATAACTTAAATGCAAGTTTTTATTTTTAAAGGAATAGTTCATCCAAAAATGCAAGTTTGATCATCAAGCTGACTTTCTTTCTTCTGTGGAACACAAAAGGAGATGTTTTGATGCTTTTTTCCATACAGTGAAAGTCAATGGGGACTGGGGCGATCAACCTCTAAAAATGACAGTAGTAAAAATAAAAGTATTTCATGCAGACATCTGTGAGGAACGGGCCAAAATTGAAGCTGCTTGTCGGCATGTTGTAATTGTAAATACCGTTATTACGAGATGACAACAAAAATAGCTAAATGAATCTGCAGTGGTCAGGTGGTATAAGTCGGAGCTCTCCGAAAATTTTAAGTTTACAAGTTATAATTACGAGTTCTATGAAGACGTGAACGCTTTTTACAAGTTGGAAGCTCATAATTACGGCACTTTCGACACATTACGACTCACTTTATCAATTAGTGTTTCCAGTGGCTGGAATTTTGTCAGTCAAAAGTAGTCGATCTCCGAATGCAACGTAACATGAGAAGAGTAGTAGAGATGGAAAGCTTCTAAAGCTTGTTTCCATATAAAGTCACAGATAATTTTTTATCTAAGTTATCATGTTTTTCATTGAAATTACAAGTTCATGACATTTCCTCATATGGAGTCAGTTCATTACATTGCATTCGGAGATCAACTACTTTTGACTGACAACATTTCAGCCACCAGAAACACAAACTGATAAAGTGAGTCGTACAAAACCTTTCTTTTTAGTAAACTTTGTGTACACAAACAATGTTCTCAATGCTGGAGTTCATGTGCAGAGCCCCTGGTGATACTTCGAGCAAAGTTTCATGTTGTGTCGAGCCTTCTTAGTGTTTTAAAAATAGCCATTTTGATGCTGTCATGGAAGTGCCCCATGCAGTCCCATTCAAAAGGCAATTTGACCTAAAACGAAAATACGGTCAAACTTAAAAGTGGCGTTTCCATTCTAATTATGCTTTAACACGAAAGTTTGACTCGGGTAGATTAACAAAAAGAGCCTAGGTTCAATTTTGGCGAGAGTTACCCTTTAATTGTTAATATTGCTAAATATCTCTTTCTGTGTTCCACAGATGAATGAAAATAATACAGGTTTAGAGCGACATCAGGCTCGCTATTCCTTTGGGGCAATAACGTGCACTTCAAAACAAAGTGTAACTTACAAATAAGTGGAGAAATAAGTGCTTTTGGAGAAAGGGTTGATGAGCTCACACACACACACATATTCAGGATCAGCCTTTCAGATAATCTCTGTTTTTTTTGTTTGTTTTTTGGCACTGAAATGAAAAACTGCCCCAGGATCAATTTTAAGGCATACAACATGTGCAACTTATAGGGGTGAAAGGTCATTTAGAGAAAGTTGAGTGAGGCAGGCAGGGACAGGGTGGCATGCAGACACTGGCATGTGAGGAGGTCACTAGAGGTCAATGCATCTGAATGCAGCCAACCATCATCACGTTCATTTTACCATCGTCACTCGAAACAAAAAGCACCTCAAACTGCAAACACAGCATGGCCAATGCCACTTCCCATTGGGCGAAATAGTCGTCTCAAAAGCCTACCACAAACCTGCATGAAACGTCAGTCCTCCTGAAAACGTGAATGGATGGAGTGATGGCAGAGAGATGAAAAGGAGAGGAGGAGAATGAAGAAGTTGAATGAAGGGCTGTGAAGATGGGGTTTGAGACACACTGTAATGTCAAAGGGTAAAGAGATAATGCTCGCACACAAATGTGCGCAGGCATTAACACACACAAAGGCCATTGAACGGCATCAGATACGTGATTAGTTAAGGAGACTTTCTATTATATAGGCTGCACAAGTATGCTATATTTTCTCAAAATTGCAACTTATCTACCACAAATTAAAGAGTAAAACATCACATATCTGATACATCTTTCAATGTCCTAGTATAGACGTGTTGTATTAGTATCAGCACAAAAAACAAGACACAAGCAGAAAAGCATGCAAAAACACAAACAAGTAAAACTACTGCAACTGATTTAACTGCAGCTTATTTGAGTGTCAGGTGCTGAACTTCCTGTGAACACTTTACATGATGATTTAAGGTGCCCCGATTATGCTTTTTTTATATATATTACCTTTCATGTAGTGTGTGATAGCTGTTTGTCAATGTAAAAGTTGAGTTATTGTCTCCCCGATTCTGAACTGCCTGAAAAGAGTCATCAGTAATTCCAGTCTTACTTCTAGCACGAACTTATGTAGGTTTGTAACAAATTTGCATAATGGTCTTAATTGGCTGCCAGTGAACAACGCCTACTTTGCCCCGCCCACAAACACTGTAGTTGTAGCTGAGACTGGAAGGGTTTGGTTCGTGTTGTCGACGTGTGGTTTTCAGCGCTGCGAAAACAAATACATTTTAATGCACTTCCAAAGGATGAGGACTCAAGCTTGAAATCAATACGGTAAAACCGATGCCATCGTTACTGTTCGTATTAGGGGTTGAACGTGTCGTTGCTGATCCGTGATCCGTACACGTTTAACAACCATAGATTAAAAGTTTATAATTTGCAAGAGTTTTGTCTTGTTAGATTACACATTCAGTAGATTTTAAACCATTCCAGTGCTAGAAGAGGAAAAAGAGAATTTAATTCAGTACACGCACGCTGTTATCTGTGCGCACAGAGAGACGCGCTTTTCAGATAACGCACCAACTCAGAATTGATTCCTCTTTCACGTTTCCTTACACTTGGTTGGACACATACAGACAAAATTAGGTCAAAATGCCAATCTCGGCAAGTATTCTCGTAAACACAGTGGGTTCTATCTCAAGAGAAAGAGAACAAGAGAAAGATGTGCATCATTATAATGGATCCATGTGTTCTGTCTTAAAGTGACAGCAGCCTATAAATACTTGCTGTTGTCTATGCAGTCTGTCATTAATGTTAATCAAACCACAAAACTAAGATGAATCTATGTTAAATTTATACAGTGAACATGGTGTTATTTTACATTTTATTATTACATTTCTGTACCTGAAATGAATACTACAGTTAAGACCATACTTTAGTCGTAACTTTGTTATATTGTATTTATCTATGCTTGAGATTTGGGTATTTGTTCTTATTTTTTACTGACTGTTCACGCACTTAGGCTAGTAGTTTTTGATGTGGTATCGGAGTACTTAAAGTGTGCTTTAAGTAATAAATGGAAAGCAAAATTACCCCCCACCCCCCAATTTTTTTTTTTCTTGCTGAATCCGAAAATTATCCGATCCCTGACTCAGAAACCATAATATGATCCGGACCGTGAGATTTGAGATCCATTGAACCACTAGTTTGCATTACTGTGTATCAAGTGTTGAAAAAGAGCTGAATTTCAGATATGTAATAGGCCTTTCATCTCCGATACACACGCTGTAAGCAGTCGACCAATCACAACAGACTGGGCCATCTGACCAATCAGAGCAGATTAGGCTCTCGGAAAGGAGGGGTTTAGAGAGACCGAATCCTTTATCAAACCGTTCAGACACTGTGCGAAAAGAGCTGATGCTGCAATGTATATTATGAGAAAATTAAAGTGTTTTTTGACCTTGGAAGCATGTAAGCCTATTGTAGGAGACCTCTAAAACTAAATTAAGCTTTTAAAATAGCATAATAGGGGCACTTTAAGTAATGACCTGAAACTTTACTACACTACAGTATACTAGTATGTGAATTTAATTGTATTACTGAAATTGTTAGTGTCCTCTAGGAAGATTAAACTGGACAGTGGCGTACCTGTCCCCCGACAGGTAGGGGGAGCTGTACGGCCGGAGCCCCGACAGCAGGGTGTGGTAGGAGTTGTGGAGAACCTTCTTGGTGCTACGCTGCCGTTGGAGGTGACTGAACAGTAATGTCAGTTCTCTGACCCACAAGCAAAAAATGAAAATAATCAAACATGATAAATGAAACAAAACAAAAAAGCAAAAAGAAGCCAAACAAACAAACAAACAAACAAACAAACAAACAAACAAACAAACAAACAAACAAACAAACACAAAGCTAAAAACAAAATGGTAAATTAACCATCATAATACTTTAAAAAGACAGGGATCATTCCATTTATAAAACATCTACTGTTTAAATATGTCATTTGTGTACTGAAATACACACTTCCCTGTCATTTTAAATGAATGGTAATTAGTCAAATTAATTCATCCAAAGATGAATGCATGTGGGATAAATAATATTAAAGGTAAAAATAGAAATATATAATTAAGAATAAAAAATGTGGCATAATATACTATATGGAAACACTGAGATACTTCATAAAAGCATTAAATTAAACAGTCAACCAATTATTGACCCATCTAAATTTGTGAAATTTGTTGGTTTCAAGAATATTTATAGGATCTGTTAAATTACTTCTTGAGTTTTTAATTAGTGTTATATCTACCAATATGTAGAAAATAAAAATCCTTCAAACATTAAATTTCCTTAAGAAGCAGACTGTAAAAGAATTTATTAATTTTTAAATACGTTATCTAACTTAAAACATTAGTCACATTAGGGTTTTTTTTTTATAATAAATGCTGGTTACAATTTCTATTTCTCCACATTTTTCATCCCACATTAACTGGAATTCAAATTAAATCTTATGTAACTCATGACTCAAACTGTCATAATCTTTGCTTTCAGTACATGCAAAAATTAATGTTGCAGATGAATAAAACAAAACAAAAGGAACGGCAAAACTATCAATTAAATCATGATTTCTGGGTCAAAGTACCATTTTTAATTAAAGTGAAATACATTTTGTGTGTCTGTGCATGGAGGATAATAAAATTAAATATTGTTTTCTCAGAAACATGATTATAAATCGGTCTGACTAATGCTAAAGTATTTGGGATATTTTGAACCCCTTCTTTTTGAAATCATGACCTCAAAAAGGCAAAGCCACCTGTCAGTCATATCAGTTACACACAAGGCCAGCTGAACGCGCACGGCACAGATAAGCATCTCCGCTGAGGGCTTGGCTGCATACTTACCTGAAGGACGGCAGCATACTGTCATAGAAATACCAGGTGGCCGTGAGATATGAGTGCTGAGCATCTGTAGAGTAGAGACGCCATGCAGCCTGGGGAGACAACACGACACAGCACGGCACAAGATGACCCACCCAGACGTACATGCACACAACACACACATATTTTGGACGTGGAAATAGAAATCGTGACTGTATATGCGGCAGGTGTGTTGCTGACTGAGCGCTCACCTGTATGAGGTTTGCAGCAGGAGTCCTTCTCTTCTCGAAGTGTTTCTGCCGGTGCTGCTCCTGCACTTTCAGAGCAAAACCCGAACCCAGGATGCCCTTACAGAAGGACAGAAGGCCATTAGCTGGTTTGGCATCGGTGGAAAAAGAAATGTCAACGGCCTTAAAATCGACACATTACTTACAGCGGGCAGGGCAAAGAAGGACACTCCCAGCAGGGCAAAGCAAGCCGCTAAAAGCCGACCTTGCCAGGTGCGCGGCGTCTTGTCACCGTAGCCGATCGTAGTGAGGGTGATCTGGGTGAAAACAGTGGAGGTAAGAGTAACTAAACGGCCAGGGGAGTCATGCATCATATAAAAAAAAAAACGTATTTATAGACCTTATAGCCAGGGACAGTGCCTATTTAATTTTTGACAGGAATGAAAACGAGTCTGTGAGGGATAGAAGTAAAGCGTTCAATGGATTATACTGTTGTTTACGTAACAACATACTGATTGTTCAGTCTTTCTGAAGAAAACAACAACTTTCAGTTGACAAAAACATCATAAAAAGTTGTGGTTGTGAAAATGATGTGATCTAGGACCTTTATACAGTGTGTGCCGTTGCAAAGACTGTACACGCCTATCCCTCACAGCCTCTTTTTCATCTGTGTTAACTTCAATATGGCGTCTGAGCCGACTAAAGTCTATGGTTAGTTTGGCCAGTGAAATGCATTGCAAGGTCGGGAGAAACAACAACAGAAAAACTGGTAATTCCAGTGGCAGTGGAAATTTCCAAAAAATTTAAACTATTAAACTATATGAAAATATTTTCATTGACTGAAATAAAACTAAATGAGGAAAAACTAAAAAAGGAAAAACAGAAACGACTCCAAACTAACTAAAATACAACAAAATTTACTAATTAATTTTAGTTTTCACTTTTTATACATAGTAGATTGTAACCTTTACAACCCACCCGAACTAAACATAAAAATACTGCTAGATAGCAATAACAGTAGACTGAGAACATTAAACCATTTAAACCAGTTAAACCAGCGCATTAACGTAAAATACTAAAATAAAAACTAAAACTGAAAATATTTTTTTTATTAAAATGATTCTTGTACTGTCATATATATATATATATATATATCAAAAAATAAACTGGTTTGAGACCCCTTGGACATGACACTTCTGAAATCGACCTTACTGATTCTAATTCTGCGGATTCAGGATATTATTCAACAATCAGTCTATTAGAGGCAGAATTATAATCCCAGTAGAAATGAAACCAAAATAATGAAAAAATATTCTGATCCCGGGAACTGACAGCGCTCTTACACAGGTTGTTAGATGAGCCGAGGGCAGTACTCACTGTTCCCCACCAGAGGGAGTCGGCATAGGTTGAAAACTCTTGGTTATCTTCCTTCTCAGCCAAATAGACCAAGAAGGAAGCAAAGATCAGCACCAGGAAGCCGATGTACCAGGCTGTGATCAGCTCCTGAAACACAAGAAAAACAATATTGCAGTATTTATTAAAAATTACTTATTCGTGCACATCATTATCTTTTTTATATTATGTGCTCTGGAAATATTTAAACCAAATATCTTCCCCTCCCTCTTGCAGCGTCATCTCTTCTCTTCTCTGATGATGTGTTTACTGGCGCGAGGGCGGAGCAACCTGTCACTCACATGAGATCGACCAATAGCAACCCACAACCATCCAATCAACTCCCCATGGACAAAATCAAGCCACGCCCAACATTTTTTTTCTAGTTCGAGAAGCTGTTTCACTCAGATAGACATCACAATAATGAAGAAAATGCTATCACAACTTCCGTTTTATGCTTGTTTGGGGCAGGGCTATTTGTTTGTTCGACCAATGGCAGATGGAGATAGAGTTTGGAAGCATATTTGAAAAGAATTGTTAATTAAGCAGTTCTTTAGATTTAAGGTGCGGATACGCACAAAACAAAAGTTTGCATAATGTGTATGTTTCATTGGTTTTCATAAAACATGTACAGTGACACTGAAGCGAACGTCCTCTGATGGATGAGTGTGTATGTGTGTGTGTGTGCTGTCACCTTGCTGTGAGCGTAGACCACAGAGCCCAGCAGCTTCCAGGTTCCTCCCCGGCGGTCCATGCGCACCATGCGCAAGATCTGCAGAAACCGCATGCTGCGTAGAGCAGATGTGGCGAAGATGTTTCCCTGTGTGCCTGCCGCTATCACTGCCAGCGACGCCACGAACACAATGAAGTCTGCATAACGAGACAAACATGATGACAAGAACAGAAAACAGAAACAATCTTTTTAAATGCATTCATTTCACCATGGGGTGGGACATACCTTCATTTTTTTTTTTTGAGGGGGCACATTTTCTTTTCTTTTTTTGTAAGACGTCTATAGTTTACTGTCCAGTGGATTGAAATCTCAATTAATCGTACATTGATATCCATGTACACTACCGTTCAAAAGTTTAGGGTCAGTAATGCATTTTTTTATTGAAAGAAATTAATAGTTCAGCAAAGATCCATTAAATTGATCAATATAAAAGACATTTAAAAGATTTGTATTTCAATTAAATTAATGTTCTTTCGAACATTCTAATAATCAAAGAATCTGAAAAAAACAAACAAATTATGGTTTCCACAAAAATATTAAGCAGCACAACTGTTTTCAACATTGATAATAATAATCAGAAATGTTTCTTTAGCAGCAAATCATGAAAGATCATGTGACACTGAAGCATAAGAGACTTCTATCAAAACATTAAAAATCTTACCGACCCCAAACTTTTGAATAGTGTACAGCTTTGACATTTCAATAATAATTATTTTTGTGTTACACGGTAAAAAAAAAAAAGTCATATGAGTTTCGAGTAACATGAGGAGAAACTGGAATTGATTGAATGGTGTTTTCTGCCACATATCTTTACAGAAACAGCTTTGTGCCCTTCAGGATCTCAGACTCCAGGTCTTTACACTTTACCTATGACACAGAAGGGTTTTCTGGCAAACCGTAGCCGGCCCTGCCATCCTCTGTACCGGCAGCAGCATCCGGCGGCCCAGACCCGCACAAAATACTCCAGCCCAAAAACCACGATCATCACAAACTCCTGCAAGTGAAATCAAATCATTTTCAGAATCAATCCTCTTAATAATGCCTGCCTTGTACTTTGAATAAGGCAATACATATATCAAAATTAAAATTTAAATAATAACGGATGCTCTGCCAGTAATATATTAATTAAAGTATACACTACCTAAAGATTAAAGTACTAGACAGTCAATTTACATCTAATTCATAAAAAATGAAGATTGCTTTGCTGTATACAATAGAGTAGTGTAGGGAGGACATATTTTTGTAGGCCAAAACTGGAAACGAGTTGTATTTTAGCCCAACGATTCAATGGGTTTTTATTTAAATACCTGAAATGGGGTCTGTGGTGAACACAAGATCAAGATCTTTTCACGTTTTATTCTACGACATAAAATAGCCTACAACAGTAATACCCTCTTGTGATTTTTTTTAAAGCTTTTACTTGTCTTGAAAAAGGAAGTTGCTAACAAGTGACCAAGGGCCAGATTTACTAACAGCGTGCGCCAGAACAAACCCTCTTTTGGTGTTAAAAAATGTTCTAAAGACACACAGTGAATATTTTTTGCGGCTGACCTTATTGCATTTGCATTTGTTTGAGTTCGAGGGAATCGGGTTGGCCTACAAAAATACATCATCACTCCAGCGCTCTATTGAGAGATTGATGCAAGTCCTGATTTACGCTCAATCATGTGACTGCATAAGATGCCACAGACGGTCTGGATTCACAGAGGCCTGTGCTAAATGCTTGTATTGATTACAGTGGCACCCGCGCTCTCAATGTGAACACATTACAGACTGAGTCTCTAGGCATTACCAGAACCTGCATGATAGACAACATGGGCCTTTCCTGAAGGAGACCATTAAATGCAAGAAAAGTGGGAGAGAAAGTCAGCGTGAGGGGGGAAAGCACTTCATACTGAATGAGTGATTATAGAATTTCAGCTAAGATTATTGGATGAAGTCGGCTACTTCTGCATACTCAACAACACCTGAATCCTGCCGTGTGCTTACACTGCCATTTCCCAGCGCAAAGATCCCAGCGGAAAACAAAATGCACACTTAATGCAGCCACAGGGAGACATGAGACAGTACAAGAATGCTTACAGTGTGTGCCAATCAGATGAGAAACGAACCTGGCCTGAGACGCTGCTAAAACGCTAATGAAAATAAGGCCTAATATGAGTTTCATAGCAGTTCTAAAGAGAGCAAACACCCCCTACTGACAACAGCTTATCATACTTAATAAAGTTTGTAATGAACGGGACGCAGAAAGACTCTTTAGCAAAATGCCTTATAATGAATTTATAGTTACAATCCTTATACAACTTTCTACAGCATAAATGTACGTTTATGCTTACAAAGGATTCCAGAATAATGCCAGCTGGACTAATAAGATAAACCGCTTAGTAACACAATGGACAGCAAAACAGGCTTGCATACACGGCACATTTGATCCATAATGCTGGCAAACAGAAAAAATATCACCTTTTTTGAAGACACTCCTCCAAAAACACCTCAAAAAAGATATATAGGCTGTGATTGGACAGGCTAACAGCCACGGAGAAAGCACCGTGCGATTAATTATTCAGATGATGGGCTATTATGAATGTATTAGAGATGGCACAGACAATGTGGATGTGCTGTGAAGGTACTTAGATCAGTCTGTGGTTGCCAACTCTGAATCTTCTTTAAACTACGTTTTTGGATATAAAACACAGGAAGGAAGTCAAACCATTTGCTCTACAGGTAAGAGAGAGAGTGAATGGATTCATTTAAATGCAATTTAATAGATTTAATAGATTGCATACTGTGTCAGATTTAAAGTCGTTTGGAGACGAGGCTATGATTCAGTCATTAATTAAGAACTAACAAGAAACAATTCTCCATTTGTACTTTTGTGATTTCTATTTATCTTAAAAATATTTGTGGGACGCATGCATTTATGAGTAGGCCTTGCTGATTTTTTTTTATTTTCAGAGCATTTCAGTATTGAAAATATGGTAAAATGTCTTGAATGGAGCTGAGAATACTACACTTTTATTGGTAGCTGAACGCAAGATCAAATTAGCCAAAATATTAAATAAATAAATGAGCAACTGCACCTGTACTTCAAAAAAAAAAATGTATGTGGAGGTTTTTGTCCCTGCTGGAAGATGTTGTAATTACACCATCGAGACATACAAAAAAACTCTCTATTGACAGCCATTCAATTATATTCTGAATAAAATATTATTTTACAAGAAACATATAAATTGCTAATATTTCTATCCAGCTAACAGGGAACATTCTCATAACTTTGGCAAGGTTCTTCCAGTAACGTTAATAGAGCGTTTGTTCAAGTTATCTAGTCTTTAATGATGTTCTCAAATAATGTTAACCATTATTTATACATTGCTCACGGAATGTGTATTCTGAAATGTTTTAGTTGGGCATTTGTCTAACATTTTACTACGTGTGCCAGAATGTTTAGTAAACATTCAAAAGTAACATTCCCATAATGTTTGCAAAATGATCAAATGGAATGTTCCATTAACAAATCGCATAACCAAGAAAAAATGTTTTGAACGTTAAAAAAAAAAAAATCTGAACATTTTCATAACATAATGGGAACGTTAGCAATTCATTCCAAGAACATATTTTTGTTAGCTGGGTATGTGTGACCCTGGACCACAAAACCAGTCACATGGTACATTTTTTTGAAATTGAGATTTATCCATCATCTGAAAGCTGAATAAATAAGCTTTCCATTGATGTATGGTTTGTTAAAACCAGTTTTATGATCCAGAGTCACATATGTTTAACCAGTATCTGGTGTTTTTTGGAAGAGTCTTAAAAGCCTCACCGCTAAGGATAGTCACTGGTGAATGATTTGGGACGCTGCATGTTCTTGTGGTGTCAGCATTATTATGACGTCTTTCTCTTCCAGAGGGATTAGTATTGTTAGCCTGTTTAAGGTATAGTTTGTGTGATTTTTAACCCCTTACCAGGATGAAGAGCGCTTCGTTGGCAAATTTATGATGGTCTGGAATGGTGGAGAAAACAGAAAGCACCAGACAGCTGAACACTAGGAGAAAACTGAAACACAAACAAACACACACAAACTAATAGATCAAAATACAAAAACACATCTGGGGTGAGTTCTGGTCTTTATCAGGTCATATGTCATCATGTAAAACACAGACTTAGAATTGTTATTTTATTTATTTTTTAATCTATACCATGATACCTCAGGAAACAATAAAAAAAATGAAAAACAACAAAAACATACACTACATTTCAAAAGTTTGCGGTCAATAAGATTTTTTTTAAAGAAAATGTATTCAGCAAGGAAGCATTAAATTGATCAAAAGTGACTTGAAACGTATTGAAAATGTTACAAAAGATTTGTTTAAAATAAATGATGTTTTATTTTCATCAAGGAATCCTGAAAAAAAGTGAAGGATCATGTGACACTGAAGACTGGAGTAATGATGCTGAAAAATCAGCTTTGATCACAGGAATAAATGACATTTTACAATATATTCACATAGAAAACGGGTATTTTAAACTGTAATAATATTTCACGGTATTTAAGATCAAATAAACACAGCCTTGGTGAGCATAAGAGACTTCTTTCAAAAACATTAAAAAAATCTTGCTGACCCCAAACTTTTGAACAGTTTCACAATGACACAGCAAAGACTGTCCAAAAACTCAAACACAAACATGTGATCAACACGTACTGATGGATATCGGCCTCTGGTGGGCCGAGAAACTTGGGCGCCATGACAATGACACCCCATAATCCAAGTTGGCACGCATCTTATCCACACAGATGCACTTAATCACTGCTGTCACAGACCCCGCTCGGAAAAAGCCCAGCATGCCCACTCAAAATGGAGTGTATAAAAGCAGAGATTACATCCCTACTTCCTGCCATTTCTCGGGAGCACTCAAGAATCTTTGGGAAAAGGGGCCCTTTTGTAAGAACTGGGGAATCAGGATCGTTCCAGGTTCTCCCAGCTGAAGCGCCGCAAAACAAAAGCTGGATTCGCCCCGCGGTTCTCAGGGAAGTTGTTGGAGTCCGATCGGCTCCGTGCGAGCAGCTGCTGCTGGGGAAGATGCCAAATCCCACAAGGACCCAAACCCGACACATCTGGCCCGCTGGCTTGGACCGTCCCTCCCTCGCATTACGTCTCAGTTTTGCAATCTAACTGCAGGAGGACGGTGTGAAATTGTTCAGCTGTGCTCTTGGCCATAATGAGACGGTTAAGAGCAACAGTGTCCTTCTTCAGGGTTGTGAGGAAATGTGAGATGATCCAAATAGTCACAACAACAGAACCTTGTTGCTTAATGAGGCCCTTAAGGACGTTTGAAATACAACTCCTGAGGCTTTCTCACAGTCAGTTATTGATATAAACGGGGTAGATGCTAATAGCACACACTCTAAGGAGTGAAAAATGTTATGAGTCTGACAGATCGTAATGAGCGGATGTTCACTTATTCACTCAGAAAAGAGGAAGGAGACAAAGATAGGTGACGACCAGTTAACGTCTCCCTCAAAATACATTACTGTTAGAGGGTTAGCACCTGACATCAGAAGAGGCTGGACACACCTAGAAAAGGCCAAGGATAATAATACACTTCCCAAAGTTTTCTATGTGTTTACCATCCCAAAGAATGTGTCAAGAAACAAAACATCAGCAAAGAAGCCCCGGATGAAGCTGTAATCCATGCCTTCGTGTGTAGGATGGGGGAAAACAAATCTATTTTACAAATCATGGGTGAGTGGAAACACCTGTGGTTTAAAGTAACAAACAGGATTAATAATACATGGATTTTAGTGCTTATTTAACATGCACAAACACTTTTCGAACGCATTTAATGGACTTGGTTTCTGGAGGCATTTTCCAAAGTTTTACGTTTAAACGGTTTCTGAAAGTCTGCAGTCTCTGGTACACAAGAATTGAAGTTAGCTGGGTCCAAAGTGCTAGAAAAAAGTATGACCTTAAGCAAACAAGATCAAATTATATATTATATTATATATATTATATCTATATAGGATATAGATAGATAGATAGATAGATAGATAGATAGATAGATAGATAGATAGATAGATAGATAGATGGATAGATGGATAGATGGATAGATGGATAGATGGATAGATGGATAGATGGATAGATGGATAGATGGATAGATGGATAGATGGATAGATGGATAGATAGATAGATAGATAGATAGATAGATAGATAGATAGATAGATAGATATGCAGTTCATCTGGACAATTAACCTTGTAATTAACTCATGTAGCTCATTTGAATACATTTTTGAATAGATTGACAGGCTTTATAAAAATATCACAGATTATGGGATCTATTAAGGCATTGATCTGAAGATTTTAGTCAATTAGTTTTAAATGTGCTCTTCTAACATTCTTTATGCATAAATAATATTTTGGAAAACCTCAGACGACTAAAAGGTCATTTAATCCCTGTGCCGTTTCTGCTGAGTATGACTGATTAGAGCCAAACTTATGTACTGTAGGTAAAATGATCCCTCATTAAACAAACATAAAAAAAACCCACACTGAAACCCAGACACTGCTTAGCGTCCCCCAATAGATTTCCATAAAAAAAAACGATGAACGCAGTAAAAAAAGATACAGTAGTGCATGCAAAGACCATGTGCGGCTAGCATTTCAGCTGAGAAGCAAGTTCTGAACCCAACCTCCAAGCACAAAGTCAATCTGCCAAAAGCAGAAATCAAATCCTCAAATCAGCAAAAATGACAGTCTCACGAGGTGAAAACAATGCGGTGCCACGAGTGTATTTCCTGGTAAGCACATGATTTGGCTGTAAACCATGTCGATACCGTTCTCTGATGTAACAGCCTGCGTTGACAATTGATCCAGGTTGAATTTTGGGGAGAAAAGCTTATCATATATAACCTTGTGAAACCAACAAATGCACAGACAACAAATGGACCTTGTAAACACACACACAAAAAAAGAAGAAAGCAGTTAAAAAAACAACAGACACTTTATTTTCAGTTCAAACCAAAGAAAATAAAACACTACACACAGCCCAGTACTAGCCAAATACTTATACTCTCTTTTTATAGCAAGTACTTATTGCTATGTTGATAAATGTCAGTTTAATCATGACAGTGATAGTTTTAATATGTTATTGAACATGGCAATGTTAATGTAAATGGTCTTGTCCGACTAGATCTGCTTGTCGAAAAAGATCATACACATATAGTGCCCTATCTTGCACCCAGCGCAATTGACTTTGTACACAGACGCATGTATCATTCCTATTTTGCACCCGCGCACAGCGGAGTTTTCCCTCCACAGACGCACGTCGGTAAACTAGGAAATGAACTTGCGAAAAGAGGAGGCGTGTTCCAGCGTAAACGTTCCCTGGTGCTATTTTGCAGTTTCAGAAAACAATTCCGCCACAAACCAGTAGAAACCTAGTCTAAAGTCAGTGGCGCGTTGCGCATGTTATTCATGTGCTATTTTAAGGGCGCATGCTGGCCATAATCAATGTAGCGTGTGCACAACGCGCATACACTTTGCTTCTCTCATCTACTCAGACGCAGCAGTTTTCATTTTTAGAAAACCATACATTATTACAAGGAAAAATATTAACACACGAGGGAAATCATTGTTGTGTCCATGAAGATGTGAAAAAATAGGCATAAATCTAGCTTACACATTTACCCAAATTTTTATACGCCTGTTTAACCGAATCTAATTTGGGTGGGTTTCTCCATCCCCAACATCACTTCTCTGTGTTTTACGGCCCTGACGAGAACGTCGGTCTCCTCGGCTGTGAACCGCTCCTGGCAAATCCGCCGTTATAATAGCAATCCGCCATGGAACAAGCGCGTCTGCTCTTAAAGGGAATGTGAGATGTCGCTCTGATTGGTTTATTTCACGTTACGCCCAAACCACACCTATGAATAATGAAGCTACTCCAGACCAACCCATTTTAGATATGCGTCGGGCACAAGAGTCATTTATCAAGCCGGTATAATAGCAACAGCGCCCGAGACCCGCCCACAAAGTTACTTGCGTTTCGCGCTTGATACTTGCATTTCAGATCGTTAAAATAGGGCCAAAAATGAGTAAATGATGACAGATTTGAATATTTTTTCTTTTAAATTCCAGAGCTTCCCACTATAACCACCAATTTTCCCAGCAACAGACATTTTATACAGGATCCAAACAATGTATCCATCCAGGTTTGGCACAAGGAAATATAAGTCACAGGTAAATCTTAGAAGACTTAATGTCTTTAAAGTAACATCTATTATAGTTTCACAAAATTGAATGTGGGTTATGAAATGAACCTTGCAATAATGATGCATGACCTGCTTCGTTCTTCTCATTCTCTTCAATACATGAAGATGAAGTATGCTGTACAGGAACCTGCTGTGGTCCTCATTAGACTAAATCTTCACTTATTCATCACTTGGACTGTTAATGTGCCATAAAGGCTCCAGCGAGATGAAAGCATGAGGACATAGATATGGGCCATGTGGGTAAACAGAAGGGGATGATGAATAGTGAGGGATTTACACATTGCTGAGCTGGACTCTGTAGACTGTATGCCACAAAACATCTGCACATCTCTGACCCTAATTCAATCACAGCAAGCTGATGGTATCAGTTACGCACAAAGAGTTAAACATTAAGCTACGCTAAGGGTGAAAGAAGGATAAATGTTCGGAATTGGAAAAGGTGGAAGAGGTCATGTGACTCACTAGAGCTGCATGATTCTGGATAAATTGAGAATCATGATTATTTTTTTTTTAAAATAGAGATTCCCACGATTCTGAAGACAACTAAATATGATTATTTTTTTAAATAGAAAACAAAATATGTAATTTACTTTCACTTTTAAAAAAAAAATTGCTGATAATTTACTCACCCCAATGTCATCCAAGATATCCATGTCTTTCTTTCTTCAGTCGAAAAGAAATGAAGGTTTTTGAGGAAACATTCCAGGATTTTTCTACACAGAATGGACTTCAGTGGCAACAACTATACCAATGTTCAAAGAAGGTTCAAATGTCCGTCTCAATGCAGCTTCAAAGTCTCTACACGATCCCAGTTGAGAAATAAGGGTCTCATCTCGCCTACATCATCATCTGATTTTACATCAGTTTGAATGAATGATTCAATGAATCACTCGAATCAATGAATCACTTCACTTGTTTTATTACTGGATGAATCAGCGTTTTGAACAAATCTCTTGAATGAATGACTCGATGACACATTTTTCTAACAGTCACTTGTAATTAATACAATCTTTATTTGGAGCATCAAGTTACTAATTCAAAAGGGGATTTACTTTATTTGGATCTATATAGTAGACATCAGTGTTTATATCCGAACTTTTATGCCAGTACTTCTGTGAATTATTGTAACACAGAAATAGACAGTGTGGCTCTCTAGCACTGTATAAACTTCAACAGCGTGCGTTTTCCGGGAATGACTCACCTAAGACTTCATGACAACACACACAAATTAGTATGTAGATGGTTTAAAAATCCAGAAAACAAATAGTACAGCAAATCAGAGAAAGAAGAGAACAAGATTGCACCTCTAAGCAGAGGACAAAGGTGGCAGCAGTGGAAAGCTCTATAAATATCCACGTGCCTTGAATTGTGACAGCCTGCAAATTTGTCCAGTACACACAACCACATTGTTAATGCTGCGTGGTGTCTGTGGGGAATATAAGAAAAGGAAAGGAAGGCTGAAGATGCAAAAAAGATGAATGCCTTGATACTGCACAGGGCTTTATATAGTGCAATTAGGTGTGTATGGTAACCTGAACAAAAGAGAGAACATCTAAACATCTGCCCAAGTCACAATACACTGTTTAAATGGATTCTTACATCCAGCAAATAAAACTGATAAAATACCAACAATTTCCTTGATTATTGTAGATGCTTTTCTATTACGATAAACTGTGATTTTAAATGGATTTTTCAAACGGGTTCAGTCCCATTCACCCCTTCCCAGCATGCACTGGGGTGTGAATAATTAATACAGTTGCATATTAGTTATTTTATAATGTGTTTGTCTGTAAATAACACTTTGCATGGAATATTTTTGAAGATTTAGATTTTTATGTGGAAAGCTAAGCAGAGAGGTCTGCCTATGGTTTTACAAAATTTATTTACTCTTGTATCAGAGGAAGATGGCCATAGAAGGCCATATCATTTTAAAACTCTTTTTGCACATACTACACAAAAACAGATGTGTTTGTCTATTTACGGAGTTAAACTGTAGAACATCTTGGACTATGAACTGAAGTGCTGCAAAAGTGTTTGTAAATTTAAGAATTTGTATAAGGAATGTTACAAGAAAAATGATGACAAACACGCTTAAAATGATGATAATTAAGTGTAAAGATAGGTATTACTGAAAATGTTTGGTGTTTGGGGTGAGGATTGGGGTTGATCCATTTATAAAGCAGCTCTTTTTTATTTTTTTTCTGATGTGCACAAATAAGCGACAGGTGCCATAAGATTTTCTTCTTCCTGTTCCTTTTTTTTTATTCGTTCATGCACGTTATGAATGAATGAATGAATGAATGAATGAATAAACATCTATGAATAAAATATCAATTGAATTAATGTATTTAACATTATTAAACTTGATGTACTGATGTTAAATTAAAATGATTTGATTTCAGCTGTTCCAATGACGGCAAATTAAAATTAACATTAAAATTAACATTAAGTTCAGTCATTTAAAGTCGACATGAAATGTGTATCCGAGAGAAACGGCAGAACAAATATAGGGCGGGACTTGATTTTGTTCATAGGGAACTAATTGGATGGTTGTGGTTTTCTATTGGTCGATCTCATGTGAGTGACAGGTAGCCCCGCCCTCGTGCCATTAAATACAGTAAACAGAAGAGACGTCATTGCAGGAGGATAGGGAAGTTATTTTGTTTAGAGATTATGATGCACATAAATAAATAATAAATGATGTGCATGGATAAATCATTTATTTATAGTAAATTCTGCAATATTAAAAAACAAGAATGATCCATTTTGATTTAATGGTTAAAGTCAATGAATTGCAAACAGCTGCCTTCATTTTTTAAATAAAAACACTTTTGCTGAAAATAAAATCAAAGAAATATTACAAGTTGATGTTATTACTGCAAAAATATGGAGGGTTATTGGGCTGTATTCACAGTCCAAGAATTGAAAATTGGAAATACAAATTGTCTAATGAGGGAACACATCTTGCTGAGGTATAACAAGAAGAGACACTGGTTTGGCAATACAAGCTCTGCTGGGAAATACAAAGCAAAACCAAACAATACATCCATTACACATCTGTTATCCACAGTCGACAGAGCTGCCATGTCAGTTCAGTATTTATTTAATTGTAAAGTGTAATTGGAAGTCAATGTTTAATAAACCGTACACAGTTGTGAAAGACGTCAAAAAGAAGAAGCAGGAGCAGAGCGGGAAGTAAAACGCTTCCATTGCAGTAACCAGTCAGTGCACAAATACTTAATGTCAGCGAAACAGGGTTAACACTGATACCTATCACACAAATAGAAACACAAATAGAAATACAAGTGAAAACGAGCACAGACACTTCCCAGAAGAAAGCACGGACTCCAGCAACTGAATCATGCAAAAATCTGCCCTGCATGTGGCATGAGGTTATTATAAGGTCATTTAAATATTTTTAAAAGGACACTTCAGATCTGGAAAGGAAAGGCTGGTTATTGCTCAACTTCTAAAGGTTGTTTGGTTTGATTTTATGTTTTGTTAGCTTAAAAGCAATAATTCACCCAAAAATGTACATATATGAAGAGCCACTATTTATTCATCCTCATATCGGTCTAAACCTGTATGCTATTATTTTATTAGAGTAACACATAAGTCCAATCCTTTATGTCGCTATTGCCACACATTGACAGTTCACAGTGAACAAAGGATGTCAATGTACAAAAAGGAAGAACAACACTAAAAGAACAATAAAAAAGCCCACAAGACAGCTTTAAGGAACAAGCCCGGAAAAAAGTTGTTCTTTACCTCTGCTGACGAACATGCCATACAGACTGCTATTATATCATTTTTTTATGCTGTTGTAGTGTTTTAAGTGCAAATTCAGCAGTGAGAATATCATCTTTTCTGTAGTCTTTGTGTAACTGATAGGATAATAAATTACTTCATTTTAATCAGATCACTGATATACTGTTGTGCCAACTGCAAATGACATCTATCAGTGTGTTTCCACTATTCATTCATGTCAAACACACACACACACAGTCACCCTGTGGCCTTCTGAACACACTCAGCTATCTGGAGACTGTCATTCACGCTGTGGTTTGAAAGGGCACAATCACAGGCCACTGAGTCGCAGTATTGTGAGTGGGATATACAGTATGCTGAGCTTGCTGAGTGGAAAGGCAGAAGAGCAGTGAGAGATGTTAATTGGACGGCTGAAGGATGATGAGAGGCTTGACATTTACAGACAATACTGTTACCATGAGCAGACAATTAGAGATTCCTCTCCATATCCGGGATGTCACACACATAAACTTCTATCCGTCCATGTAACCACATCTGCAATTTCACATTGGAACAAGTACACACACACACACACACACACACACACACACACACACACACACACACACACACACACACACACACACATATATATATATTCAGGATTCAAAAGAACTGAATTTATTTGAAATACAATTTTTTTTCTTTACTGTTACTTTTCAATCAATTTAATGCATGCTTGTGAATAAAAGCATTACATTTTAATCTTACTGACAAAATTTTGAACGGTAGTGTAGATACATAGGTGATCTAACAGTAAAGATAAATAACAGCAAAATATTAAAATTCATATAGCATTATAATAAATAAATGAATTAATTATAAGAAATATTAATGATAACATTGTTAATAATCATTTAAAATCAACCTTGATAAAAAGCTAACTATTTTAATATTTATTTGTGAAAATCTAAAAATTTTACTGCATTTTTTTTTTAAAACTGCCGAAACACACCAAATTCAATTTCACACAACTAGACACAAATATACACAATAGCACAGTTGCAAAAGATTTGAAGCAGTGCTTTCAAAACACAAACACACACACACACACACACACACACTTGCCCACTTGCTCTCTTTCAGGCACACAGTTCATTGCCAGATTTACAGTATTTATGTGCTGACATTTCACTGCTCAATGCACTGCTTACGTCACTCCTAAAAGCCCAAACCCTTGCTAAATATAATACCTTTATTTACACATGAGGTGCAGAGAAGCCGGTGCATGTGGCCGACAGCTCTGTAAAAGAAGCTTTGATTTAAATCAGACTTGTTTATAAATGCGTCCTCTTTTTCTCCCAGTCATTATTGCAGCGCTGGGACGGCCAAATGGCAATATTTCAGCAACATCCACTTACCTGCACACTTTCATGTTCAGTGAATGAATCTAAAACCGTCCCAATGATCAAAATAAAAAGCCCTCACACAGTATATTTCCTTCATATATCTATTACACTCCAAACTGGGTACTTTCTGATTCAAGAAATGACTGTGATGAATCTACTCCTTAATGTTATTATTATTTGATCAGATACTCACAAATATCCATGATCACACACAAGAAAAAGAGTCTTTGCAGAAATACTATGAACACTTAAACCTATAATACCCTTTTCCAAAGTCTTGATTGTGTTTTCGGGTTCTACTAGAAAAGGTTTTCATGCTTGAATGTTCAAAAAACACCTTATTTTTCACATATTCTCCATTGTTGCAGCTCCTCTCTTCCCAGTCTGTCAGTAATGCTAGGTTTAGTTCCTGTCTCCATGAAGCCCCTCCTTCTGAAAAGCACAATGTGCTCTGATTGGTCAGCTGGATCAGAGTGTTGTGATTGGTTAATCACTTCCAGCATATTTGGGAAATGTCCCGCCCCTTACCATAACCGAGAGTTTCGACACACTACTAGCTAACTCAACCAGGCCCCGCCCCTTTATTTTACGTATGTCTTGTGCGTGAATTATTTAAATGAGGAATATTGTGACGTGTTTGTTCCCGGAATAAAACTCAAAACTACAATGGAAGCGTTTCAGGGAGTTCAGAAACAGTGACACTGATATAAAGAAGAATAACTCTCTTTGGAGTGACTTTGTTCTTTGTAACTTTGCAGACCTTTTTCATGCTCAACATTACAAGAAATCTGAAAATGTAAAAAAGTATAATAGGTCCTCTTTAAGAAAGCAGAGTCAGATAATGTCTTATCAGTGATGTTCTTTGGAAAATGTTAAAAAAGGATTCAAACAACTCTCTTTTACAGTCATGAGATGTGGTTGGATTCAATTAAAACATACAAATCATATTTTACCTCTAAAAGACTGAATATAAAAGGCCAATAATGTCAAAAAATGGATTGCATTATGCATTATTTATACATTTAAAATATTATTTCAATATGAACACTATGTTCTGTGAGAGAACTAAATATTTCCACTTATTTCTGAGCATTTATTCAATACTCTAATCTACTTTGAATGGATAATAACCACCAAATTTCTTTTGATTAAGAGAAACATGTTTGGCACCGAGCATGGATGATTGTTTAATACGTGCGCGGTCAGGTTGAGGTCTTTGTTCGGTTAGAGAAGTTAAACCGCAACAAAATTTTCTGAAAGTGACAGAACTTCTGTTCATTTAGTGGGAATTTCCTTTAGTGGATTATGGGATTAACGGGAACTGGCCAGTGGATTGAACAACAACAAAAGAAAGAAGTGGCTTTAACATTTAACCTGTGACTTACTGGATTAAGATGTTTAGGAATTCCAGGGTGTGAGAAAAAGAAAAAGGTTACACATCATTGGTGGTCAGCGGCAAAGCCTTTATGTGACTGGCGGGTAATAACTTTCACCCTTTGATGCATGAGTTTGAAATATTTCTCTTTAATTCAAAACAAGAAAATGGCTCAAAATGATGCAATATGAGAGGGTTATACGTCTGAACACTGGTGTTCAGCAGGGCTCCGTCTTGGGCCCTCTCTTATTTATTATTTAACTTCTGCCTCTTGGTAATATTTTTAGGAAATTTGGATTCAATCTCATTGCTATGCCGATGCCACCCAACTTTACCTGTCCCCCAAACCAACTTCTACTTTTCCTCTATCTATCCTCTCAGATTTCTTAGTTGAGATTAAAGCTTTATATCAAACCTTCTCAAACTTAAAGGGTTAGTTCACCCAAAAATGAAAATTCTGTCAGTAATTCCTCTCCCTCATGTTGTTCCAACCCCGTAAGACCTTCGTTCATCTTCAGAACACAAATTAAGATATTTTTGATGAAATCTGAGAGCTGGATCACTCCTCCTGCAGGCTTATGGACACTATAACTTGCTGGCCCAGAAAATGTATTAAAGACATTGTTAATATAGTCCAAGTGACTCCAGTGCCTCAATCTTAAGTTTATAAAGCGACGAGAATACTTTTTGTGCGCAAAAACAACCAAAAATAACGACTTTATTCCACTTTTCATTTCCTTCTCTCTGGACCTCGAGTTTTTTTTACGTAGTGTAATAGCGTAGCGCGTCTGTGTTGCACGTCACCATGTATCACACATGACCAGAGTCGCCCAATAGTGAGCCTACGTGGTGACGTGAAACACAGACGCGCTACGCTTAAACACTACATGAAAAGACTCGAGGCCCAGAGAGAAGGAAATGAAAAGTGGAATAAAGTCGTTATTTTTGCTTGTTTTTGCGCACAAAAAGTATTCTCGTCACTTTATAAACTTAAGATTGAGCCACTGGAGTCACTTGGACTATTTGTGTTCTGAAGATGAACGAAAGTCTTACGGGGTTGGAACAACATAAGGGCGAGGAATTACTGACAGAATTTTCATTTTTGGGTGAACTAACCCTTTAACAATACAGTAAAACTGAAATTGTTCTTGTAGGTTAAAAAAACAAATTGGCTAAATCTAAACGTTGATAATTTTCCAGTGTCTGTGTCTAAACAGGTTAAAAGTTCGTGTGTCATCTTTGACAGTACTTTATCACATGAAGCTCATATAAACAGTGTCACTCGATCTCCATATTTTCACGTCCATGATATTAAACAACTTCGTCTTGCTCTCTCACTGAAGAGCACTGCTATTCTTGTTCATGCTTTAGTGACAGCACACATTGATTATTGTCACGCTTTTTTAAACGGCAAATACTTCGAAGCTTCTCTACAAACTTTAGCTGCACAATTTTTTGGCAGAACTCCTGTAACTGAACATATTACTCCTATACCACAACACTTGCATTGGCTCCCAGGTTAAATACTGTATTGATTTTAAAATCTTACAAGGCACTCAATAATCTTGCCCCTTCATACTTATCTGACCTTCTTCACATCTACACCACTAATCGTACCTTAAGATCGTCTTCAGCACTCTTGTTCTCCCTCAAACTCACACAACTTCTATGGCGTCCTGAGCCTATAGTCATGCAGCTCCCTATTTATGGACTAACAATAGTAAATATTCCAGACATACTTGGTGTATAACCTTCAAAGTGGCTGATGAAAGCACACTACCATCCAAAGGTTTGTGGTTTCTTTTTGTTTGTTTGTTTGGAGAAATGAATACTACTTTTATTCAGTGGCAAATGCAAAAACTGGATGATGGGTGTGCCTCTAAAAGTGTGGGTGGGCCGGAATAATTCGCATCACCCCATGTTTTTTAATCGGCTTAATTTGAGAGAGAAAAATTGACGGACCGGTCCCTGCTCGGCACTATAAACTCCCATGACTTTGCTGAAAGGTTTTGCAACAGAGAGGACCCAGAAGCGACAAATTCAAATCAACTATGCTTTATTAATCAACTCAAACAGTCAGGCTGCCGATTCCTGAGCCAGATCCACCAACAGGCCTGAGGCTTAGTTGACATATAGTCGGGAAATTACTTATAGTTAGCAAAATGTCCAAACCCTAAAATAAAATTCTAGAAATAAGCACCCCCTGAATCATATCAAATGATTAATCTGATCAAAGTTGCACAAGCTTGATCATAGGAGGAGAGTCCTTGTCTCTGTTCAGCTGAAATGCCACAGATCCGTCCCTCTGACCCTCTGGTGCAACGCTCCTTTTGAAGACAGCCTTATTAACAGACAAGTGATGGAGCATCTGCCAGCAACGAAGAGACGTTTATAGAGCACGCCAAAAGCTATCTCACCATTACGCTTATCATCCGCAGTACTATTTACAAGATCAGCGGGCTACCATCTTTGACCAAGACTTCAAACATGGAGCTTCTGGTTCATCTAAAGCCCGCTGTGGCACGCGAGAGTGTAATCAAGGGTGCAGCACCTTGTCAACGCTGCTGAAACTGACAAAAACACAGCACAGACACTCCAGAACTGAAGTCTCATCACTGTTGAGCTTTAACCTGCCTCTCATACAGTTACAGTTTGGACGGCAAACATGTTAGGCCAAAAATATCCCCCCATCTAACCGAACAGATGTCTGAACAAACAAGTTTTATTCAACAAGGATGCATTAAATTGACAATAAATACTTTTAAAGAGGTACTTACAAAAGATTTCTATGATTTCTATTTCTAAATGTTGTTGAAATGTGAACTTTCTATTACATGAAAAAGAAATATAATGGTTTCTACAATAATATTAAGCAGCACAACTGATTTCAACATTGATGATAATCAGAAATGTTTCTTGAGCAGCAAATCTGCATATTAGAATGATTTCTGAAGGATCATGTGAAAAACTGGAGTAATGATGCTGAAAATTCAGCTTTGCATCACAGGAATAAATGACATTTTATAATATATTAAAATAGAAAGACTTTATGAGCATGAGACTTTTCAAAAACTTAAAAATCTTACCGACCTTGTGAACAATAGTTTATATTGGTAACTTGATAAGGGTTTTCAAACTCCCAGTATGCATTGCAGTGCAAATAAATGATGCATTGGTGTCTTTTGGTGTTTGCAAAGATTGAAAAGTTTAATGTTAAAACCATATGTAAGAATGAAACGTTAATTTGAATAAAACAAATTAATAAACACTTACATTGCTAACTAGTAATTTGTTTTATTTGTGAAAATGAAATGAAACAGGCCAAATCATGGGACATATTTTTTGGCCAGGCTGTCAAACAAAGAAATCATGAAGGCATGCGAAAACAAAATAGAGCCAGGGAAATTTTAATAACTGATTATGTTTTAGTCAATGCATGCTTTTACCTGTGAGCTTTTTGTTTATGCATATAAAATAAAACCTGCAGCTGCAGTTTGCCTTTTTTTTTTTTTGCAAAATAATTTGGTCAGATAAATACCTTAACCAAATTTAGTGTTTTGTTCTTTCTTCATATTTAAAATATATAAAAAAATATATAAAATATTTGCAAAAATTTTGATGGTTTAATCAAACTTGTAGGGCCATTAAAAACAAACATGCCCTCCAGACGTCACTTTTTTGGTCACTACTGTACATACATATTAGTTTTACTACAGAAAATGTTGAAAAAAACTCAGAAATCCATTTTTTCTTTTTTTACATAGTGCAGGATGTTTCTGAAGGTTCAGAACTTCTCAATCAGTTAAGAAAAAAACACACATTTTAACTTCCTGTTTTGTAAAAGTATTATCAATTAAAAGTTTAATAAAATATCTATAACGAGGAAGCAAGTTTATGGAGAAAGAGTGAGGCTGAACTCAGATAATGCTGCTCTGAATGATCTGTACTTCTGACTGTCTGAGAGAAACACAAGAACACACACTAAGATCATCTGTGAATTCTTCTCATTCATCATATGACATCTTGTAGGAAACAGAGTCAAGATAAGACCAGCAGAGCGCTAGGAAGCTTTTGTAGATTCATGCACATGTGCACAGTATCACACATACACGGATAAACATACACACACATACTGTACACACACCTACTTGGATATGTCAGGCCTTATAAATAACTTGTAAAAATGTTACCTCATTGTTACGTATCCAAGTATACAGTATACTGAGTGCAGCAGTATCCATAACTAACAACACAGGGAAAGTACATGAGCAATATTCCAAAACAAAAACTGATTCATTATTTTATAGAAATAAATAACACTAATAATCATAATAATATTGCATTGCATTGCATTGAATCCACTGATTTATTATATAACTGCTTGTGAATAAACCTATAAATATAAACACACTCAGTCCCTCATATGAGTAACATAATGTTAATCTTCACATTATTTTGTAATTTACTTGAATTAGGAGAAATGATAAATGTTGACTACTGTGAGCGTCTTTATCTGCAACTCATAGATAATGTGCATGAGTGCAAAGATACAGTCAATATGACCAAAAAGGTTAATGGGTATTCAGAAATTCAATAAAAACATCACAGATTTTTTTTCACTAAAAGCATTTTTTTTTTGTATTTTTTTTTTTAATGGATGTTGGTACTAGCAACACAGTTTGTGGTTATTAGTTCACTAATATGTTCATTCACAACAGTTACATGAACCCGAAGCCACTTTGTGAGAGTCGCCGGGACGCTAGCCCTTATAAATACCTCTCTATATTATGAATTTGTTTTAGTCCTGTTGCTATGGTGAGGTTTCCCGACATGTTTATAGAACCTGCCATTATAAATTAAAGAGCCTTAACAACACTTAAGTGGACTTACAAGAGACATCAGCTGCCGACCGGCAACCAGCAGCGAGGAGGAGGTTCACAGGGGTTCCCTGTTTACTCCAATCTCAATTTCTAACCATTATATTACACAGCATAATAGTCCATGTCCATAGCAACACCAAAGAATTTAGCAAAAAATTAGGAATTATAACAGCAGATATGACACTACGAACATATTTGGGAGATTGTCACAAAGGGAAGTTTTCAATGGGAAAATCAATGCTGGAGAAAACAAATTTGTTCATTTTGAACACTGAATTCCTCCAAAGTTCACCAGAATTGGGGCATGTTGTCACAAAAGGTAAAAGTGTGATCAATGCACTATATCTTTTTCCTAGACAATAGACCTTTGTCGACGCCATACTGAGTTTAATGCAGATCTAAACAAGACAATGGCACGCGCTTTATAAGGGTTCTGGATCGAACTGACAACTTTCAAATCAGTTTTTTTCTACTGAAACTTTTTTTAGAAAGACGTATGTTAATTAAACACTCAAAAAAATTATTTACCTCTTGTTAAATTTAATGAATTAAAATAAGCTAAAGTAACACGATTGTTTAATATTTTGTCGCAACTTAATTTAATTGTGTTCAATCAACCTAATATATTTAAAACTGAAGTTTACTTAATTAATTTGTGTGAAAACTACATGAATCATTTTTGTTGACAACTAACTGGGCAGTGGATCTGTAGTTCCCAGCATGCTTTGCAAGGGACTGCATTAGGAGGGTACGTTTAGGGATTAAAGTTTTAGACAGGGCAAAAATTAAATGTATTCAACCTGACAAAACTTTATCTAGCAGGAATGACAAAATTAATTTAAGTTCAATCAACAAGATTACAATAAATCATTTCAAACAAATTAGATTTTGTTGGAAAAAATGTAATTCATTTTCGTGGAAAAGTTTTCCTTAATTTAATCAAGTTAGTTCAACATCTTATTAAACGCACTGTACTTCTATCCCTCACAGCCTCGCTTGTATTTTTATTTAATATAACTATTAATTAACATTTTAATATTTATATTAGCAATAAATATTACAATTTTATTTCAGCTGCTTGTGAATGGTCACTTGAAAAAGATGCTTTTATAACCCAATGGGGTAGTTAGTTACAATATCTACCACTAGGTGTTAAACCTTAAACCAGAAAATAACATGAATAATTGATGATGCCAGTGTAAAAGAGGAGTGGCTAAACTTATTTTAACCCCCAACGTAAATCTAGGACCACAACATAAACCTCTCAACAATGAAAACTTCAAGCGACTGACAGACACTCACTGTAAAGGTGTTATGAAAGCAGGATCAAATGCTAGAGATGTTTCTCGGCTATACTTAACAAAAGACAATGTTCTAAAGGCTGAAGTATTTGAAGCATCCCTATCATGCCTCAATCTCTGGTGATGAACTACAGCTCTGAACATGTTGCCACTTCACACTTTCATGTCTGTGGATGTAAAAACAGCAGCAAGATGGTTACGTCCACTTAAAATAAGCCTCAGTCAAAGGCCTGCACTAGAAACATCAGACTCCGAGTCTAGCCTGGCAAAAATAACATTACATAAACAGAGATTACAGCAGATTGTGGTGGGGGTGGAACCAACACTGGCGTGGATCACGTTACACGCTATGGCGGCTGTGCACTTTTGGGCCTTTGGTCTTCCCGTCTCTCTCTGCTTTTAAACGCAGGTCACCGTCTGATCTCTACGGATGTTGTGAATCTCAGATTCAGATGGACACTGAATATCGTCAATAAATCTCGAGTGTTATTGCATTCCTCACTTGGTAAACACGACGAAGGTTGCACAAATAAAGAGTTTTGAGGTCACGCATGGTTGCTTTACTATTTACTCGCTCCAGGAAATCTGTGTTAAGCAAGGCCGACTTTGCGCAAGCAGTGATTTGACTGGCATTTATTCACTTGCTGGATTAACATGGCAATTAATCACTGTGATTCATTGGGAAAATGAACACTAACAAATTGCAGAATGCACACTATCTTAACCCTGAGTAAGCGTTTGTAATTTACCGTGCGAACACTAGACTATCAGCTGGAAAACAGTCCAAGCTCCTGTTCGTCATTATCCTGGAAACTTAAAACCCGCTGCGCCTCATCCTGGGAGAGACAGGTCGTCCCATGGGAAACATTTCTGCCCCGAAAGGAGAAATGAATACACCGCATCAAAACTTCTTTTACAGCGCTCTGTCACAAGGACGAACCACCGCATCACGCTACCTTTTACTGCAACGGCTCTTACGCCTATTTAACTTATTATCTTTATTTCGTTTCAAAATGCACATTCAATTTTACATCATGAAAGACTGATGTTAAACCTGGCATGACATCATGTATTTGAACAGGCATTAACATTAAAAAGATTTGAGAGTTGTAGTGCATGAGCTATTTTTCATTGAAAGGCGAAAAGCGATGTGCACTCTTGTGTTTGATGGAAGAAAGAAAATTGAAGGATAAACTGGAGCAATTATCCTGAAAATTCAGCTTTGCATCACAGGAATAAATTACATTTTCAAATATATTAAAATAGAAAACAGTTGTTTTAATTTCTAATATTGTTTTGCTATTATTTTTTACATATTTGGTTATGCTTTATTTCGATAGTGTAAATGTACAACTACATGTCAACTAACTCTCATTAGAGTATTAGTAGACCGTTTGGGTTAGTAGAATAAGTTGAGATGTAACAAAGTTACTTCTAGTCAGTATAAGCAACAAAATAAAGAGTTAGCAGATATTAAGCAGACAGTCTACTAATACTCTAATGACTGCTAGTGGACATGTAGTTAAAAAGTTACTTATAGTTATTAAAATGTCTAAAGTGGCCTATCGAAACGAAGTGTAACCTTACATTTTTAACAAAATAAATGCAGACTTGGTGTGTCTAAGAGACTACTTTCAAAAACTTTTGAATGGTATTTTATGTATAAATTAACATAATTATATTTTATTATGAAAACAAGTAATTTTTCATTGTTATTTCATGTTACCATATACAAACTTAGCGATTGTAGGATTATGAGATCAAATTATTGGTCTGGAGGTCAAATTTTGGTCTGTTTGTCAGTCATCATTAAAAATTGGGCGTTATCAGCTGCCATAGCATGGATACACAAAATAAAAATAAACATTCTCTCTCTATCTCTCTCTCCACACACATACATAACATTAGCAATGAACCTTCCCCTGGTTTAAATTTATCAGGAACCCGAGTAAAGCCGGTAGTGCCATGTACAGAATGTGGCAGGCTACTGAATGAGATATCCGTTTAGCACCCGCTTCATCATTCAAACACTCCCAAAGATGTGAGGAGTGACTGTGAGAGGGAGGAGGAGGATTCACTGAAGGAGGCCAGGTCAAATAATTCAGAACAAAACTCCCCTCGTTTGGTTTTGAGTGGAAATGACAAACTTGCTCTCACATTTCCTGAGTGTGTACCGGATAAAGGCTGTGAGAGTGATTCCTGCATAATCACCTCCTCTGTTCTAATAAAATCTAATTAGTGTGATGATAATCTCATTTTTTCATGGAAAAAAATTAAACTGAGAAATAAGCACATCTTTCATTGGAGCAGTAATCTTAGTTCCTCTGAGCATGAGACATAATGAAGTCACTCAAAGCCTTAATAAACAGTGTGAACTAATGCAGATAAAGAGAGCATTCCCTGCACACACCTCATTTAACTCAATCTGCTGAGCAACAGCCTACGCTCCTTGACTGAGGATATAACGACACCATCATAAAGAGCCTTGCTTGGAGTCAAATGTTTTGTAAGAGGATGAAATGAAAAAAAAAATAAAACTTAAGAAACTATTGAAGAAAAAAAAAACATGAAAAATCATATGCAACTCATTGAAACACACACAAATTTAACTAGATGAAACACGAAAAAATTAAACTAACTGAAATCAAAGCAAAGCAAAACAAAACAAACGATTCAACAAAACACAAAAATGAAATGCACTTAATTGAAATAAACCAAAACAAAAACTTAAGCTAGATGAAACATCAAAACAAATAAATAAAACAAAACTAACTGAAAGAAACCAAAACAAGCAATTAAATGAAACAAAACATGACAAAACAAAAAATGAAACAAATTAAAAACAATATCAAATTAATTGAAACAAAACACGACAAAACACAAAATGAAACTAATCAAAAACAAAATCAAAACAATTCAACAAAGCATGACAAAGCAAAAACAAACAAACAAACAAACAAACAAACAAACAAACAAACAAACAAACAAACAAACAAACAGGCACTGTGAAACACCTAACTAAACACACAGAACAAATTGCAACAAAACTAGAAATTTTAAAATCCATCCTGGAAGTATCCTAAGTATCACATCCTAAGTATTGAGACTGAGGCCAAAGGCCTGAAGCCATAGTCCACTCACAAGTACTTCATAATCAATCATAAATGTGCCTTCAACAATAGCACTCGGCAGAAAGACTCAAAAGTAATTTCTTCTTCTTCCACCTAATTCACCTTATTAGTCAAGTAAGTGGATATAGGCGCTGCGATGGAGAAGTATGAGCATGAGAAGGCTTGAGCGTAATTAAAGGTGGTGTGAGAAAAAGAGATAATACACTGCTGGAGCATATTACGGAACGGATAGTGATAAATAAATACTGGGTGTTTTTAATGGGGCAGAATTTACACTCCACTGACGCTAACCAATAAAGCTGGCTAATGGGAAACAAGCAACACTGCAGTCACCAGCAGGTTAAATGAATATGCTGAGCAAAAAGTTATATTCAATAAACAATTCTGGGACTGTGATGGATCACCACATGATTTAACAATATAAAATATTGGTCCTGAAGCAATACTAGCATTCATTCCAATAGCCTAACTCCCAGTCTGGATAACATCCATCTTAGCCAGATTGTAGTTCATCTGATTCGTGCAAAGGAACTGTACTGTGAAAGTTGCATCCATCTCAATCCCTCATCTATAAATAATGAGGATTTGAACGCATGCTCTCATAAGCTCATGTTGTAATAGTCTGGTATTTATTTACTGGAATCCGGACACAAAGAAACTGTAAAAATGCACGATGAGGAAAATACTAAACTATTTAAAGAAATTAAAAGATCAAAGTTGGGTCTGACAGGTCAATACTGAGGTCCTGTAGAAATGAAGAGAGTCGGATCATATCTTATTTTCCAAAACAAAACAAGATAAATCAAAAACAAAACAATCTCACTAAAACATCTCACTGAGAAAACAATAAAATCTCTGACTAGAAACTAAAAATACAATTCAAGGTATCACTCAAGTCTACACACTTTATCATCAGCACCCTGCTAACTGGGAAAGTGTCTGCCGCCATGTTTGAAAGCCAGTGCATTAAATCTCTGCCTTGTCATCCAGAGGTGGACGGAACAAACTTTCTTTCTTTCTCAAACTATATGTTTGTCTGAGGTCCTTTACTACAAATCTGGCATCCTTAATGCTGCGTATCCCAAAACTCTTGGTGGCCCCTTTGGACTGCAGCAAGACTTGACAAGGTCACGGCCACCATGAAGAAAATAAATAAATAAAAATTCAACGACCTTCCCGGGAGAGGAGGGTCTGATCCCCATCGGATTTATGATTGCTGCGTAATTTCTTTAAAAGCACAAAAATGCATTATTGAACAGCGTAACAGCACTACGAGCACAAAAGCATTTCTTACACACGCAATTCTACCGTGCGAGGCTCTGCGTTTGTGCCGAGGGAGCGCAATTTTTTATTATATATTTACTCATTCAAACTCAAGCGTACAGCACTTTGAGGGACCGGACACCAATTCTGGACAAGCTGTTATTTCTGGCTGACTACTTGAAGTTAAAGAATAGGTAAAACTGCAAAACATACTGAATCCTAATGGAGATAAAAATGCAGGCCTGTTCACTTTTCCCTCTGGTTCCCTCAGCATCGAGTTTTCCTTCTCTTTTGGCTATGTGTATTTTTTGCACCATTGCATCTTTGTTTTATTACGCTCTACATGAAAAATACAAAACAAAATCAAATTCAGACATAAAGCCATTGATATAAAACGGAAGTCATCTAACATTGGATTATTTCCTCATTTCTAGGGTGAAGTTGAAGTGAGACTTGGGGGCTGTTAGAGGGATGAACATGTTTTCTTCTGCAGTTCAAGACTGTTTAACAACTCGATTTACAGTTCAAGAACCTTTGTCCTTGTGTTTGCTCGGGGCCTGTTGAAAACAGCATGTGATTTTCTATATGTGGTGCTATGGAAAACGGATGCAACCAAAGGTCAGCTTCGGCCTGCTAAAACTCCAGCTGCGTCCCAGGCATCCGCCCATGTGCATTACACGCGTTCACCTCTGACCCCCATCTCTAACACTCTGATAGCTTGTAAGTTTACCCTATGACAAGACATCTTAATTTGGGGGCGAGTGCAAGAGTGATAAAAAAAGAAGCCTGTCCCATGCATAAAGTTTTACAGGCTACCAGGCATTTGTGTAGAGCTAACTAGAGCCCGACCGATATGGATTTTTGGGCGCCGATGCCGATACCGATAAAAAAAAGCCAGATACCGATATATCGGCCGATATTATTTATGTGTATATTATAATACAGTAGTAATATTATTTATGTGTATTATAGTATAGTAAGTTTGGACACACTTTACAATTGGTGTGTACAAACTTTTGATGGGTACTAGAGCCCGACCGATAAAGGATTTTGAAGGCCGATGAACAAAAACAACAATTTCACATTGAAATTGACAACAAATTCAAATTGTCATAATTTACTCTCTCAAGTTGTTTTTTTCTTCTGTTGAAAATAAGTTATTTGGATGAATGTGGGTAACCAAACAGTTGATGTACCCCAGTGACTTCCATAGTATATTTTTTTCCTTTGGAAGTCAATGGGGACCAGCTACTGTTTGGTTACCCACATTCTTCAAACTATTAATATTAGAAAAATATTAGAAGGAAATTAATACAGTTGGAACAACATTAGAGTGCCTGTAAATAATGAGATCATTTTTATTATTGGGTGAACTATCCCTTTAAGGACAAGCGGCAATGTGTTTACAATTGCTACTGTCTCTTTAAGAGCTGAGCACGACACGTCTAATGTACACGCCTTTGACAAGCAGATTTTCTCTCAATTTTTGCCTTTACTTTAGACAACCGACTTTGTTTATGTAAATCTTGTGTGTATTTAACAGTATTAGCACAATAATACTCGAAAGATAACTTAGTCCAGTATCCAGGCGCTGGTAGAAAGGCTTTTAGTGCATGTGAGCTTCACATGTACGCGCTGAGAAACGCACACGTTAGAACAGCGCATCAGCATTTAAAATTAAATGTTTAACTGACAAAGCATTAAAGCACATGCACATTATGAACTTTTGTGAACTGCAGTGTTAACATTTTATGTGAATATAGCCTACGTCGCGTTGTTCCGCTTCACTCACGGCTTATTTAACCGCAGCAAAACTGGACATGAGTCACGAATTTTGTCATCCTTATTTGAGTTAAGAGAACTGATAGGGATGTTCTTTTAATTGTTATTCAAGCAATGTATGCCTCGTGAGTCGTGACCAACTCACCATGAACACACTTCGCCGCTGATCTCACTCGCGGTTCTCTCTGCCCGACTCTGGCTGGATCAACAGGTTGCAGAATGTGTGGCGCGTTATACACGAGTGTTGCCAACAGGGACGGTGTAGAGTGCCCTCTGGTGGACAAACTATACAACGCCAACACTCATAACATGGTTGAAGGGTGTTTCGTCCGTTTTTATTTTATTTTTGAAATATTTATTTATCGGCCGTTATAAATGCCGATACCGATAGTTTTGAAAATGCCTAATATCGGCCGATAATATCGGCCTGCCGATATATCGGTCGGGCTCTAGAGCTAACAGTGTCAAAGGTTCCTCTCGTGTCCTAGCAATGGTTCATTGTCACATCAGAGGAATTTCAGCAGCAGCAGCAGCAGCAGGTGTCCTCTCTGTCTGACTCGCTTGTAACGGCTCCATTTTCACCAAACTGAGTGGACAGAGCAATGCATTTTATCCCTCGGTATTCCCTGAGGAAAGTTAGCTTGTTCTCCACAGATGTAATGTGTGATTTTAGTCTTGACCGAATCTTTGTTTTTCTCTGGCAACCTCAGGAAATGTTACAGAGCAAATTACATATATTTTCTAACTAATCTAAGCCCAATTTTAATAGAAATGTTTGTGATTATAGCACATTTATGCCTGGTTTCACAGGCAAGTCCCAGACTAAAATGCATGTTTGATGCACTTCAGTAATGTTTTTTCTAGGTACTTAAAAAAAAAAGAGCAACTTAAATATCCTAATTTCACTAAAGCCTAATCCTGGTTTAATCTAAGCCCTGTCTGTGAAACCAGGCCATAGTTAGAAAACTTAAATATTTTGAGCTTTATATATACACTAAAGTCAATTACTGTATTTTAAGATATGCTTCTTGTTGTCCCGCTTGGCGAACCTTCAACTTTCCTTGTATATATATATTCACAGAAATATTCATTGTTATATTCATAATGGTATATTATTTCTGAATAATAATGAATAATCATATAATATAATATAATATAATATAATATAATATAATATAATATAATATAATATGTCTCTTTCAGACTGTCCAAAAAATGCTTTTTTGTGGCTTTATATATGGTCAGATGCTTGCATGTGTCATTATAATATTAACATTTGACCAAAGTCAAGCTAACGGAGTTATGAGGTTTTTGACCAGTGAAAGTCAGACATACGTGTTTTATCCGTCATTAGAACGACTGCATCTGAGGCAGTAAGTGCATCAAATTACATTTTCATCATCTTACAGGTTATAAGGTTTATTGTAGCTATGTGGACACTCAGTTTTTTCTGTCATTTGGTAAAAATCTCGTTATAAAATATGAAGTGCTTCGCACAGGCTATTGAAGACAGTATTGGCTGTGACTCGTGCTAGACTAAGACACTCTTCTTTGCTCCTCAAATACATACAACATTAGCCTTTATATATATAGTGTTTCTTGAGTAAAGAAAACGCTGTACTTATTCAAACAACAGTTCTTTATTTACCCTTGCATTGCAAACAAGCAGAGACGCTCCACAATGTGTTTGGCACTTCATTCATGATAGAGGTGGGTGGAGTTATGCCATTTGACTGACAGTTTGAGGATCCAATGGAGTTACGAGGTTTAGTCACAAGCTCTAACTTACTTTTCATTGGCTAAATATTTGATAAACCCACATACAGACTTAAAGGGTGACCAATAGTAATGATTCAAGAAAAAAAACAGACAGTGACAATATAATATAATATACTTTAACATAATATCTTGTTTATTTTTCTTCACATATTAAGAGTATGACTTTCCATAATGGCAACTTTAAGATAAAAGACACTCCCAAGTGTCAAACGTCAGTTAGAAAGCGAATCCAATCATCCCATCTCAATTATCCTTTAGACACACAACTTTTCCACAGCTCAGGCTTTAGTCGAAATCTTGAACATCTCACGTCATTCCCTAGTATTTAATTTAGAGGGCGTGTTAAAAATCGAACTGCTGTGCTTTAGAGAGAGAAAGAGTGCTGACCATGAAATCAGAATGAACTCTTTGAGCAACTCTTCACAACAGTTGTGCCAAAAACAAGGTACCATGAGAGAAACACATGTCCTCCAGCAGCCTCACAGAGCAGAGCTAATTAAACCATCAAGACATTACACCCCTTGCTTAATCGCAGTCTCAATTTAATGATCAATGTGCCACTTCATTTCCCTAATCTACAGTACAAGTTTCACATTAACACACATTCACAGGACAATTCAGACATTTAAGAGATTCCGGCTGAAGAACCACTACCAACAATTTACTTGAATTTGTCATGAGACTGTATAGACAGATTTGTCTAAAAGGCACCGAAGGACATTTAATATTTAGTTGATCACACATCTGACAACATCTAGTTCTCGGATGGTTAAATTGAGAAACTAATGCTATACATTGGCAGAATTTCCATCACCCACATGCCCAGGCTCTAATAGAAACTGCTCAGAGAATCAGACACTGGGTGTCTGAAACATGAGAGTCGTAACCTTGACACGCCAGGTACTGTTAATAACTCCTCACTGTATTTCATTCATTGGAAAGAAAGCCAATGTAATTATTGTAAGAATGCTTATCTAAGTTTTTACTGTGTCACTCCAAAGCATCCGGTTCCAAGATATCTTACATGCAGATGACCTCTGAGCAATACAATCTTTTCCTAAACCTATAAAAATCACACAATAATCATTTGTTTGTTAGGTAACCTGCCCTAATAGCAAATGCAGTAACTATGGCAAAACCGAAAGTGAGATAAAAAAGTATGAATTTATCAATTTTCACACACCATTTTCTCTGCATTTAAGTAGTTGAGCCAAACCTGTGTGTCACAGGATATATATTGTATAAGAACGTTTTTATGCAATCTTTTTTGATGCTTTGGACCCCCAACTATCTCCCTGAAATGTAAAGGATGCTATATATTTTCATGCATAAAGGCACATTTATGCAGTGAAAAATATTGTAAATGTAAAATATTTTTGGAAAATATTCACTTTCCATTAGGTTGACACCTAGAAAGTACATCCCCACCATTAAGAGTACTATTTGATGTATAAACCTGAAGAAAAACAAAAAAAATGGCCATTGAGATGGCATTATGAACTGGTAAAAATGTCCAATTTGGTAAATTTACCTGTACTGTATATTAAAGGAGACCCTTTAAATAGCCTTGTTTTTAGGCTTTACTAGAATTGGTTTCCATGCTTGAATGTTCAAAAAACACCTTATTTATCACATATTCGAATTGTTGCAGCTCCTCTCTTCCCAGTCTGTCAGTAACGCTCTGTTTAGTTCCTGTCTCTATGAAGCCCCTCCTTCTAAAAAGCACAGTGTGCTCTGATTGGTCGGCTGGACCAGTGTGTTGTGATTGGTCAACCGTTTTGAGTGTGTTTGGGAAATGTCCCGCCCCTTACCATAACTGCGAGTTTCAACTAACTCAACCAGGCCCCGTCCCTTTATTCTGTGTATGCCTTGGATGGGAATTATTTAACTGAGGAATATTGTGACGTGTTTGTTCCTGGAAGAAAACTCAAGACTACAATGGAGGCGTTTCAGGGAGTTCAGAAACAGTGACACTGATATAGAGAATAACTGCCTTTGGAGGGTCTCTGTGCCTTTGCAACATTGCAGACCATTTTCATGCTCAAACAGCAACATTACACACTAAGGAAAGGTGAATATTTGAAAAAGCATAATAGGACCCCTTTAAAATGACTTTATATATTTGTCCTCTGTGTGAGTGTGAGAGAGAGAGGAAGAGAGTGCTCAACATAGATGGTGTAAACAAATGGTGGCAGTGGCTTTACTTGTTTAAACTAGACTGGGGTGAAACACGCCAGACCAGACAGCTTCTCTTCATGGAGAAAGGGTCTTCTATCAGGTTGACCAAAGCTGAGACTCGACACATTTAGAGACTATGATATGAATAGGCACAATGGTACTTGACGTAACTCTTACAGGAGCAGTTGTAGAGACTAGTCCAAGGGAACTTTAGTGACCTTCAAACTTTCAAACCAAAAATCTGTGTCAATTAAACTCAACTTGAAATCAGAATTGACCATATTTATGTACTTAAAAATTTCTGGGTTCAGATTCACAAAGCATTCTTAAAATTAAAATAATTAACTGCTATTTTTCAGGTAAGAGGACATACGTGTCTGGTTTCCAGTATCATTCACTTCCAGTTATTTTTAGCTGTTTGATATTGCAAACTGTTATTTCTTATACCATATTATTTTAATATAATGTCTTAATTATAAAAGCGCTGGTTTGTAGCAAACAGTTTTACACTTTACTGCACTTTGATATATTCTTCTTGTTATTTCCCTTTAGCGGCTAATAAATCGGAAGTCGCGCACATTCACGTAAAACACCTTACTTCCACGTTGAAAAATAAGATGGATAACTTCAATAAAAAGTTAAGCATATTTTGTATTTACAAAAATACTTCTTAAGACAGAGCAGAACAAATCTTATTAAAAATATTAAAAAGCTTTTACAAAATAATAATAACTTTTTAAACTTAGGATAATCTCCTTTAAAGTAGTCAACAATTTCCTTAAAACTCTTCTTTGATCACCAAAATTACATATTTAAACGTTTTTTCCTTGAAAATATGCAAATGAGCCCCGCCTCCACTCACTCACCCAGCTCAGAGATCCACTCATTGACAATCACACGTTGATCTGATTGGTTACAAGGTAGTTTGTGACGTCAGAAACACCAGCGATTTAAAACCGTGTTTTTGAGACTGTCTTTGGTTCACTGCAGTTTTAAGGAGAAAATACTCAGCAATGCTGTCGACTTATGAATTTACACATGGTTTGTCTTAAAGCATATTAAAAACACCACATAGACATATAAACAACATTAAAAACTGGATTTTCACCACAGGGGGACTTTGAGAACAGTCTTAAAACCCTATGAGATTTACAAAAGAATAATAGTTAGTTACATAAGACATATTACTACAAGATTTTCCTTTTATCACCTAGCATGCAAATTCTCCTATGAAAGTTAATGCAATTTCACTATCACACATCACATACTTATATACATACTTTTAAAAATGACTGTCTGGCACTTAAATAAATAAATGGGTGAAAATGATATGTTTAGATTTACCAGTGTAAAGTTTTGTTTTATTAGACAAGTCAGCCTCATGAGTAGGATAATATACAATCACACAAAATGTTGAAGCCTTTCATTTTATTAAGAAAAAACAATTCTTGAGAAAATATTCAAGACCTTTTTTTTTTAAAGAACTGCATACTATTACGGATTTCTCACAATTTATCTTGACTTTTACACTTTTTTCTAAAAAGATTTTCGTGATCTTACAGTGTATGACATTGCAAATATTTTTTTACTGTTAAACTGTACTGTAATAACTTCTTCTTTTAAAATGTTTCTCTTGAACTCACTTTGACCACACTTTACTTTTTTTTCGTGGTCTTACAGTGTATGACATTGCAATTTTTTTTTTTACTCTTAAACTGTACTGTAATAACTTGTTCTTCTTTTAAAATGTTTCTCCTGAACTCACTTAGGCCACACTTTATCCATTAAAGCATTGCTTTAGGAAAATCACATTCTGTCTAGTTCTGATATTCAATGCCCGCTTTACACATGCTAATCATGGTGGACAAAATCAACTCCCACCGAATATCCTGTTTCACCTGGAAATACGTCATGTTTCAATAGTAAATGTTTTTTTTGTTTGTTTTTTTTAGCAAATCAGGTTTACTTTAAAGGGACAGTTCACCCAAAAATGAAAATTCTGTCATCATTTACTCACAGAAGATGATATTTTGAAGAATGTGGGTAACAAAACAGTTACCAACATTGACTTCCATTGTATTTTCTTCCATACTATGCAAGTCAATGGCTAAAGTCAACTGTTTTGTTACCCACATTCTTCAAAATATCAACTTATGTGTGTAAATGATGACAGAATATTCAGTTTTGGGTGAACTATCCCTTTAAAAAAAAATGTAATCAAGCTTGAGTTGTTTTCCCTGAAACTGTGCGATTACGAGTTATTTTGGAATTTGTAATTGGATTGGGCTTGAATAAAAAAACACTCATTAGGAGATCAGTGAAATAATTGTGATTTGGCCTGTGTTGTGCTTTGGAGTGAGGGAGATGAGTGACAGGCGGAGGTATGAGAGACTCTGATAAGCTCTCTTATGCTCTCAAACTGTAAGGCAGTGGAGCTGATGTCTATCTCTCCGCTTTAATGGCTCTCACTATGGATTTATTACTTATTGAGAGGATGAAAACAATGTACTATAGTGGTCAAAAACGCCTTCTTAAAAAGAAAGCACACTACAGGAAAGAAATACATCTGAATGTCACACTGATACACACTGGTCAACACTAATTTAAAAGAAATCAAAGTTAATTTTTGTGGCATCCTACAATTACATCATCCGTCATAGTCACAGACATCCATTAACAAGCTATCTGATGTGCCTACCCGCGGGAAACAGCTTCTGACCAGTCAAACACAATGATGTAGTGGATTATTTCAGAATAGGGTCCAGCTGGGACCCTCAACCAAAGAGAAGTGGGCTAATAACTAATTCTGAATACACAAATGTCACAGTTATGGCTGAGCTCTTGCTCTATATACTCGGCCCTTTTAGTTGGCAACACAATCAGCAGCAATGAATAAAACATTTAATAATGTGCTGTATTGGAACATCAAGGCATTTTACGGTTTCAACCAAGGATACAACGCATCTGTAAATGTCAAACGAAGCAAACTTGATTTGTTGAAAGAATGCAGCATGGGAATTTAATCCAATTGTGAGAGATGAAAATCAATCTTGGCTTGATGTTGAAATGATATGGTCTATTGGAAGGGTCACCTAATAGGAAAATATACCGAATCAGCTTGTTCAGAATCAGAGACCGTCACTGACTCCAGGTGAGCTCATGGCAGGTGGGCCGTTTGTGTGCGCAAATTACTTTACAGTCATTAACAGTTTCTCTGAGGTCATTTATCAACATGCTTCAGCTTAAAGGGATAGTTCACACAAAAATGAAAATGTCGTTCCAAATCCGTAAGACTTTCGTTCATCTTCGCCACACAAATGCTCAACCGAACCTGCTTGATGCATGAGAACAAACCTCATTGGTTCTTGCCGAAGCTCAAACATGATGCGTAACACAAGAATGAACCTCATTGGTTCTTGCCGAAGCTCAATGATGCGTAACACTAGAATGAACCTCATTGGTTCTCGCACATCAAGCGAACATGGTTGATCTTCCATTTTCCACAACTGATGTGCGATTTGATGAATTTTTATATGTGAATAAAAGCCTAAATTAATTTCCTGTGTCTCTTCAGAAAATTTGGACTAAACCTCTCAATTCATATAGATTAGTTTTACGATCTCTTTTTGAAGCATCAAAGTGGTAGTTGCCTTGCTGTCAATGGAGGGACAGGAAGCTCTCAGATTTGATCAAAAAAAGATCTTAATTTTGTTGATGAATGAAAGTCCTACAGGTTTGGAATGACATGAGGGCGAGTAATTAATGACAGAATTGCCATTTTTGGGTGAACTATCCCTTTAAGACTTTGTAAAACAAAAACGTGCATCTCAGAACCAACAGTTTGATTGTGGGTGACTTACATGAAGGCGTGATAGATGAACGCCCATCCTCTGGGTCTCTCGAGCACGTTGTACAGGCAGTTCTGTAACTTTCTGTAGCGTTTGCTGGAGGCAGAAGGGGTCGCCCTCGGGCCCGGTGGCGCTGGCAGTGGCGTGCCCAGTAAGCCGGTGCGGTGAGACGGGTGTCCTCGCTCTGGGCTGGACGGCTCGCTTCTTTCCGTATGAACAGCCCTGAGAGCCACAAACTCAACCCGCCTGTCATCGTTGGGTGAAGGGGGGGCCAGCATCCTAACGCCTCCGTTATTGGAAGGACTACCCAACATTATTGTGTTTACACAAGCAAACTAGTTCACCATATACAGCAGAGATCGACCGATACAGTTTAACAACCGATAATGATTATTTGTATTAAGTGTCCTACAGCTGATATTCAGAACCAATTTTTGATGTTTTACACAGCTAAATTATTATCATACTAAAATAATAAAAACACTTGCTTATTATTGGGAATATAATCCAAATGAATGCATTATTAATAATATTCTATACTTTGAATTTAATAATAATGTTGTTGTTTCTTAAATAGCCTGTTTAGTTGCAAAGAATATCATTAACTCATCATTCTCTTTAATTATTCTTTAAATTCTAAATTCTTCACTAATCTTGACAAACAATATCAACACATCGCACTTAAGAATTAATGTATTTTACATACAATTTTTATAATTTATGAAAACAACAATAAAAAAAAAAAAAAATTAATTTACCTGTAGACACTTTTGTTTCCTGTTCCCGGTAATGTCGTTGTTGGACGCTATTTTTAAAATTTATCGCTAAACCAGATGTTAAACAACCGATAATTGATTTAGCAGACAGCAAAACTTACTCTATCAAATATTTTTCTAAACAAAAGTGATTGTTGTAATCAGAAAAAATAATACAAAATGAGCATCAGGGCATGTAACACTATTACTAATTAAACGTAAAAACATCGTATCCCTTTAAAAGACAGCAAGCTCGTTCTAATAACCGGCAAGTGAACAAAAGTGGCTTGTTCAGGTGATACAGTTGAAAAGCCTCATGGAGCGCGTCTGCATGTTATTAGTTCATTTAAGTTGCTATTACTAATCAAAGATACGTCCATACAGCCATGGCTCCACATTGATATGAATATTTAATCTGAATTATCATCTTAAATCGTAACATGAGCACCTCATGGTGAGACACTAACGTGCGTATTAATTAAGCTACTCAAAAGTTTCGGAACACACCCTTGCAGCACAAAAAATCCGGACGCATTCCATAACTCAAGTTTTCCTGACAAATACTGTCTAAGCACAAAGCAGAAATGTTTAGAAGTAAACGACATTCCCCCTCCGGCGCGCGACGCTCATTTCGGTTCTTTGGGGAGGAGCGGAGCGGGTCCGTGTGAGATGAATTCAAAGTCGTGCCTGTAGTTCGGTCATTTCAAGATTGTCCCAAAAGTCCGTGACATATTATAGAGTCCAAGACGTTCATCGATGTGGACTGAGAGAGTGCGTAACCTGCACGTGCTGCGCGGAGCGCGAGGATGAGAAAGTGAGAGCAGGACACACGCGAGGAGAGGGAGGGATGGATGGATGGCACTGCCACCAAATTTAGCTGAACGGATTCAGTTTTCTGTTATCCCTCAACAAATTTTATTGCACCCCTAAAAATAAAATAAAAAATAGCACCCACCCGAAGTTGTAGCATAATTCGCACATGCACTGTGTGGAATCATCAAACATTTATATCCAACTTCATACTGGATCAATATACTTCTGTGTAAACATGCACTCAGTCATATCAAGAGAATCAATCAAAAGGCCATCTTGTTGATGTCAAGGCCAAGATTAACCCTCTTGAACAGGTGCTGGGGATGTGCTGTACAGTATTATAAGCTCTGCACATGTGCCTCACTAAATGCCAGTATTGTCTGCATGTGTCACCTACCCATAAGGACAATGGTAAAAAAAGAATAGTAGTCTCGAATAACTCTTATATTGTGCTAAACTATGCTTACAAAAGTTTGAGGATTAATGCTTAAGTTGTGCGGTGTTGATGGTTGATGATGAAGCAGAGAAGAGGGACATCAACAATCAATACCTTGCATTTAGTTTATGTGATTTTTTTTGCAGACCGTCCTAATGGCTTCGGCTGCTGCTATATGCAATGCTTTAGAGCAACCGTGGAATGCATTAGTCCTCTTAAGCCCGGCTTTATTCCCTGCAAGCACTCATGTGCAACATTTCTTTTGCATGTTTTGATCTTAAACTTTTCATTTTCAACATTTCAATCCACATTCCTAAGCTGTGAACAGCAAAAATGTTGTGTGCAAATGAGCGAGGATAAAAAAAAACTAAATATCAATATAAACAAATGAATTAAAATCATTAATAACTTATCCATCCATTTTGTCTGGAAAGAAGAGTAAAAGTCTACTCTGATAGTTAGGGTTCAGACAGTTCTCAGAATCTCAGACACACTTACAGCATTCCTGTAGCTCAAACAGTAGAGCGTGGCGCTAGCAACGGTAAGGGTTCGATTCCCGAAAATGCATGATCTGACAACATGTACACGTCTGCCAAATGCATTAATGTAAATGCAGTCATATTTCCCAAAATAAATAAATTATAATAAAAGCAATGAAAATGTAATGAATATCAAGGGTGCAGTTGTGTTCATCCCTGATCATTTTAAAGCCCGTACTGATTAACTCTTTCCCCGCCAGGGACAAGTTTTCCCCGATAACTCGTGTTTTCACTGTTATACTGTAGGTGGCAATGTTACGGATCTGTCGAAATAGTACAACATCTCAGTCTCCAAAAACAACCGAAGAAGAAGATCTGAGTCAACGATGAGTTCGAAACGAGTAGGAACTACACTTGAATTACTTACTTTGTGACCGTTAAAAAAGTACGTTCTAGTTAGCCTGGGTCTCCTCATGCTGCCTTGCGCACAGCGCGATTTTATTCACGCTGTTAGGCAGCCTGGATTCCATGGACCAGATTTTCACCTCAGCGAGGGGGCCAATCACAGAACGGGGAGGGAGCAGCAAGACAATGACGACGTCTATGCGACACACCGAAGCAGTTTGTTTATATCTATGGATCCAACATGGCAGCAGACGCGAAGTTACCTTTCGATGCAGACTTAGACAGTGTTCTAAGTAGTTTAGAACACAAGTTTATTTTGTCTTCTTCCTTGTCGAATTTCTGTCGCTCTACATACGTCATCTGATATAATTGAAACGATTGGCTATGAGCTACGTACAGGCGCATTTGATAGACATTCGTAACGGCCAATAAACGGCTCTGGGCATTCGTAAACCACGCCTCAAATACGAAAAAATGAACGTGGTTCCCAGACATAGACAGTAAAAGAAATGGACACAGCGACCCCATTGGATTCAACGGAGACAAAGTGAAGCCAATTAGAAACTCTTACTTCCTGATGGCTGAGCGTACTGCACAGACTCAAACTGAGCTTGACTACGTAGATGTGACGTGAGCAAACCGTCTGTCTTCTAGTAGCTGTGTCAAGAGAAATCTGAATCATTCCCTTCCGAGACTTGCAGAGACGGAGAGCGTGAGTAGGAGCTGTCCATGAGATAGGAGCAGGAGCAACCTTTAGTAGGTGTTCTGATTAATTACTTTGTCATTTTGTCTCCACGTCCTCCCGATTGCCCGCGAGCTTCTCCTCCTGTCCATACGGTAATTTCCTACTGTGCGACAGAGAGTCGCGTGGTTATGACGCAATCGTTAGCCTATTTTTACAAAAACTGCTTCTATGGGGCCGTAACGTAAGCTACAAGGTAATAAAGCCTTTTATACATTTTCGTGTTTCTTTAAAAATAAATAATGGACAAATAGAGTCTTTAAACGCCTTAGATGTGAAGTTATTCGCTGTCAAAGTGACGCCAAAATGAATGGGAGTCAATGGGATGCTAACAGCAGGTGGGGGTCCGCTAGCCAATGGCGGCGCCCGGGGGTACCTTCAAAATAATAGAAATCCATGCCCCCCTGTTCCCAGACCACGTCTCAATGAGACTAGGTCTGACGATAGCCAGGCTACATTCTAGTATGAATGTGTGCAGAATGAAAGTAATTCGGACGTACTACATCCACCATGTTGTTATTATCATGTGACCTACGGCGTCAGTTGCGTCACTTCACTGTCAATCACTTATCCTCTCCTGTGGCCTCATGGGATAGTAAAGTGTCCATCAAAGGTTCACTTCAGAATCTCACCAGAAGTAATTGGTCATCGGGTATTTTTCACCTGTTTTTCGAATCCTATGTGTTCAGACACACTACTCTGTTGGCGAACTGTTTTTCGCATACTATATAGTAGGGAAGTATTTGGTTTCAGATGCAGCGAAGAAGGAGCGGATATTACACTCAAGTTAAGCTAACATATTTTTGTTGTTGTTGTTTAAAAGCAAACGCTCTGTTCTTTCTTTTGATATACTGACTCTTTACATATTCATAAAACAAAATATTCTAGGGGGCATGAAAGTTTTGTGAATATGATTAAAAACTGGCGCTGGCTGGCAACTAAAATAAAACTATACTAAAAATAAGATGGTGGAGGAGAGATAGGGTGCATCTCAATCAACCCCCTAGCTTCCTATGAATTCAGGCACTGGTAAGGACCCTGGCTCACTACGATGCTCCTTGGTTTTCACGGTGCATTGTGGGACTTTTTAGGGAGCAAATGTTTCAGTGCACTCGAAGGATTTTGCGATTGACAGGGCTCTTAAAACGCAGACTCCCTGATCAGTGCCCTTGACTAATGAACTACATGCACTCTTAATTAAAGTGTGTGTTCACACTTGGCAGGTTTGGTTCAATTAAAACAAACCCTGGTGCGATTGCTCTGTTAGTGCGGTTCATTTGAATAAGTGTGAACGCTTCCATCCGAACCCTGGTGATACCAAACAAGTGGACCGAGATGCTGAAAAGATGAGTCTCTGTCCGCTTCCAAACAAACTCTGGTGCGGCTCAACTGAAATATGAATATGATGTCTCATCGCAGAAGATCTTGGTTTGTGTGTGTGACGGAGGGATTCCTGACGCTGTTTTGACTCCTTAACACATAATATAAGCTCTTCACGAGTTCTCAGCTGGTCAAAACACCATCATACGTAGGCTACGCATATACAGCGAGCGCATTTATCCCAGAACACAGCATTGCTCTGGATGTTCGGTAAGTTCTGTCATGAAATATACGTAATAAAAGCCGACCACGACCAGTCAGGTTGTGAATATATCCCTATGCCTTAAGGTTTGGTGTTAAAATGCCAATGTATACAGTAAGTGGACCAGGACTAAATGTTTTTTTTTTTTTTTTTTTTACCAAGCGAACTGAACAACAAGTGAACACACCGAAAGAAACCAGTATGGACATCTACATGTGACATAACAAGACCAAGCTCGGTTTTACTTAATCACATATCATTTCTTAAATTATAATCAACTTTATTTATATAGCGCTTTTCACAATACAGATTGTATCAAAGCAGCTTCACAATATTAAATAAAATAGTACATCAGTGTTTGTTTCTGGTGTAAAACATCCACGTTTGGTAATGCAGATCAATAGCACTGGTGAATCGATTAATCAATTTAAGCATCCCCATTCCCACGGATTATAATCCGTTTAGTCCTTATGTAAGTGCAGGTGACCCACAGCAAGCTCACAGGATTAATTTCGAATGTTTCACAGGAGAGAATCAATCATTCCGGGGAACAAACAGAGTCCCATCCTAACACCAGCAATTAACACGAAAACAGACTGATGATACATAAGCATCTCAAACGACCAGCCCTGGATTCTGATGACACACAGCAGCTGGGCAAGGTCACTGGACGCACAGGAGAAACACACACGCTTCTTTGAGGGCCAAATGTCACTGCTGGGGCGAATCTTCTGAAAGACATAAACACCTTCTCGCCTTGCTTTGGCGCATGGGTGCAAATAGACAACAAATGTGGTGAGGCGAGATGGGAAAACTCAGAGCTCTTTACACATAAATACACACACTCACAGTACACATTCACTCACGACCCAAAAAGCTCTGTGTTATCCAAGACTGAACGCCCACTGAGGGACATTAGGAGAATTTAAAAATACACACACATCAGCAGGACTGGTAAGACCTCAGGCCCTCACTTCCGCTCCGCTCTGGAGAACACGATGCTCAGCAATGTTTCCCACACCAGAAATATAGTTTGGCTTATTAAATTGCTTCTTTCTTTTATATTCATTCACTAATACTTCATTTTTGTTTCGTTTTTACAGTGTTTTTTTTACAGTGGAGCTCAGTCAACATGTTAATGTTAATTCTAAAGTGAGTTGTGAATATATTGAATCCAAGAGCCTTGTTCAGAATATCAGTCCAAATCTGAATTTTGTGCATGTCCAAATGGGATCCAATCATATTTAGCAAGTGTGAATAGCGAAAAAACAACAAAAAAAAAAAAAAACACATTAAATCAAATCCGTTTCAAGCTAGTGAACAAATCCAAAATCCCAAAATAATCACATGAAGTTCAAGACAAGACCTTCAATCCATTGATAGTTAAGTAAAAAAAAAGAAAAAAAAAGATGAACCAAGAACAGTCAAAAACAATTAACAAAATAACTAAGCTACTTTAAAACAGCAAGACAAAAGATAAGAGTAATCCATGAGAAGAATTTATGCAAACGCGTGGTAAACAAGCTCAAAAGACAGATCTACCACAACCACAACCACCGACTAAACAAGAACAATGAACAACATCCAACGACACAACAGGACTAATAAACCAGATGAAAAGAATAGCATAGAAATATGCTATATTTAATTCAGCCAACGACATGAAAAAGGATCCGATATAATGTAACAAAGACCTAAAATCTTTAAGTATGTGTAACTTGAGATCATTTGGACTGTGACTAGTTTATATATCAATTATTCTCTATGGGTCAGACAAGCACATACGCAGTAGACTTAAGTCTGCCTCTCCTGAACTAACTTTCAAATCCATTACTTCCTTTTCCAAAACTGTAGCGCAGGCCAGAGCCTGAAACAGTAGCAGGGTTGTATCTTCTGCTGGTGTGTTTCCAGGACCTTGAATGAAAGAGACCTTTTGAAAGACCTGTGAGGGCTGAGACACCTTTTCCTCAGTCATATACAAGGCCTTTTGTATCTCCTTAACCTACCAAAGTCTAAAACACCCTTGTGCCATCCTTGTGTTTAAAACATTGATCACATGTGCAACACAGAAAGTTAAAAGAGGAAGACTTTGCTCTCCAGTCTTGTGTAACTTTGTGCCACTCAATCTCAACCTCACAAGTTTCTGCAGGTACAGACTCTGACAGCAGCTTTTGCTAAGGCCTTTTCAGACATGTGTACAACCTGTAAAGAGCCAGATTGCTAAAGCTTTGTCTCAAAACAAATAGGTCAGTCATTCACAGATTCCAGAACTGAATGGAGGGAAAACACAGGATTATCCTCCAGATAAATCAGCACTACTGAGATTCCGGTTCATAGTCCAACCGCTTAATCCAACAGCTTTCTACTTTAAAGAGGACCTATTATGCTTGTTTACATGTTCAACTTTCTTTAGTGTGTAATGTTGCTGTTTGAGCATGAAAAAGATATGCAAAGTTACAAAGTCCCTCCAGCGGGAGTTATTCTCTATATCAGTGTCAGTGAACTCCCTGAAACGCCTCCATTGTAGCCTTTGAGTTTTCTTACTGGAACGAATCACAATATTCCTCATTTAAATAAATGGCATACGCTAAATAAAGGGTCTGGTTGAGTTAGTTAGTAGTTTGTTGAAACTCGCGGTTATGGTAAGGGGAGGGACATTTCCCAAACATGCTCGAGCCGACCAATCAGAGCACATTGTGCTTTTCAGAAGGAGGGGCTTCAGACAGGAACTAAACAGAGTGTTACTGACAGACTGGGAAGAGAGGAGCTGCAACAATGGAGAATATGTAAAAAATAAGGTGTTTTTATTAAATATTTAAGCATGAAATCCTAGTAGAGCCCGAAAACAAGATCAAGACTTTGTAAAGGGGCATAAGAGGTCCTCTTTAATTTGCCGAAAAATAAATGTACTAAGCTCCTCATAAACTAACACCTCTCCCATCATAATGTAATGAAAATAGACAAAGTCATGTTTTGTGCATACATTATGGTTATCAGCTGATTTTCACGATTTTATCAGTATTGTTGATATTAGATATTTAATTATGCATGCTCATGTCCTTATTTTTACATTTGCCATCATAACGCTCACTTAGAGTTAATTTTTAAAAATGTTAAATGTAATCTTTAGACAATGTAAAATTGTCCCCTGTAATTTTCCTCTGTAAAATATAATGTTTTAATGCCTAAATGTATTTGTAGCTCTTCAAACTAATTATTTTAGTTTTCTATTTTTTAATGATTTGTTTTATAACGATGCAAAAGTCTTCACTGTCACTTTTGATGAATTTAATTAACAAAACTGTATAGAATTTTTAAATCAATAATTTATTGGTTATATATAGTCTAGATTATATGAAACACCACGTGGAAGGTTCACATAACTTTTGCGTATGCATGCATTTAAATATGCCTTTAAAAATGTTTTCTTGTTGTAAAGCTGTTTTGTGAAAAGTGTTACAAAAATAAGTGAACAAAAAAAATAACTGAATAAAGTTTATGTTTTACATAAGGTCCAGCAGTAATAAATCAGTATGAGAGATCAGTAAGCGAGGGTCATGTGATGGAATTTAGAACCACATCCAAAGTTGAAGCCTGATCCGCGGGTTTCCCCTTTGAAATGATGAGGTGTCTAAACGTCAACACTATGGCTGTGCCAAGCTAACAGCTAGAAGTGCTTTCCTGATGACAACAATAGGCTGGCATAAGGTCACAGGCTACAATAAAAAACATGTTATACTCATTGCAATGTCTTACATCAGATGAGTTATTGTACATGATTTTGGTGGTGGTGTAAGATTAACAAATCTCTCATGGTCTCTCATGACCTGTCTCTGCTAATCTTTTGGATGATTCCTTGACCTGAAGAAACTCAACAGCCAAGACAAACAGAGTTAATAAATCCAAGTCATACCAGGATTAGGTAGAGATATTCACCGGGCCCCATATCTCAAATATTAAGAACCAATCCTCACTCATTAATGCAGTAATTGTTCACCGCATAAGACGATTAGGCATGTCCAGAAGTGAAACCCTGGCCTGACAAATCTAACAGGAAGTGTATAGGCTTGTTTGTGTGCTATAAATCTAAAGAATATAAACTTAAAGAATTACAAAACCACCACCAGCCTTTTCCATCTGAATGTTCTGGGTGTTCATAAAAAATATTATGGCCTACCTTAGAACAGTTATATCTCAGGGAAAACAACCCATTCCCAAGAGCAGAACGTTTAGGATGAGTTTCTAGGTATTGCTCAAAGTATGTGAGGACTGAACATTCAAAACATTTTACCTTTTTTTTTTCCTGTTCCGTCCTAATCACGCCTTTCTTTCAAGATTTAGGCCGGATAAGAGCCTGACCTCACAAAGCTTAGAGCTCATTGACTAACCCATGACTCAACCGTTACATTTTTCCATAAACGAAAAATATGGAAAATATAAAGTCTGTTTATTTGATTTTGCAGGATATGCTGTGCCATGCAAGCACTCACGTTAATGATAGATCCACGTGACATATATAACAATATTTAATGCTGATCAGAAAATCCGATCTGAATGATTCGAATTAAATTCGAAGTGGTTCTTCTACTGCTAACCGATTCTTTTCCAGAACACGAGCCGATTCCCAATGAGCCGAAAACCGAGGAATGAGCTGATAGGCGCATCTGATAAAATAAATAAGAACTTTTCGTATCCGATTCGCAGGCAGAACCGAAATAAAACGCACACGAAATATGTATTGTTTGATGCAACTGCAAAGTATAATTAAACTGTAATTTGCTTGTTTTTTATGGCTGCACTTAACAAACTGAGACAAATGACAATAACAACCTTTATTATTAAAACATAAATAAAGAAAATTGCCTATTTAAAGCTTTGTTGGAGCGTTTTAGCGCATGTATTATGCCACGCTGGCCGCTGGGGTGTCCAGAATCCAGATCGGTTTTTTTCTTTTACTGTCTATGGGTTTTACCTGTGTTTAGAAGTTGTTCTTTGAAACGAACCGTTTGAAAGATTCGAATCACGGAAATGAGTCAGAGTTCTAATCCCAAACGCGCTGCCTTTAGTGATTGAGCTCGTCAGGTTGGAATGGCGCCACCGTGTGGTGAAAATAAACACTATCACTCTCCATCACAGAGCTCAGGACCGTTCTGTTCAACTGCGGTCAAAGCAAATCTAATGTTCTCGGTTAAAAATAAATGTACTCAAAAGTCAGCAACGTCATAAAACACTTTTTTTTTTTTAATAGTTAAGGCCTTATTTGGTTGGCAACTCGGACATGACAGGCAAGAGTCAAACCTACATCTCATACAACCACACCATGTGTAGGAAGCAATATATTTATAATGTAATATAACTATTGTGGGAAAAAAAAAACACAATTTCAATATTTTTTTTTGGGAGTTTTTATTTTCTCACAAACCAAGGTCTGTACAAAACAAACAAAAACAAAAATAAAATTTGTACCTACTGTAGGTATTGCATATCATGCTGGGAGTCCTAACTACATGCAAAACAACATGACCAACAATAATAATATGAAAAAACAAGAGGGCAATAAAAACAAAAAGAGAAGAGTTGGTATTAAAACGGTTTATATAAAAGGTTTATTTCCTTAAGCTGTTGTTTTATCAAGTAGGTAACAGTGGAGCAGTTCAATTGCAAGGGGCAGAAGAAGTCTCTTCAAAATCGGTTTCGGAAAGAAACGCAAGGAAAGCACATCGATTACCTGAACACATTCACACACACTCACACAAAGAGGACCATTCGCATGTAGAAAACCCAACAATAAAAGCCCTTTAACAAATACAATGTTATCAAATTTCAAAACTATACAAGATACTACAACTTAACTAATACAATTACTATAGTTAAACTACAGAGATACAGAATGTGTAGATTATGGCTTTTTAATCATCAAGTTTCAAACTCTACACATCATGAGATGGCATGATCTGTCAAAATGAATGAGGGCTTAAAAACACAAACAAAAAAAAGGTTGATATTTTCCACTGTACATGCCCCCCCACAGCTGAGAAGAGCCCTCCTGCTCCCGTTTCACGAGCTTCGCGCTAATGTCACTATCACTGAACACATCTGAAAGCATAATCTCTACCCACATCCACATCGAACTAAGAAACAAGGACAAGGATATTCTACCTATACTGAAAGGAAGACAGTGGGTTCATTCTTTCGCCATATTGCAGAAGACATAGTTGAAATTCATATGGCAGAAAGCAAATCTCCTTCCATTACTCAGTATTAAAGAGACCCACACTTCAACAAAACAGCAAAACATGTCATTTGGACGGTAAGTTATGAATCTTAAATCTAAGGTTTATTATTCGACTGCTGGATTAAACGGAGAAGTTGATCAGAATATGGCATGAGATGAAGGGAAGTGGAAGGATGCTCCGGTCGGGGGTGTAGGGAAGAACGGCCTCAGTCTGCGCTGACCTGTGTGTTGACCTGCCCGTCGGTCGTCTGGCTGGTGGACTGAATGAACATGGGCTGGGACAACTCCTGTCCCGCCGGCATCGTCACCTGCTGGATCTGATACAGCTGCTGTAGAGCCACACACACACACAGACACAGACACAGACACAGACACAGACACAGACACAGACACAGACACAGACACAGACACAGACACAGACACAGACACACACTCACACACACACACACACACACACACACAGACACAGACACAGACACAGACACAGACACACACACACACACACACACACACAGACACACACACACACACACACACACACACACACACAGAGGGATCGATGTTACTGAACTCTGACAACTGCGGTAACTCAAAGTAAAGGATATATTATATATCTATATATTAGGGCTGGGACGATACACCTATCTCCTGATTCAATACTATCACGATACTTGGGTGCCGATACAATATATATTGCGATTTTTTGAAAGAATTGCGATTTTTAACACTAGAGCATCGGGAAAAGTTAAATCATACACTTATACGGACTGTATATGATATGTATAAGATGTGTCATATTTACAAAAACAAGCCATCACATCTTTCTGACTTTTATTCAGAAGCATCATACAATACTACATTCTCTTGAATAAACGATTCAATAACAAATCATTTTTTTAACAGTCACTTGTCGCCACCTAGTGACGAAACAATGTAATTGATAAATGCGTTATTTTAAGCACCAAGTTTCTATGAAAAGCTGATTTTGATCGCTTTCGTAGACATCAGTGTTCATATTTGAACTTTAAACTTTTATCCAAGTACTTCTTTGATCATTTTAACTATTTCATCACAGAAATAATGAAACTACGAGGTTGAAAAGACTGTTTGTGAAGCAGTTTCATGACAATCTCTCCGGGTCAGCGGCGGATTTTTTCTCCCAGCCCCAATAACATTACAGAATAATAATAGAATATTATAATAATAGAATATTGTATTTTATATTATACACAGGGCTTGACATTAATACCCACCAAATGCGAGTGTATTTGCATTAGTGGCATGTAACGCAGTCACTCCTACTAGCCACTTTTGCGGGTTGAAATTATATATAATATACACATTTTTCATTTGTTGTCTTTTAAAAAGGCTTCTGAAATAATAAACTCACACCTAAAGTGCTCGCACATAAAGCCACCTTAAAGGAACACTCCACCGTTTTTTGAAATAGGGCTTATTCACCTTCTTTCCTACATTTAGATAGGTGGGCAAGCGCATTTTTGTCTCAGTTCATGCATTGTTTTAGTTTGACAGGGTCAGCGCTAGCTTAGCTTAGCATAATGAATGGAATCCTTTGTTGCCAGCTAGCATGTCCTGAGTAAAAGTGATATCAAAAATAAAAAAAACCCACCTAATTACTTCTTGCGGCCTGCGTGTTCACAACGAGTACAAATAGCGATGCAGATTAACACTAGGCGATTTCCAAGGCAGATATTGACTTATATATTAAGGACTATATTAGGGGGAAGCACAGGCGAAGCACTGCTACTTGGGCGTGATATCTCTGCGCCCAAGTAGCAGTGCTTCGCCTGTGCTTCCCCCTAATATAGTCCCAAGTCAATATCTGCATAGGAAATCGCCTAGTGTTAATCTGCATCGCTATTTGTACTTGTTGTGAAAACGCAGGCCACAAGACGTAATTAGTTATTTTTATATTTTTTTATATCACTTTTACTCAGGACATGCTAGCAGGCAACAAAGGATTCCATTCATTATGCTAAGCTAAGCTAGCGCCGACCCTGTCAAACTAAAACAATGCATGTACTGAGACAAAAATGCATTTACCCACCTATCTAAATGTAGGAAAGAAGGTGAATAAGCCCTATTGCAAAAAACGGTGGAGTGTTCCTTTAAGTTCATTTTTGCTGCTTATTGCGCATAAACAGTCAAATGCACACAAAATAATGTCAAAAAGGCTATTCTTAGCTAGTATTCACGTAAAAACAGTCAGTTATGTTTTAAGTGAACGTAAACAGTTGAGAAAGAAAACGCTTGTGTAACAGTATAATGGATCCTTGCGTCGATGTCAAAATTGTGGCCAGAGATAATGCTGAGTGGCTAGTAACTTTGAATTAATGTCAAGCTCTGAAAGAAATAATCAATAATCCTATATTACAATAATATTCTAAATGCATTTCTTATAATATATATGTATTTTAATATTTTAATGCTAAGATTATATATATTTCCTTTGAAAGAAATTAATCTATTCTGCAAGAATGCATTAAACTGATCAAAAGTGAGAGTAAAGACATTTATAATGTAGTTTACAATTCAACTTTCTATTCATCAAAGAATCCTGCAAAAAAATAATCTTTCAACATTGATAATCAGAAATGTTTCTTGTGCATCTTGATCACAGGAATAAATTGCATTTTTTTTTATATTCAAAATAAAAAGTTATTTTAAATTGTAATTATATTTCACATTTTACTGCATTTCGATCAAATGCATTATATGAAGCCTTAAAACGTCAAAAAGTCATTACCTGCCCATCAGTAAACTGGTTGAACTGTTGCTGACCCTGTTGTACTTCCGTCTGTGTAATCTAAAGAACAAGATCACAGTCATCATTTTCAATGCATTCATCAAATGAAGGAAATATGTTTTATGTGAAATACACAACTGGTGAAGTGTGAAACTTCTGTGCCACTAGTGTCACAAAACCTTTTAAAAAAGCTTTTCTGAACCATTTTTAAGGTATGCACGTGATTATTTAAAGGTTTCATGCGTTACCTGCTGAGCGTTTGTTGCAAGTGTCTGTATTTGTCCTTGAACAACCTGTGTTCCTGAGACGGGCTGAGCCAAGCGAATATACTGCAGCTGGCCGGTGTTGAGCTGCACCTGCAGGACACCACAAGGGGGCACTGATGAGCACACGTCATTACCTCCAACTAACGGTTATGCTACATTCCCCATTACCAATCTATATTCCTTATTAAAAGAAACTCTAAATCACAAACTAAAAAGGTTGGTGTCATTTCTCACTGGAATCTGCTGGATCTCTCCCGTGTTGGTGATGATCTGCTGCATGACCTGCATGGTCTGCCCAGCCGACTGCGCCGCCTGCGCCTGCGCCTGCCCCTGCGAGGTCGCCTGCACGATCTGCACCTGCTGGCCCTCGCCCACCTGCATGGTCACAGGAGCACTCTGAAAGATGAAGGAGGAAAGCCATTAGGGTGGGACTGCGGATTTAAACTCACATGCAAGTTGCGTTTCATCCTGCCGTGTGCCTCTTTCAGCATGTAAGGTAGCATTAGCATTACAGCTCACACCCAACACTCCCCTGTGGGCTTGGAAGGCCTCCAAAAGAAAGTGAAATTGAAGAGGTGTTGAGGATAGGGGAGAGATGCAAGACTGTGACCGTCGAGCAGAGAAACCTGTGCGCTGACTGCTGAGGTGTGACAGATGATCTCTCCTCTTCAGGAACTGACACCCGATAGGCCAGAGCAATTTACTAAGCAGCACAACTTCATCTGGCCCGAGACGCGCAGTGAACTCACGTAGCATCAAATAGAGGGCATATGAATTGCAGATTTGGCCGCGTGAATAACATCTGCTTCTCTTTTTGTTTTAGAAGAACATGGCGACTTCAGCCTTTAATTATCCACTTAGCTGATCTATTATATCAGAAACACTACCGTTCAACAGTTCGGGTTTACATTTTTGTTTTGAAATAAGTCTCTTATGCTCACCAAAGCTGCACTTATTTGATCAAAAACAGTATTAACATTAATACTGTGAAGTATTAATACAAATTAAATACGGTTTTCCATTTTAATATATTATCAAATGCAATTTATTCTTGTGATGCAAAGATGAATATTCAGCATCATTATTCCAGACACATGATCCTTCAGAAATCATTCTAATATGATGATTTGATGCTCAAGAAACATTTCTGATTATTATCAAGATATTATTATTTGTGCAGCTTAATATGTTTGTGAAAACACTTTTTTAAAAGGAATTTTTTTCCGCCATTTATTTGAAACGGAAATCTTTTGTAACATTCAAAATGTCTTTTCTGACAATTTTGATCCATTTAATGCATCCTTGCTGAATAAAAGTATTCATTTTTTACTGGCTTCAAAGCCAGAGTGTAAAAAAGCATTTGATGACATTGTTGCACGGCAGTTTTTAGCGAAGAGAAAGATGCTTGAAGATTGAACACTTAATGTCTGTAATGTTTTTATATATAATAAGAGTTGTTTTTCATTGCAAAATGGTACAAGGCTCCTTTTGAAATTTCACTTTTAGTAACACAAGAGTGAAGCTCAAATCAATAAACACTACAACATAAATTACACCCATATCGAAAACACAAATTTTGAAGTTATTTTCATAAAAAAAAAAAAGAGGTTTCTAATAAGTGACTAGATAAGAACCGTTTGGGGCGTGAGTGTGTGCAGTTTACGTTATAGAAAAACAAAGAAACATTCAAGTAATGTCAATTTATGTTTATCAAAGACCTTATTTTACTCATAAATTGTCTTAGAATTAATCTTCCGGGTTTTGACGTCACCACTCTATCACATGATATAAACTATAAACTAACCATCGGGCAGTAACACTGTATTACCATGCATCTGCTTCCATTTACTGCATTGTTTAATGTATAGTATGTGATATAGTACTCAACTGGGACATTTTTACCATTGAATTGTGCTTTGAAATGCAGTTCTTATTCAATTGTCATGACAAAAAGGCCCTAAAAAGCTCCTTTGTGCTTTGTGAATACTTTTGGGGGGGAAGAAGAGGAGCCATTTTTAAGGGTTGGAGGTGTTTACCGTGATAGGGGTCGCCTGTGATTGAGCAACTTGCACCTGCTGTAGCTGCTGCATGGTGGTTCCCTGCAATACCTGAGGAAGAGGAGGAAATAATGCCAGAAAGAGAGAGTGAACAACAAGCAAGCACATGCAAAGCGCATACTCAAACATCACATACAAAAGCAACAAAAAAGGCAATGCACGGAGAAGCCACAAGTAGTGTAGAGAAATGAAAGCGTGACGTAGTATGAACAGACTTTAAAAAGGCATGTTCTCTCAGTATATCCACATTTTTGGGATGCCATAAAAACATGCATAAGGCTTTTTTAAATAAAATAAAATTACCAGTAACACACTAATCCTGAAATGTCACACGGCAACTTAAAAGAAATAAAAAATAATAATATGCATTATTTACCATTTATAACTTTGTAATAACTATTTATTATTTACAATTTAAATTCAAATTATGCATTGGTTTTAGTGTGAATAATTTAAGTGTGAAAAATTGTGTGAACAGGCATTGACTAAAGCAGAGTGAAGATGAAGCCGTCTCTGTTACAGCAGATGAGTGACAGCTCTGTGGTAAAATTCAATGACAGTTTATGGAAGTTTTGCATTTGGGGAAATGGAAGCATATGGCGGCACAAAGCAGTGAGCAGACAGTGAGATGAAGCTGAACTGACTCTGTCCTCAGGTATGAACATAAAACCCCAGTAACAATCAATTTTACTTAAAGGGTAAACAAGTGAGCTTGAACAGAGCGCATGAAGGAAGAGGTCACAGTCTGACAAATGTTTTGTCAATTTTTCAATAAACATGTGGTTGCCTTTTTTCATGTGCAGAAATTCTCTACACCACTGTTTTTCCACCATCTTTCTTTCTTTCCCATGTAGATATGCAATGTTTTTCAAAGAAATTTCTTCTGCTCACCAAGACTGCATTTCTTTGATCAAAAATACAGTTAGAACACTAATATTGTGAAATATTATTACATTTAATATTTATATACATATAATATTATACATTTAATAACTGCTTTCTATTTGAATATAGTTTACAATGTAATTTATTCCTGTGATGTAAAGCTGAATTTTCAGAATCATCATCCTTCAAAAATCCGTGATACATTTTTCAGGATTATTTGATGACTATAAAGTTTAATGTATTAATGTATTCTCTACAAAGCAGTTCACATGAACAATGTCACAAATTTCCTTATTTGATTATTGACCTAGAAATTGTCCACAAACGCAAGTATTTTTTCTTGATTTTGACATTTCTGTTTTAATTTTTTCAAAATCTAAATTTCCAGGTTATATTTTCAGTGTGGTCTGACATTTTGAGCCCCACTGTATATATTTGTCCGGAGCGCTCTTTAAGGTGACTGCAGCACAACTTTGCCCAAATCTGACAGGTCAGCAAACTGCAGCTTGCTGAAGCAGCACTGATCCGTACACCAGACATAAAAAGAGCAAGAAAGTGAGAAAGAGCACCTTCACACCGTTGAAATTAAACTAGTAAAAGTTAACAAAATGAGAGACTGACTGGACCCTCTACCGTTCACCTGATAGCAACGTGTGAATGACACTTCTGGGCTTTCAACCTTCACCAATCATGTTTCAAATGATCCTGTAATGGGCCGATCAGAGTAATCGAGGCTCGAGTGTAGTGCGAGAGTGTAGGTACGATAAAGTTTCAGGCTTTTGTCCACCAGACCATAGTATAATCTACACTAGGGTAATTACAAGGGCAAACAAAGTTCTCCAAGCCTCTAGATACCATTCTCTTTCCTCCGTTGAAATATTTCCTTTTGAAACAGGAAGTTTGGGTGGGACATAGCGAAAGAGTAGTCCATTTCTTTTAAATAGTCAACAGGCTTTAGTTGTATAATAGCCATAAACCATGGTTTGCTATTTGCTGTGTCATTTAGCCCCATGAGTCATCAAATTATTTGCTGTTCTTCCTGTGTTAAATGTGTTATAATAAAGCAATATGCAAGTATATAGCAAATATATTATAATAAAGTAATATGCAAAATATTACTGAAAGGCGGTGTCCTTTTTGAGTAAATAATTACATTGCGGCTGCTAAAATGTTGTTCTATATAATATGAATGTAATGCGAACAAACTATATACACCATGTTGTCATTGTCATGTGATCTACCAGCATCACAAATACTCTACCGTGGCCTCATGGGATAGTAAAATGTCCATTGAATGCGCACTTCAGAATCTCACCGGAAATAGTAAGTCAGCCGGGTATTTTTCGCCTTTTGTTTAATGAATACCGTGGGCTACTATTCTTTTCACTTACTGTTTTTTGCTATGTAGTTTCTTATAGTTCACCCGAAATAGCTCACCCGAAAAAGGAAATTGTCATTACTTATTCACCCTCAAGTTGTTCTAAAACCTGTATGAAGTTCTTTCTTCTGTTGAATTTATAGGAAGATATTTTGAAGAAAGTTGGTAACCAAAACAGTTGCTGGTCCCCACTGACTTCTATAGTATAGAATAAGAATATCATGGAAGTCAATGGGGACCAAAAACTGTTTGGTTACCAACATTCTTCAAAATATTTTCTTTTCTGTTCAGCAGAACACAGAAATTAATGCAGGTTTAGAACAACTTGAGGGTGAGTAAATGACAAAATTTTCATTTTTGGGTGAACTATCTCTTAAGGCCCGTTCACACCAAAGAAAATAACTATAAAGTTTTTATAATCGCTCTAATTCTATGAGAATAGGGAAGTCCACACAACCATAACAATAATGACACAGAAAAACTATGTTGTTTATAGAGTTTAAAGAGCTCACATGTTTAAAGGTGCAATATGTAATATTGGCAGCTAGCGGTCAAAATGGTTTCTGCAATCCAAATTCAAAATATTTCCCCAAGAGTTGTTTCCTCCGCATCCTCCTCCTCAGACTCGACAGATTGAGGACACACAGGAACGAGCACAATTGACAATGGAAAGCGATGAACCTTACCGTTTAAGTTGATCAGCTAATGAATAAATTTGCAATGTTTTTATTGCTTAGGCTTTTTTTTTTTTTTTGGTCAGGTAGAATCTATGATCTCTGACCCAGTTCATTTGTTGGCTTCCAAGGCTGAAATAAGCTGTGTTTTCTGCCAAACTGCCAACCCGGGGTGTCGAAATACTATTGGGTAAATTGGCAGTGGGCAGGATAACATCGACCAAAACATAAACAAAACTTTCCAACCCGGAATACACATTTCAAGTAGAACAACTGGCTCTGTTTTTTGGAGAAACAAGTATTTGAACTTGGCATGTTTCCTAAATCGCTACAAAAATAGTATGGTATTTTTATGTGTTAGTACAGACAAACTAAAATTACAAACAGCACCTTTAAAGCAGCAGACTACATAAATGTACACATACTTAAACTACATACTTAGAACGTTTTCGTCTATTGGTGTGGACACTATTAAAGTTATTGTTATATTTATCTTTCTTAGTGTGAACGGGTCTCAAAGCTCATTGTTTGATGCTAGAATCCATACACGCACTACGTCCTTGTGTTTGTGGAAAGCGAGCGGGGATTACCTGGCCCTGCTGGGGTTGAGCGATGATAATCTGCCCGGGCTGTAGTGTGGTGGCGGTGGGAGCGGACACCTGCTGGCCTTGCTGCTGACCTTGGACCTGCACTGCGCTGGGCTGCTGCGCCAGAGTGAAGTAATACTGGACCGGCTCAGTCGGGGCGACAGACTGACGCACTTCCTCCTACACACACAGGCACGTTTATAGAGAAATACACACCTTATATTGCGGAACACTTCAGCAAGAGTGTCATAAATGCAAGTGAACATTCACAATCCCATAAACACACACATGAAATCAAGAGTTCATAAGGTCTATCTGCCGGTTACATCTCCATAAATTATTTTAACTCTGTAACACTAGAGGCAGGAGAAGGATAAATAACTTATAGGCAAAGCAACAGCAAGTAATGCAATCTTCTAGCTGGACAGAAACGGGACCTTTAGCTGCAGTCTGAGGCATGAACTCCCACACTCAACCGCAGCATAATGGCAGGCTATCAGCTGTGCTATTCTGACACACAAACAGTAGAAATACTCAAACGTTTGCACTAAGTATCTTTATATTTTCTCCCCATGCGTTCCTGAAGAACTATTTGTGACAAAGAGAGTAAACATCCCTCTCCCAGCTTGGTGATGTCACAGCTGAGAGTGTAGGATGTTTACACACCTGGTCACACACACACAAACACAGCAGGACCTTTATGGCCCTCAGGTCGAACAAAGACTGGTTTAGCTGAGCTAGGAGGGCTTGGATCATTGGATATATTGGTTAAATTCATTCCTTCTATGTGTGCTGAATGTCAGTGGTTTCTTCTCACTGTGGTATTTAGAGTTATTTGTACGTGATTCTGTTTCGTTACTAGAAAGACATTTAAATTTAAAATGTTTTGTTGACTTTATAAACAAAACTTTTGTTTGATGATAAGACACTCAAATTATTTGAGAATCCAGGAATCCAACACATTTTGACCAGTGTACTTCCATGATGTTCAGGAGTTACACACATATATTATAAATATAAATAAATACAAATATATACATGCATGCAAACCATGTATTAGTTTATATTTACAAACTAGCTTTAACTAGAAGAAATACATTTATTTAAATTTCATATCTAAACCTTGAAAGTCAGTTCAGGTGTTCAGTGGCATTATGTCGCTAATGCGGTCAATAGAAGCATTTGAGGAAGTGCTTAGGGTGTGACTGGCAAATAATCTACATTGTCAATAAAAGTACAATTTCTTTTAAAGAGAATACTAACGTACTTTTCCTAAATTTCATGTAGTGAGTTATTTCACCTAACAAGTGACTGGTGGGCAAAAAGATGAATTTCTCACCCTGCCAATCATTGTTCTACTGCCAGTGCAGTGTGTTTTTTTTGAGTCAGGCACATGGTGCTATGGCCACATTCATAACATAAACAGAAGAAATGAATAACGTTGACATCTGGTTGTGCAGAGATAGGGGAAGCAGAGCGCTGCAAACATCCGACTGAAAGCCTTCACAAACCCTACACCCAGCTTCCAGTCAAGGATGTTTACAGCGCCCCCAGGCTGCCAAACACAACACAGCACACTCTTCTCTTCATAGACGCTGAAGAATATAAAAAAAAGAAAAAAATTGTAGACGCTGGTCAATTTTGACAGCTTGAAGCTCCTTCTCTTTTCCGCACCTGACGTTTTGGAGGCTTGAGGTCATCCCGGGGCACGATATCAATGAGGAAGTCAAACTGGTCAAACTTAGTGATGGCCATGGCGATGTCATTCCTCTGGAAAACAGAAAATAAGACCAGAGAGTCAAAACGAAACACTAAAATCACATGTAACAAATGCTCACAGGAATGGAGGCATTCTCAAAAAGGATGACGCGATGGCCTGATTTGAATATAACATATAATATAACATATAACAGACTGGCTTCATATGAACAGTGACACCATCTCACCCCACAGACTGCCTACTAGCGGTATTTTCCACAGGATATTGGCTGCAAAGACCACCCATTGTCACCCCCCAGATCAGCAGCTATTTTTAGCCCCATGATTAATATCTGGTGGTGAAGGGTCACATCCATGCAGTTGTTCCATTGACGAATGTTGTCGTGGCGACACAGATTGGCGTGATGCCTTCACAATGGAACTGTGGGCCAGCTGCAAGCTCACAGGCGGAGCGCTAATACAATCTGCATATTAAAGAGACGCTCTAACACTCATTACAGCTTTGTTCGGTGACAAAAGTGTTGCCGAACACCACGTCGAAAAAAGGCCATGTTGACACGGGTTGCTATATTGCAGACTATTAACTTTATTCAATGGAAATTATTCCATTTACATTCATGTTTACTTCCTGTGTAACATATTCTGTTTAATAGCTAATTTGAATCTGTTGATTTCACATTTGAACTTATTTGGGTTTAAAGATGTTATTATTATTATTATTATTATCAACTCAACCAAGGGTTCAACAGGACACCTTTTAAAAGCCAAGGAAGGCAAAATGAGTTAATAAAAAGTAAGTGGGTCATGGGAGATGTACTTTTAGACTCTACGCTACAGTGGAACAGAGATAAGCCCTGGGGTGCTTGTGTGGGGGGCTCTTCCCATAAACGGACAAGCTGTGTCATGACTCTAGCACATGAAGCATTAGGAGCAACGTTTTTTTCCTTTGGACTTATTTACGTGAAGAAAATACTAGGAGCTGGCTATAGGTGCGATCGCATTAGCAAAATTTCAGCGAGATTTCACAGGTCAAAAAAATAAATAAACGGTTGATTGTCAATAGTGTAGCGCTGCATAAAGCACAGCTCAAACAGAACTCACTTCCACACCAAGCAGCTTTCAGAGAATTTGCGTGACCAACTTGAACAAGCGAAATCTGAGTGGGGAATGTTTTGCCCTCACATGATGGCACAGATCACTATTGAAATGACATTGAAAATTCACTGAACAACAGTAAATGTGAGCACACCCTAAGATTACACATCATATATTTATTTACGCATTCTAATGACTGCAAGTACTGACATTTAACTCAATTTGAAAGAAAACATCAGAAAAGTGATTGACAAATGTCACTGACTCTTTAACATCAGATTGACTGAAAGCATTTTTTTTGGACAGAGATGGTGAAGGAGACAGGAAACAATAGGAGGAAATGGCGGGTGGGATCAGGAAATAACCAGAGCAAGTCTTAAAGAGGACCTATTATCCCTTTTACAAAGTCTTAATTTTGTTTTTGGGCTCTACTAGAATAGGTTTTCATGCTTGATTGCTCAAAAAATGATTTTTTTTCACATATTCTCCATTGTTGCAGCTCCTCTCTTCCCAGTCTGTCAGTAACACTCTGTTTAGTTCCTTCTCTATGAAGCCCCTCCTTCTGAAAAGCACAATGTGCTCTGGTTGGCTGAATCAATGCGTGTTGTGATTGGTCAACCTCTTTGAGCGTGGTGGGTGGAGAAAACAGCGTCTCTTGGATATGACGACAACAAACTACTAATGCAACTCAATCAGGCCTTGTTTGTGAGTTTCAGGGAGTTCAGAAACAGTGCGCACTGCTATAAAGAATAACTCCCTTTGGAGTGACTTTGTGCTTTGTAACTTTGCAGAAAACAGCTAAATTACACACTAAAGGAAGTTAAAAATGTAAAAAAGCATTATAGGTCCTCTTTAAATTGAAATTTAACTCCTATAGGTTACGGTCATTGGAAACATGGGTTAGCGAGTAGTGCTCTGAAATAAAGAGTGGCACTTTTGATCATGATCCCATCCACCATCTTCTCTCTATCGTTTCCAAAAAAACAAAAGAAAACATGAACAAACAGAAAAACAAAAAAAGATAATTTTTGTCTCAGAGAAGACTGCTTTATCTCATCTGACATGACTGACCTGTAGTGTACGCCGTTTGTTGTCCTCAGTGTGGATCCAGGCTCTGAGAGTGAGCTCTGTGATGAAGATCTGTGCCGCTTTGGCAAACAGCACCGGTGCCTCAGCACTGATCATCTACGGAAGGTTACCAAAGCAAATCAATAGAGGGGAGATTACAAGAACGACACATACAATCCTATCCAGACACTCACTATGCCCGTGCCCTCCATGTTTCGGCCTGGCCTAAGACAGGTGGACACACAGTGTCCAAAGAGGCTACGTCAAGACTTGACCCAGGGTCTTGTCCATGACACTGCTCCTGAGCTCTTAATTGCCTTGGCTTTTCTTTCTTCCCACTCTAAGCTGCAGGTTATTTTAAGCATCTGGACATCACCCTGACCTGATGCCTGCTTCCCACGCGGCTAAGGCTATGTGGGAAGATCATGTCCCGTGGCCTCACCAACATCACTCAGAATATCTTTGTACTGAACAACTGAGAAAGAAACAGAGATGTCTGTTTTCTTTAGGGTTAAACAAGCTAATTACAAACATTGAGGGTTAATCTATTTAGCAAGTACACCAACCTTTATGTCTAATCCTTCTTATGTCTCTCGTTCTACGAAACTGAACTAAAAGGGCATCAGTGAGTGTGTCTAACAGCCACTTAATACTTGGCTCACATCACCACATGACCTGGCTCTTTCAACGGTACTGATGCCATGCAATTATTATTTGAACTTGAAAATTAGTTTATTTGTATGTTGCTCTGTTAAAGCATCTGGCAAGAAAAGTAAATATTGGTGATACATGGAACTGAGGTTTTTATGAGAGAAGTTCTTTCTTTGTAGTTCTTGGAAAACTCCTATTCAGTGTTTACATAATACCAAATATCAGGTTGTTTCACAGTAAATGGCCAGATGACTCAGTTGGATCAAATAATTTCTCTTCTCACAATGAAGTGCTCTGAAAATAAGAGATTACTGTTTTTGTAGTAGTTCAAATTGGGCCTCACTGCAGCCGAAGCCACTGAAAATATTAACTTTGCTTTTGGAGAAGACCACAAAAACATTCATTCATGATTTGAAGCCTCAAAAATCAAATAATAAACCCAAACTTGTAACCCATCTTTGCTAGGGTGATGTGGGAGGTTGCCAGAGCATTGTTAAGATTAAGAAGTCGCTAGAATATTGATATATGGTTGCTAGTGTCTTCTGATGGTTTCTAGGTGATTGCTGGGTCATTCAAGGTGGAAAAAAAGGTCCTAAAGTAGTGATGCACCAAAAAGATAACCGTTCCTGTCAAGGAATACGACCCTCCAAAACTATTTCATATTTATTTCTATAACTACCCCAAAGGGTTCCTAGAAATGGAGCTCTCCATCAAAGTCTCTGGGAAATATTTTTTTGGCTGTCTCATTTTGGCAGGCAAGTCAGATCGCTTAAGACTAGGGGTTGAACGACTTCAGATTCTTTCAAGTCGACATTTATGTGATGAAAGTCGAGTTGACGTCGACTAGTTGCTGATGATGTAATTTATGAACAAATAAGCCTGAATCGTCCTTGAGCTTATACACGACCGCAGGTTTTCTTCTTCACATATATGGCATATGGCTACACACAAAGCTATTGATCCTACATAACCGCTTATTTTTATCAGTTCTTTTGTCTTTGGGTCGTTATATTTCTCACAGATTTCCGCTCGTTCTAAACCAGATAGAAATAAAGTAGCACCGTAAGGATTACATTTATAGGAATGCATTAGTGAGAGAGCAATTGCATGTGAATTAATTCTTCCTGGCAGCGTCTCTCTACTAACAGTGAAGCTGAGGGTTTTAGTTACTAAGAAATATATGCTAGAACCTTTCAGTTTCTGAGCTATTTTACTGATATTTTACTGCACGCGATGTGCGAGCTGTGTATGCATTACAATACAGCAAGCATTAGTTTAAAATGTGCATTCACCCAATTTTAAAGCATCCAGATGGTACAATTAAACATTTCATGTGGAGCACTCTCAGAGTATGCATTTATTTGTCACTTTAACTGTTTGGAAATGGAGAGTAAAAGATTTCTTATTCTGTTGCGCCCTCTATAGGCCATGACCAGCGACTAGTCAACGACAAGCTTAAAGCATTAGAGTCGACTAGTCTGTGCAACCCCTATTTAAGACACAATAAACCTCTCCTCAAGCTACATGATTTGATGTATCATTCATGTCTGTAAAACAAAGAGTGCCAAACATGCAGAACATCAATACTTACGGCCATGAATTTGAACAAACCCTCAAACTCTAATTCGGAGTAATAGTAATAGTAAAGCTTGCCATAGCAAACTCCACTAATTACTGACCCGACTGGCCACTTGATGTACAGCCGACAAACGCTGGGCAGCAGCTTTCTCAAGAATGAAAGACAGGAAGTGTGCTGACATCAGCTTAGACTTAGCTTAGTGTTGATTCAGCTCGCCTGCTCTTACCTTCACATCCTCATCCAGTTTCATAATTTTCTTGATGCGAGCAAGAGGAAGCTCTTGCACACGGAAATCCTTCTGAAACAGTGCGAGAGTGCGTTAGAGGAGAACTCGCAATTACATTAATAATTCCTATTAATAAACAGAGGTAGACTCTTGTCAAATTTCGTTGTATACCATGCAATGACAATAAAGGTAAAACTAAAACTTGTTGAGGTACTACATAGCTGGTTAACTTGCCTGTAATTTTCCAATAAAGACTTTTTTGTTGTTGTTGGAAAAGGCAGTGTTTATACTGTATCGGAGTGAGAATAAAGCAGATAAAAAAGCTAGGAGAAACCCATACCACGGTAAGATTCCTGATCTCTTCCATCACTCTGGGCCAAAAGGTCTGTAGGCTCTGCTGGGCATCGCTGCCGCCTGCTCCAAATGAGTCTGCCGACATCTCCAGATCTTCTAGGAGATAAAGAGGGAGAGAAAACAAGACGAGTCAGGGTTAATGTTCACATACAAGCCTCGTAACTGATGTAATCATTTTGAGCTTTGAGATAATAAACCACATTATACACTGTTTAGTTGGAGTTGAAAAAGTCAGAATCATTTTGTGTGATAGCCCGTGCGTCACTACAGTAAAATGCCTGGTGCAATTGACGATGGGGCAATTGGTCAACTCAGGCGTGTGTAAACTAAGCCAGGAATCCATATGTGAAAAACCTGGAGAACAAAGTCCTCCTCCGTGCCAGTGCCCTGAAGCCTGGAGTGCACATCTGGATACCCAAATAGCTCTGGAGCCGGACCAAATGTGTCGATCTAACAGTACTGCTCGGCACTGACGCAACGGAGACAATCCAAACACAAACTAACACAAACCAAAAATGCAAGAGGAGCAAAGCTGGCAGGTTACTATGGCATGTGAGGAATTCTGCAGGCAGCCTGCCTGAGCTTGCGCTGCCACGGACGCTACAAAGGATCTCTCTCTTTCTCTGGAAGAAAACACAGGGACTGAAATAGCTGGGTGGGGTGCCACAGGAGCAGGAGCGAGGCAGTAAAAAAGTACTCGGACTCGTGCAGTTCAGCCATAATCCAATAACAAGACAAACTGCCAAGGGCTTAATGGAGGGGGGAGCAGTCGGACTGCTGAGCAGCCTCACTATGTAGGTCAAACGGAGGAGCAACACAGTGAAACGTGCGTGATCACAGGCGATAAGCGGCGACCTGCTTTTATCTCTTATTCCTCTTATGTATATCGAAGCATTAGGATGGTTAAGATCGTCAAAAATCACGTTTAGTGTCACAGTCTTTATTTGCCTTCAAAACAATCATGATCAGTGGCATTAAATAAGCACAATACAAATCAATTAGTCATGTGACTCCACTGTCAATAAGCTCCAGACTCATTTCAAGCTTGACTGAAGCCATCAACTGTCAATCAAATTTATTAAGCATACATTTAACAAGAGAAACCACCAGCGGCCGCTCTGCTGCTGGGAAGCAACTGCATCAGGTGTCGATCTTTTGATGGTCTTCTGCTGTACATCTGTGAGTGTTGATGTTCCAGCGGCGGACTGATAACAAATGATAATTTAACTTCTCAAGTAAGACCATTAAGAAAACTAGCTGGCTAATTAGCAGGCGATAACAGCAGCAATTACTGTCACAGACCAGGGAAATTGTGAGGCAAATTAAATGAGATAACACTCCATTAAAGGAGACATAAATAGGTTAAATCAAAGCTCGCCTCGACCAGCTGCTTGAGTGGGAGCTATTTTTGACTCTTTTAACCAGATTGAGACACACAACCTGAGATGGGAAGAGCGAAACCTCTGACTTAGCATGGGTAGAAAGTTCTTTTGAGGTTTTGTATTGCGCTAAAGCAAAATAATAGTAAAAAAGGGGCTACTACCATTGACTTGGGTGAATGACAAATAACTGTCCATAAAACTGTGGACCTTTAGGACCTTTCAGGTTTTAAAATATTAACAAGCTGGATACAGTGAAGCAATTGTTAAACTTAGTAATCCTTAGTAAAGTTTTAATTTCTAGAGATTTTTTTCAATTACTTGTATCACTTTGACAATTTTCATTCAGAAATTTAAAAAAATGCTAATCATAGATGTGTATTCAAATAATTGTAAGCATGAATTGTTTTTAAATGTATTTTTTAAATATATTAAAGGTACAAATAAAATAAATAAGTAAAAAATAAATAAATAAGTGCCATGTCATTGACCCAACTGCAACCTTAATGGAACTACATCACAATATAATTCATTCTAACTTCAGACTTGTAGGCGGAAACAAAAAGCCAGGTTAAGCTCAGTGCACGTGCAACTCTTAGTCACGATCGTCCTTCAAGTCAGAACGCAACGGTGGTGTTGGATTTCTCCTGATCTGTTCGGTTGCCTCGACGGCAATGACCGCTGGTGCTTTGTGTCTCAGAAAGTCAATGCCGCTAACAGAGGCTGAATCAGCAAGAGCATCACTGCCAGCCTGGCTTTCGTCGTGCAGAAGGACTGCAGCAAAGGAACACTCAAACATTTCAACGTGATCAAGGATGAGCGGTTGAAGATTTCACAAATAACCCCCTTGATGAGAGGATGAGTTAAGCTGGTTGTGTTGCAGATATTTAAAGGTTGGAGAAAGTGTGGCCTGAGACCTCCAAGAAGGGGAGTCATAAGTGGAGAAAGTGTAGTGACAAACACAGCAGAATAACTTCATATACAGTAACCACTGGCAGGACAATTACCTTTTATACTATAGTTTGGGCTGTATCTTACGCAGATAAAAATGTAGAACAATCTCTTCCTCGTGCTGGAGAGATTCAGATCAGCTATGCGGAGAAGACAATACCAGGGTTGTGGATGCCAGTCGTTGTGTTGACTTGAGATCTAAGCTACCTTCAGACATTGAAGCTCACCTCTAGAGTGAGCCTAATTTTAACAGCCAGGACTTAAAAAGCTACAAAACAATAGACTTTATTTCAGAGTCTGCTTTTTTGTTTGACAAGCCCAAATCAAACTTAACCCATGAACCGAGAAGAATTTTTCATCTAATTTTTTTGCTCACATTCCTCATCTCAAGCACGCCTCCCCCTAGACGGGTTAAGAAAACCAAAACGAAATGCATACCAAACAATGCATGCACACAGAAGAAATACAATCTTATCTGATTTCGGAGGATTCCAGAGGGCAAAAAATAACATAAACACGAACATGTGAAGAAAATAATGTAAAGAGAAATGTGTGTGTTAGAATGACAGTTCAGAGCTTTTAAATGCATTTAAATGAACTTTAAACTCTAATTTCAGTCAGATTTCCGATGCCACAATGTCTGGGTTTTGCCCGGCATGTATTTGTCTGTTTGTTTTTATTGCCATACCAGCATCTATGGCTATTTTCATGGCAAGATCAATATATTTTAAAAGAATATAAATAGTAGTAACACAGTAGTAATGAAAAACAACAACTGACAACCAACTCACATTATTACAAACATTATATAAGGTTTTTTATTTCAATATTTGATAAAAATTACATTTTTGAAATCCATTAGAGAACTTTTTAAGTAAAAACATTGCCTAGTGGCATTTCCCAGCATGTATTTTTCGGACTACTGTGATGTGGATTTAATCCTTATTAAAAATTATCAATCACATATTGTGTCATGTAGTCTATAAGCCAAGCTCAGCTACGTAAAAAAACTGTTTATAACTGCACATGTATACCTTATTGACAGCATTTTTTAAAATGCATTACGCCTTGTGTCATGTTTACTTGGATAGGCTTTGCTCAACTATGCGACAAAAAAAACCCTGCATATAACATGTAAACGTACTGACAACTATTTTTTACTATGTATTACTTGTTAAGTCCCTGAACCTAAACCAGCCTCATTAACTAAAATTACAGCACACAGACAAGATGTTTTCTATGATCATTCTGTCATACAGAAAGGTCACATTTCTAAAGGATTTATTAACTACACAAACATTCACTCAAAAAGGCCAGCTGGTATATATATATATATATATATATATATATATATATATATATATATATATATATATATAAAAAACCACAAAGCCCGCTGCGGTTACTGGTTAATCATCGACTCGGACACAACTAAATGCACCCAGGTGCCCGGCAATGAATTACAAATTAACCGACAAATAGCTGTTCTTGTTCGGAGCAAAAAACATTGGGGCTGGACAATAACGCCACTCTGATCTCACGGATCAATCATTCCAAAGTTGCCCTTGGTTCGGCCTCGCGTCGACTCCAGGAAGCCGTCCCTGAACTCTCAAGGTCATTTGGCAGTAAGCAAAAAGGGGGAGGAAGAGAGAAAAAGTGAGGGATTTTCTATAGCACAGAGAGAAAGAGAACGGAGACTGGTTTTTCAACTTTCACTGCAGCAACTTGGCGACCCTAGTGTGTGCAATGATGGCGTCCCTAGAGAAGCGTGATGGTGAATGGCCCCCTCTTGTCTGTGCGTCCCTGAGGGATGCACTGTCCTCTTGGTCTCACAGTCTCTCTCTGCTGACAGATCGAATGCAGGAGCCGTTCTCACATTCCTGTGACCTTCATCCACCGATGGGCCCGCAACGGCAAGGTGCGTCGACGTGCCGACGCCAGCACCAGAAACCCAACAGTAAACTTTAAAGGTTCTACGCTGACATTTCAAAACAACCTAAAGTGCAAAGCTCCGGGAACGAGAGGGAATGTGCAAAAACGTTAGTCAGGTGTGACATTTTACCCTTGAACATTTGTGCAATCTGGTGCGGTAAGGAGCTAAAATGATCAAATCTTAACCGAACACATCATGCTGAGACACAGCAGTCAAGGCTCTACCTAGAGTTATTTTTAGTAACTCCTTTCCCCAAAAGGAGCATAATACCATCACTAATGGAAACTTTCTAGTGCACAAGCTTTAATCCGACTGAATTCTGTGACAAGGAATCATGTGAGGACAACCATCTGTACATTATGAACTAAGGGGGCGAAGAGTCCCCACATAAACCCCAATTCATGCTGGTCACGTAGAGACCACATCCAATACTGCCTTCTGCTCTTTCTCACTGTCATGGTAGTGTAAACAAGCCACGAAACTGGGCCTTGAAAGGTGAACCTGGGACTAGCGGTCCTATGCAGCCATGACCATCATCTATATCTGTATCTCTAAGCATCACAGATGTAGCGGAGATACTCGACAGCACAGGACCTTCAAGAAGTCCGAAGTAAACCTGAACAAGATGAACTTAAAGGTCAACTGCGATCAAAAAGTATGGCGTGCAGTTCAACGCTGGAAAGTTAAAATTACATATGCAAAACCAGTGAAATTACCAGCTAGTTATTGTTTACATCATGTCAGACATTAGTAGTCAGGTTAAGGAGTTAAAAATGAACAGGAGAGAAAACACAAAGAAGTACACTCAGATTTCAAGCAAGGGGAAAAGTAGAGGACGAAAGGAGGAGGAGAAAAGCGCAGCGGAGGACAGAGGAAGCATCCCATTACTGCAGCGAGAGAGAGAGAGAGAGAGAGAGAGAGAGAGAGAGAGAGAGAGAGAGAGAGAGAGAGAGAGAGAGAGAGAGAGAGAGAGAGAGAGAGAGAGAGAGAGAGAGAGCTTTACTGTCTGATTGCAGTCGCAAGTCATACTTACCCCATGCCCTTCATATGCTGTGCCGGAGGAGGACATCTCGAAAGTCTCCATAAGTGTCTTTATTCCACAGGCTCTGTCCCAAGAGGAGACAAAAGGCTGTGTGGGATCTAGGCGATCCGCCGCTGTGTTCAAAGCTCCGAGCCGAGGGGAGCGCGATCACCTAACGCCCCCCCCCCCTCCGAACCCTCCCCCTTCAACTAGCCCATCTTCTTCAGCCACCCCCCTCCCCCCTTTCCTAAACACACAACCCCCTCCCATTCCTCCCCTGTCCGAGTCCCGTGAAGCCGCCTAGAGCCTGGAGTTGGCCTCTGCCTGGCAACCCTACTGTTTGTCTTTCAGCTGACCCCTGGCTCTGCGAGTGACCGGAAAAACAGGCGAGAAAGTGAGGGAGAGGTGGAGAAAAAGGGAAGGATGAAAAGAAACAAAAGTGTGAGAGCAATGCAGAGCTGTAGAACAAGTCGGAACAAAAATCTCCTGACTGCTTTCCCTTTAACACTCGAGTGTAATCAATCTAGCTTGCTAAACGATACTCTAAGCCTGCCTATCTCTACGATCCCACCCCCTCGGTGGATTCTTCAAATGAGCCCGAGTCAGTCTCTGCCGCTATTGGCCGACACATCCGTCACTCCCCTCCTCCCTGCTGACCCTCTCAACTCCGCCCCCTTTCACAGACACTCAACTTCCTGTTTTAAGTTACCTTGAGCAGCAGGATAGGGGTCAGGGAACGAAAAGAACGAGAGAGAAAAAAAAAACACCAGACAAAAGCAGCAGAAAGTTGAATAAAGGACGCGGGGAGAGCGGATGATCGCCTCGGATTGTGAGCCTTGGAAAATCTGTCCCCTGCAGATCGTCTTCTCTACTGTGGCTGGACGGAGCCGGACTGAACAACTGACTTCTCAAACAACTGTCCCTTGCTTATTTACAATGTCAAACTAAATGTCTCTAACGCCCGCCCCTCGGAGGAGAGCAGTGGCTGGGCATGCGATGATGCAAATGAGCCCACGGACAGTGATTGGCCCAATGCGATCTCAAAGAGGATGCCGCATGCTATAGCCGCATGATTTAAAGTGGAAAGTCACTCAGGTCAGACTTGCAGTCTCATTTGAGTGCAGGGACATGCATGCAGTGCAGCACATTCAACCTAAACTCGACGTTAGTCGCGTCATAAAGAAATATAAAGTTGACCTGAAGGGTCATGTTAAAGGGTTGTGTATGTGTAACCATACAGCACAATCTCATCATGTGACCAAAAATAATGCAAGCTAGGCAACTATCATGCTATTACAGTGACTTATTTGTTCATTTTTCTTTTGGTTATTCCTTCAAAAACAAGACTAATGGTAAAGAACAGTCACATTTACAGCTTTTTCAGCGTGTGAAACAGTCATTTCAATATGAATCCACTTAATATTGAATGTCACATGTGAGCAAAAGATCTCCTCGGTGCTTCAGATATTGGTCATATGAATTCACCACTTTGACCGACAGAAAGCTGCTTGGTTAGAAAGTTTTGTAGGCTGTGCTTGACACATTGCTACACTTTTAATAATTTTACTAATGTGACCGCACCTTAACTTGCGGTTCTTTTGCATTGTACAGCATCACTTGATTCTGACTGGTCTCTTTATTTCCAGAAACTTCATGCCCCCACATGCAAACCGGCCTACACATCCTCCAATTCACCATAGTCTTGCCTCTTTTAATTACGTGAGACATGAAAATCAGAATGTGGGCAAAACCTCACTCTGTATAGATGAAAGCCAATGCAACAACTCAAACTGCAGCAACACAATCCTTCCTCTATGTTGTTGTTGTTGAAATACATCTAGAAGGCAGGTAAATTATTTACAGCAACCGTGCTGAAAGATTATGGCAACAGTTGCCATGAATGCCATTATGTTCTTGTAAAATCAAGGTCAATGAGGAATAAATTTGATTGTAAAGCTGCCTTGATAGGCTCAATGATGAATCACTTGATATGTAAATAGTGAGTTCATGTGCCAGCCAGAAATTGACCTCCATTTAACCTGGTACATTAAAAACATGTCAGTTACGTCTTAAATTACAGCGATTGCTAAATATCATAATTAATGCGTTCGTATTTTACTTTATTTTTCTATTCGCATACAGTAGAAAAACAATTAGAAGCGTATTCATATCTGCACTATACGATGACACCAGACGCACATTCTACAAAATGAAAATACACAGAATAAATTCCATCACGAATCAATCATATACACTGAAAATTACATTTCCTTCACATCTGATAAATAGAAATATGCAGGACATGGCCGCAATAACAGTTGTAAATTCCGTTAACGAAGTCGACAAAGCATTTGCAGGCTACCGGGAGACATGCTAAACGAAACCATACAAACAATCAGTATATATGTGTGTATAACATTGTTCTGGATGAAACCCATAGTGACCAATTTAAATTTTATTGTGAGGATAATTTACATCTCCAAATATCTACGTTACAGTCGACAAGATTGTATGGACAGATAATGATTATTAAAAGAGCGGCATAAATGTAGGAGACATTGCTCGCTACGTTAGCAGGCCGCATCGACTGTGACTCTCGACAAATTAGGAGAAGTGAAATAATGATGGTTTTCGAAGGCTTTGAGCGAGTTTTCCTAAAATATTTGTAAAGCGGTGTAAAGACAGTCTAACCAATAAAGACTACGTTTGGATCTGTCCTTCAGACCAATCAAACCTCGGACTAGATTCCACCAATCAAGGTTTCTAGGGGTTCTGGTAGTTAAGAAACTGCCACCATTTAGGCTCAAAATGAACCCGTGAGCCAATAGAAGTCACTTACACTCGAGAGCCAAAATGGCGACTAATGTCCAACAGTTTCCTGACCGCCTCCATTCCCTTCCACTAGCCACCAATAAGCGCTTCAGAGAGCGAGGAGGGAAATGGCGCCTATGTTCATCCTCCAAAACAATCGTCCATTGGATGAAAACTTTTATTGGACCACGAGCTCAAACGACACCCGCTTTATCGAATCTGAGCGGTAGATAGCAAGCGAACAGTAACGCAGCAAAGTGTTTAATTTTTATACTCACTTTAGGCGATGAAATCGTAGTGTAGTCCGGTTCGTCGTAATATTTAATTTATTTCAGGCTCTTACAGCAACCAAGATGGCCGACGATTTGACAACTTTTTTTTAAAACCGGAAGAAGTGCTACGTTTGCTGTGACGTACTCGACGTTGGCGCCATTGAATGTGAATGTTCCTCGGTTCAGCGTCAGAGGTTGATCTGGCCTGCACATCCCATGTATGCGTTTGCTTCAGATATAACTTTTATAGCTGCTGTCACTTTAATTATAAGCATTTCTCCCCTGGAATGAAAAAAACAGCTTCTTCTCTATTTCATTATTTTGAAACAGAAAAGAATGTGTACATATATGTGTGTAATTTGTGTAGTACATATAAGATCACACCCTAACCCTATTGATGGGGAAAAATACCCTTGTACTAAGAACAAAGTTAACAGATAAAAAACTATCTTCATTATAAATCAATATTATAACTGAATCCAGTTTTATATTAGCTGTTCAAACACACAAAAAAAAGACATATGTGATGTCTGAAGAAATAATACACAAAAATTACCTTGATTTACAAAGTTTTGGCACTTCAGCACTGTTTGAAATCAGGGCACTAAAACCATGGTTATATCTTAGCCTATACAACCAATGTTCATTTAATAAAAAATAAAATATTGATTCAAAAAGAGTGGGTTGAACGGTTTATTTTTTTTTAAATCAACATATTTCTTATCAAACCATTTGAACTAAACATTACAATTTCACAATAGACAAACCAAATTGAAAAGACAATAGAAACTAGGCTACAAATCTTTACATGATAAACTGAAAAGTAGTTGAAAAATAGCAGAAAACAGTATTCAATTTACTGGAACATCAATCACTGTAGGCTATTGTTAAGCTAAAACCATATCACATCATGAAGTATCAGACTCATCAATTTATCTACGAGCCACAAGCTCCAGAAGAGTTGAGGCGATCTTGTCAAGACTGGTGGAGGTGCTCGCTTCTGGAGGTGGTGAGGATGATGGCTGGAACGGGTCGTACGGTTCATCGCCAGCTTGACTGTCATTCTGATGGGACCTGTGCTGTCCTCTCCCAAAATGCATCCTTGCTTCTTCTTTAAGAGAAGTTGGTGGGAAGTTACCAGGAGGCTTGCCAAAGCTCTCTGAAAACAATAATCAGGAAGAATCAAACAGGAGATCATGACGAATGAAGGCGCTATACAGGAAAAAAAAATTACTAGTTCAAAAAGTGGGGGGAAAATTCTTAGAAACACTGTAAATACTATAATCTGCTCCTCAGGAAGACTAGTTTGCCCTATGATAACTGGGTGTTAGTTTACCTTGAAAACCTCTCTCAACACCCGGAGGGCCTCTGCCCTCAAAATGCTCAAATGAACGGCTTCTTTCAGAATCCAAATTTCCAAAGCCTCTGTAATCGTCATCATAATATCTTGTCTCTTGAGTTCTTCTTGGAGCTTCTTCTCTGGAAGTTCTTGAATATTCTTCGTAATGTTGTTCCTTTTCCCTAGGATCATCATCATATGGTCTCCTCTCTGGAAGACCTTTAGGATTCTCTTGTAACCTTGACTTTTGAAATCCTCGGGGATCATCAGCGTACGGCCTTGCTTCTTGAAGACCACTGGGATAACCCTCAAATCGGTTTGGCTCCTTGTAATCATCTTCATAATATCTGGTCTCCCTATGACCCCTGGGGTCATCCTCACTTTGTCGGACCTCTCGAAAATCTCTAGGGTCATCACCATATTGTCTGGATTCTTGGAAACTTCTGGGATCGTTTTCATATTGTCTGATCTCTTGGAAACCCCTGTTTTCTGAATACATGCCATCTGGATCATCCCTTGGGTCTTTATATGCATCTCTGCGCTGCTCCGTCTGCTTTACCCCTCTGTGATCACTGACAGATTGTGAAGATGGGCCCTTTAGATGAAAGACAACACAAAGATAATTATTTAGACCAAATTAAATGAGAATGATTCTTAAAAGATAACACTGTGCTTACCCCAGCTGTTCCGGATTTTTTTGCTTGGAACTCTTTCAAAACTGTGCACAACTTTTCTTTAAGAAATCTGGCGTCATCCATATTTTCAATCTGGATGTCACTCTGTAATTTGAAAAGAATATGTTCAAATGAAAACTCCAGTCTATCAAGTAAATAATTGTTTTCATGTTGGTCAAATATTCTGCACTCACAAGTATGTCCAGAACGTTTTCATGTTTTGGATCAAGATGGGATACACTTCCAGGGTCCACAAATTGGTTATTGAATGACTGTATAGAGATGAACACAAAAAACAACAACATGAGCATTCCGACGAACACCAAGTACAATTACATACACAGTTAGAGCGAGTTTCAAGCTACAGTCTGTCAAAGGATATACAGTGTGACAAAATGTTTGGTTGAATATTTGAAATATACGTTTGCATGTACAAAGACAGTAGAAGCCAATTGTTGTATGATTAATATGTATACAGTACATGCTGGACAAGGACAAGCACAAGCTACAAATCACTATCTATTTCTGTCAAGGTGCAAAAAAGCACAATTTCACAAACAAAAAAGATCCATTGACTATCAATAGTGTAGTGGTGTATGAAGCACAGTTCACACAGAAGTCCCTTTCAAACCGAGCATCTTTCTGTTGGTCAACTTGACAAATTTACGTGAACCTGTTCCGAAATTCCCATTCACATAGATTCCTATTGAAACAACTGAAATTCGACCGTGAAAATTCACTGAATAGCAGTAAATATTACCACACCATTAGTCGGACTTCACAAAAGCAGACCTTTGTATACATATTTTAACAAGACAAAGTTATTGCTTTTTAGTCTAACTAAAATCAAACTTTAACTGCATGTAAATGCACTTTGAAACTTTGCCCGAAGTATCACCAAGGGGCTCTACACATGAACTCGAGCATTGAGAACATTGTTCGTGTACACAGAGTTTACTAAAAAGAAAGATTTTGAACAACTCACTGTGTTTCCGTCCGCCGGCATTTTGTCAGTCAAAAATAGTCAATCTCCGTAACAGGGAGGAGAGTAAAGATGGAAAGCTCCTAAAGCTTAGTTCAATATAAATTCACGGATAATTTGTTGTTGTGTCGTGAAAATCAATATTGACATTGTATTTGAAACAGGATCCTCATAAAAAAAGCAATACTAAAATTCAGAGTCAGTTCATTCACATTCAGAGATCGACTATTTTTGACTGTCAAAATACCGGCGGAACGGAAAATTCTTTCTTTTTAGTAAACTCTGTGTACACAAACAATGTTCTCAATGCTCGAGTTCATGTGTAGAGCCCCTGGTGATACTTCAAGCAAAGTTTCATGTTGTGTCGAACCTTCTTAGTGTTTTAAAAATAGCGATTTTTAATGCTATCATAGAAGTGCCCCAAGCACTCCCATTCAAACTTACAGTCAAACTTAAGTGTCGTTTCCATTCTAATTATGCTTTTAAACGAAAGTTTGCCTCGGGTAGATTTACAAAAAGACCCTAGGTTGCATTTTGGCGAGAGTTACCCTTTAAAACAAGTTTTCTTAAATTCTCAATATACTTGTTTTTGTGTGTAAACCCAAAGGTTTAGTGGCTTTGCAGTTTTACCGGAGGTGGATGTTTTGCTCTGAACTGTGCTCCTCTTGACTTCTCTTTTTGGATGTTTTTTTTGGAATGTCTAAAATAAGAATTGTAAAAAAACAAAACAAAATACAATCAAAGACAACCAATGCAAATGGGTGTAAAAATACTAATAATTGCATCAAATTTCATAACATTACGCAACAAAGTGTATGATTTTCTGAATGTGACTTTATGAAATGATCCAACAAGCTACCTCATATGTGCGAGTGCTATTTCCTCTGTGGTTGCATCAGAGAATCTGCTCTTCTTTTTCTTTTTAGCTGGAACAGCTTCCTGTGTATATGCTCTTGGATCTCTGGGCTCAAGCATGTGGGGGTAACCTTGCATCTCATTAGCTTTGTCCCAAGTCCCTCTGTGCAACTCTCTGACAGTCCCTCTTCTCTCCTCATCATGAAAACTTTTTCCATGCATTGGCATGGGATTTGTGGCAAGTTTTTCCTCTTCATAAGTTGCGTATCGCCTATATTCCATTGGCTCAGCCTGATATTCAGATTCTCCAGGGCGCTGGATTCGGAGGTCTTTGTCATTAAATCGGTTTCTTGGCATGCCTTCATTATAAACTTTCTCTTGGACATCTATAGACACAAGTCTATCACCTCTTGAGAACTGTCCTTGGCCAAGATGGTCTTCATAGTCTTCTCGAAGTCTCCTTGGACCCTGGTCTGCATAGGGCCTAGTATGCATTTCTCTTTCAGCTCTTTCAGTATAATTATCCCCTCGTAAGCCTCTTCCTCGAATGTCGGCTTCTTCATATGGTTGTTGATGTCGGTTTCCTTCTGGATAGGATTGCTGGTGGACTGCATCATCTGGATTAGGTCTATCATAATGGTCATACTTTTCGCCAGTATAATATGGTCCTCCCTGTTCTTCTAAGTACGTCTGTTTATGAATATTATCTTCTGCCAAAGGTGACTCCATAATAGAGTCTCGCCCATAGTAGGGTTGTTCATGAACACTGGACTGTAAATCTCTTCCTGTAAGGTACAAAATTTTGTTTACAATTTGACACAAACTGGAATTCTGTATAAAATTTAAAAAAAAAAGCAGCTGTGGTTTAAAAAGTCAAAATTTCACCTTGGAAATTTAGAAATTGGTCTCTTCTGAGTGGCTGAAATGAAATTACAGCTGAATAGTAATTCATATTTCTAGATGTTTAATGTAAACTATTAAAAATAATTCATTTTATAAGCAACGAAGATGTTAATACCACTGGCGTTCCCCATCCCTCCTGCTTTTCGACTACTGCAGCTTTCGCTCTGGCAACGAGACCTGGTTGTTTCTGTGCGCTGTCATGCCATGTCACCAAATCTGGCCTTTTCAGTTCCTGATAAGACAGATCTAATGTAACCCCTTTATTTTACTCTGAACAGAATAAGGGTAAAAGCAAAATGAGGAAAAATGCCACCATACCAAGTATTTTTGCCGGTGCTTGCGTCCAACGACATGGGCCACCATACTAAAAAGGTCCATATCAACGTTACACAATCGGCACTTGTATTTTAACACGCCTTTGCCATCATCAGTGACATGATCTGGGATCTGTCTCAGGGAGCCGAGACCTGAACAAAGAAAAGAGATAGAGGAAGCAGTTTAATTAAATTGTAAAATATGGAATAGTTCACCTAATAATAAACATTTCTCTAACCTCATTTCATATGATTGGTTTTCTTCAGCAGAATAATTTTGAAAAATGTCTCAGTATTTGTTTTTGACCATATAATGAAAGTCAATGGGAACCAAATTCCAGTGTTATTTTGGACCCCATTCACTTCCATTGTATGGATGAAAAGAGCTCCAAAACATTTTCCAAAATATCTTCTTTCGTGTTTTACAAAAGAAAGAAAACCATACAGAGTTGTAAAGACATGAGGTGAGAAAATGATGACTAAACTTTCATTATAGGGTGAACTATCCCTTTAAGACTCATCGTGATTTCAATGGTATCCTAACCATTAAAGTCATCTTACCAATAAAGTCATCTTACCAATAATGGGCTCATCAAGTTTCAGGTATTTCAAATAGTCTATGATATCTGTCCATTCCGGCAGTGGAGGTTGTCTCGGAATCTTTCCTATAAGGACAGAATAAGCTCATAAAACATGTTCATTTCAAAAGGTTACAAATATACAAAAAACATAGTCCTATGTCTGAAAGTTCATACAATTCTTCTACTGCAGCAGAATCTTCCAAGTAACACAAAATGTCTGAAATATGCCCACCCCGTTCAAAAAGGTGCATTTTCAAGCATTATGCTTTTTTATAAGCAGTTTGTACCAGAGGAACACAAATTTGAATGAAATTTGATGAAGATTGATGAAGATCCCTCCGAAATGTTGATGTTTGCTTCAAAATTGTTTCCATTTGACCTACTATCAAACAGTAAAAGAAAGTTCATTTTCATGAACACCATTTCTGGTTAAGTAGAAGCTGATTTAGACTCGAAGCCTCTTTTCAGGTAAAAAAAAAAAAAAATTCTTGTTATCCTTCTTACCAATATTTAAAGGACATTCCCATAGATTTCTGCTGAAACGTCACATTTCATGAAAATCCAGGGGAGGCCGTCTAATGTTCAGCAATCAAAAAAAACTGGTCTCAAATTGCTAAGTAATGCTGAAGCATTACTTAATTGTGCCATCCACTCAAGGATCCATATGGTATCTCAGATCTCTAGAATCTAAGAAGCTTTGGGCAACATCCTTCAACATCAAAGTCAGTAACTTCACAGAGAAGTCATGCTGAAAAGCATCTTTACGCAGTGCAAGAAACAGGTTTTGCACAGGTGTTGAGCTGGTACAACCGTTGTACTAGCTTTCTCACATCCCTATGGCAAAACAGTATTCCCAGGATTGAGATCAGTCTGAAAGATGCTGTAGAAATCCAAACTTATGCACCTGGGAATCTGTCCATACACTTAATATGTATGACATACTTGCTTCTCTAGTTCTCAATTTGGTAATCCCAGATATAAAGGGGACACTATGAAAGTGAAATAAAAAAGTAAGAAAATCTGCTGAGCACACTGAAAGCATTGTGCTATTTACAGTATGTATACTGTATTTTAGGGTGTGGGGAAATGTACAAATTCATCCCACATTGCACATTTAAATAAATATGGTGGGAAAAAAAATTACTGGATGGCATGAACAATGAGGCAAACCGATGAATTCATTGTTCAGATGTAGTTCTTATGTCACCATTGCAAAGTTGCTCTGTTTATTGAAAATTATTTATCTGTGCACATAATTGTTTTTTAAATGTGCATTTGTAATCTTTAAATAGAAAACCGGCCCCCTCACAGCGACATTGCACTGATGTACTTGTCGTCAGAGAAGAAAAGGCTGGCCAATAAGGCTGTCCAACAGCCAGACGAGTCTCAATCCTTCCCCTCCAGCAACATGTCACTCGCATGAAATGTTTGCAATTAGCAAACGACAACGGTCCAATCAATTCTTGATAGACAAACTCAAGTCCCGTCCTGCCCTACATTTTTTTCCTCATTCGAGAAGCCGTTTCACTAGGATATACATCGCAAATTCCGTTTCATGCCTTACACCTAAAGCCAAATAAAGTCACCCGTGTCCCCCCTACATTCCTGAAATAGAGTCACATCTTATTCTATTCCTGTTTCTTGAAAATCCCATGGTTTCACTACATCCATAAAAATCCACGTATGCATTTCTCATCTCAGTTCTGTGTGATTCCAACAGGATTCTGTTTCTTCTTATTCTTCAAATCCACAGCTGACTGCCAACAAAACTATATCAGCTAGGTCTTCATATTACTTCAGAAAAAATAAAAACATTTCTTGTGATGATTCCTATCATCAGTGGTGAATCCTGTGAGTTTGACGACCATATATTTTGATGGCAGAAGGAGATCTTCCTCAATGGAAACCCTACCTGACCTATGGAATGATACCTGACAATTTGAATACTTACAAACTCCTTGAGATTTCTGTTGAATTTCCTGATAGGATACAGAATTGTGCTTCTAAGCACATTAAAATGTCAATATATCCTCAAAAACAATTACAAATAAATTAAATTCACTTTGGGTGTGTTCACACTTGTAGTTCAGTTTCTGGTGCCTCCAAAAAAGAAAGCTATACATTTAGTCCTGGTTCGCTTTGCGTTCACACTGTCATTTTTAACACTGGACTTAAAGCTATAAAACAAAAGGCATAAGGATAAGGTCTGATTGGATTGGACAGCTTTTATGACAAGGAGACGTGGATCCAATGCCTGTACTGAACTGTAATGGACAACATCGTGACTATGACGAGAAGAACCAAGTATGCTTGAGCATTCTGTCCTTTTTAGGGTCGCATCTTGTGAAATTACATCCAGTTTTTGGATCTTTTAGATGTGTTTGGTCCATGTTGTGTTCATATTTGAGTTGAACTGCACCTGATAATGTGGTTCACGGTCCGCCTGTTTGGTGGCACCAGGTTTCAGATGGCAGCGTTCACATTTATTTAAATGAACCGCACTAACAGAGTTAGTTGTAATCAAACCAAACCTGCCAAGTGCCAAGTGTGAAAACACCCTTAGTATAATCTTATTACACTGATTCCAACTCTGTCTGAACAAAACGTGATTTTTTACTGCACACAATAGGGAAACTATAAGCAAAAAAAGATTCTATCACAAAGTTGTGATTTTTACTACTTACCCTGTGAAGCATAGGACTCCTCTTTCTTTGAAGAGATAAACAGTGGAGGAAAAACAGGGACAGATGATTATACGTTTTACTTATGATCACTTCATAGGAGTTACTTGCAATACTGAAATAAAGTAAACAAAAGTTAATAATGACAAAGCAACAAAGAGTGTTGAGATAGTTGATGGTCCAGACCCCAAAAGGGGGAGACCTTCTTTCATCACTGGGCTCTTGATTAAGGCACTTAACCCCAGGAGCTCTATGGGACCAGTATTGTGCATCACTCTGAAGAAAAGGTTAAGGTTGAAGAATCAAAAGTATGGACATCATAATGTGTGTGGCATAAGGAATCCAAATTTTCCAGAAGCAATCCACAAGGTTGGGTTTCACTTATTCATGCGATGAAATAATTAGGAATTTCACAAAGTTGAAGAGTAATGTGCCACAAAAGTGTAAAAGCACAAGAGTTCTGAACAGTCCAGTGAGAATGCACTTAATACAAGTCATTCAAAGACTGGAAAAAAACATGAAAGTGTGTCCTTGGATGTATGCGATATTTATTCAGGCAGAACCTGTGTTATTTAATAAAAAAATGAAATTTCTAAGTGAAATAACAGAGTAAATTTTTGGATTACCTACAATCCAGTAGGTAAAATTCTTTCTGTTCAGAACCCAAAGAATCGATAGTGACAGCATGTGGAAGTTATAACATACAGAAAAGAAATTATGCTGGAAGAATTTATGGTCAGAATTTCCATTTGTAGTAAGTAAGTTCCAAAAGTAGTAAGTATTAGTACTATAGTACTATTTCCCAGGCACAAATAAAATGTATTTGTGCTCGAAGATTGCTTGTTGCTACAAATTGCCTCAAACAAAACCTTTGAGTAACTTTCAAATATTAAAATTTGTCACGAATGTCACAAACTTTGGAAAAATAAAGCAACAAGTTCTTCCTTGTGAACATTCTTTGCTGCAACCTGTGCAGTCTGACTCTCGCATCGCGGCCGGTCAAACAGACTGGAACTCGCAGATTTTCATAACTCTTGCCATTTTAGTATGCAACATGCATCCAATGGTCATTAAGCAGTCTTGAAAAGAAGCACGTCATCACCAACAACCGCACTGGCCGTCGTCTGACAAACTACAGCACAATTTTGTGCCGATGAATACTATTTGAAGTAGTTTGAGGATGCCCTCAGACTACAAGAATAAACAAATGTTTTAGTGCTCCTGAATCTTCTCAAACATACAGAAGTGTACAAGAATATATTGTTTCAAGCAGCACCATCCATTCAGGAGACTGAAGATCCACGTGATCGAAACCCTTGTTAAAGCAGAAAGATAAACATATAAAATGGTAGAGTGTATTTGGTCTTCAAATTGTTATGTAACTGGCATCTCAGTGTCTCAGGATGTTTTCACACTTGAATCCTTTTTAAAAGAAGCAGAAGTGGACCAAGAAAGTGTCCTTGAAAGAGGACGCTGGGGTCTCTGACGTCTTTGTGGTCATACTGTTGCTTATAGTAAAGATATAGAAATGTCATCGAACAAACTAGCAAAATAGTCCAGTGTCCACACAACTCATCCTAATCTGCTTTAAAGAAGAATGAGTAGTTTTTGGGACTGGTAAAGCAATGCAGAATAACCCATATACAAGGTCATAAACCTGTAAACAGTTAGCCCAGAAATCTAGACGCACCCTAGCGGCAGCAAATTTTATTTTGCAGCCAGTGTCGTCTAGCAACTCTCCGTTGGCTTGCGAGCTGGAAAAACCAAACTCTAGTCAGGCCTATCACATCGTGTATAGAGTCGGTGGGCGGGCTTAACATAATGACGGCAGAGTTGTGACGGTTCCGTGTGAACTCCCTGCTACTTGAAAACAAAGAAGATGGCCGAACAGCGGTCTTTCGAATCGGCTTTGGCCATGACTCTGGAAGACTTGGAGTTAAGCTTTTCTTTGAGAAAAGAACAAAGAACGGCACTGAAGTCATTCTTGAAAAAGGAAAATGTGTTCGGAGTTTTGCCGACTGGATACGGCAAAAGTTTAATCTATTAATCAACGCTCTGGTTGGTTGTAGCGCTATCCTATTGCATGCAGAGGGGATATGAAAGACAACCGTTTATCCCGCCCCTTGAATTGAGCCCTGCCAATGGTGTGTTCCCAGACCCAACATCTTGATGTGGGTCTGGTTTGTCAGACTAGTAAACAGTGTCCGAGACAAAGGAAATTAACAGGCAAAATGTTGTTCCCTGGTTGATCTCTAATCCTTAGAAGTCCTAAAGTTGAATGAAGCAGAAAAGTGAATAAAACAAAAAAAAAAACAATCAAGTATTATTGTATAAAACTACTTAAAAACATTATTAATAATACTTACATAAAAACAGAAATACTAGTGCTATGTAGCCTAAACACAAAATTTTACATTAAAATACAGAGAAAAAACAGCAGCCATTACTCCAGTCTTCAGTGTCACATGATCCTTAGGAAATCATTTTAAATATTCTAAATTTGGTGGTCAATTATTGATATTCCTTCAGACACTATACTAGATTTTCTCTCCTTACCTTCAAATGTTGCAGTGTAGTCACGTGGATTTTGTAATGTGTTTCGCCCCTTATTCTTTTATCGCAGATCTGAGGAACGAAAGTGATCAATATTACTTGTCTATAATCAAGTCACATCAATGCATTTACACAGAGTTATAATAAACAGGATGAACATTACTATCTGTTTTTGTGCACTACGGTCAAAATAAGACGGATTTACCATGCAATCAATGAAGGTGTTGGCCTGGTCATCGTCGTACACTGTCAGCAAATCAGACATCTCTGCAAACTAAAACAAGACACAATGTAGTTTTATAGGGAGCTATGCACATAATATGTTCTTAGACAGTCGTGCGAGATTAATACAGTGCAGAAAACATTACTCAATTTAGATGTATCACACATTTCATAGCACGTTTACGTAACGTTAATCAAAATTGCGACGCACCTACTGTAACGCCTCGCCCGTAAGAATTAGCGATCGATCAGCGAATTAGCGATCTGCGCTTTTAAATCACCCAACACAAACCTATTTCCTTGAACAGTGATATTAAAGTGATGTTACAAACAAAATTTAGTGAAATTCAATTTTTACGTTAGGCCACTTCTTTCATCCTTTGCTTCTTCCGTGGTGAAATTATATTTTCTGCGAAAACGTTTGTACCACCTAGTGGATGGGTGCGAATAGTTCGTAAAATAAATAAACAATAACAAAATAAACTAAGATAATTTTGTTGTTCCCAACCTGTATGACTTTTTTTCTTCTCCCGTGGAACATAAAATTCGATGTTATATCTAACTAACACTACACATAAGTTGTGTATAGAGTAAGTTAGGAACTGACAGCCTCATTCACAATAAAAAGCAAACAATGAAAGTGAATGGTGACTGAGACTCTTCTGTCTTATATATTCTTTTGTGTTCCACAGAACAAAAGTCATACAGGTATGGGACAAAACCGAGCTTGGAACAGTATTATGATGAAACCCAAAAATCAGGCTAGCTGAAGAATGCTACCCAATGCACGTAGAGTTTTACCCTATTTTTTACAGTCTATGGTTTTACCCAGCAGAGGTCGGTGTGATTCAATAAGTGTGGGCTTTATGACATTCGCCAGAGGCTATAGTGAAAATACAGTACAGTAAATCCACTGACAAACAGAAATATATCCCTCTCTGCCTCTCTTTTACAATTTAATGTAAAAGAAAGCCAAAAGATTGGGAGAATTATGAAAAACAGAGGAACTTGAAAATTAGGCTACTTATGTGTCTGCACTAATGCACACCAGGAAACCTTGTAACCTTCCTATGATCTAGGAAACTGTGCCCACCCACCTGTGATCTTTGAGTTAGATTTGACCTGCAATAAAAACACATAAAAAATGATTACAGGTCTAAAACCTCCAAGAGACCTCCTCTAGGGCTAAAATCAGGTCCCAATGAGTATCATGATAAAAAAATATATATTAATTGAATTTTGATGGGATAATTACAGTAAAAAATTGTTAGCGGATTTCGATCACTTTTGGCATTTATTTCACTGTCACATTTCATTACAAGTTATTGTTTCAGTTCACAAATAAAGAAATTGTGTATTTCAACATAAATTTACATTGTGACGTTTCACATCTGTTTCAATAATCCAATTTGGTGTTTATAGGTGTTTAGGAAAGTACTTTAGTGTTTTTGTTGCTATGTGGTCTTATAGGAGAAAATTATATAGGCCTAAAATATGCCTTTATTGAAAATGAGCCAGAAATTACCTGAAGACAATATGAGGGAAAATCATCATTATCATCAAACTTTATTACAGACACAGGGTCCAAATGTAAAAACAGACAATAAATAAAGACAAACAATAAACAGCACACACACACACACACACACACACACACACACACACACACACACACACACACACACACACACACACACACACACACACACACACACACACACACACACACACATAAGATACAATATAATGTAAAATATAATAGTGTAAAATTTGGGTGTTTATTCATTTTAAAATGTAGGTGTTCGCTCATTTTTGGGTGTTCATTCAATGTTACAGTAACAACTTTCATTTCAGGTTTGAGATAATCAATTCCAAGAAGAAATTTTTGCACATCAAAACACATTTCTATGAATATATGATCTTTTATGAAGAGTCTTTGAAGTGCCAAGGAAAATTGGATGTTTCGAATTCCATCATATTCTAAAAAAAAAAAAAAAAAAAATCATTATGGGGCCCCTGAGGACCCAGTTAAGGTCACTGGAAAGGGAAAAGGCTGCTTTTTCTGAAGCAAACTCCCGCCCCCGGCAGTCTTCCCTGACTCCAGTCTCTCTCAGCTACACTCGGGAGAGCCGCCGGCCGGCGCTATTAGTAATTTGTGTTATCCAAGATGGAGGAGGTTTTGTGATGTTCCCCAGCAGTCAGAAGTGATCCTTTCCCGTCCGTGTCAGATCATTCCTCAGACACAGGGGCGGACATATTTTCTAAATCCCTCTGCCTGTGGGGAAAATAAAGAGCAACTTTAGATTTGGATATTAGTTTTTTGTGTTTTTCGCCACAGCCATGAGCTCGGGGGAAGGGGCCGAGGAGGCGGCTAAGGACGCGGCCGATATAGCGACGTTCTTCAAATCTGGTAAGCCCGAAAGTCGCGAGGCTGCGGGACATTGTTCGGATGGGGAGGTTGGGTCGCACTGGGCATTTGCAGTCGTTTTTCTACCATATACAATGCATTAAGTGCAAACATCTCTATAATATTGGTTTTGACAACCAGCGTTAGGTTGAAAATGTGGTTTATGACAATATCAGTTGGTTGTGTCGTTAGCTCGAGTCATTTGTGCCCGTTGGTTTAAGATTTTAGCAGAATAATTACAGAAATCACTATCACATCCTATGGATTTTAACTGCTTTGTCAGTAAAATATCGTTATGTTCAATTTATGTGGGTCAGTCGTGCAACATATGGGCTTGTGGGTGGAAATATAAGGTTAGCATAGTGTTGTGCAGGCCACATGAATAAATAATTTCAGTTATACTTCCAAATACACAGATTTTACCAACAAAACCCCTTTTAGTCTATTATCATCTCCATACTCTTTTTATCTTGATTTGGAGGCAGCCATAGGAAATGAAGTAAATTCAAAGTGTCAGTCCCTTTATGCTACTTTTTAATGACCCATTTCTGAACGGATAAATACAATACCGTTATTTATAAACACAAGACTATCAGTTAGTCAGACAATCAGTAGTTTATGAGCGATCCGATGAATCTGAGAATCGAAGGTAGTCAGCAATGTAAACAATGACCTGGCGTGGCACTCCAACTCCCTGCTAACTCGCTAGCATGGTGTGATAGATTGAGGCGGTGAAAGAGGTTAAAAAATAATTACTACCTCAGCACTTCGTGATATGATGTCGTTATTCACGTAAAAGATAATGACAGACGCGATAGCGGTTATTTCGGCCAGATTTAGCTTGAAAACAGGATTAATCTGTAACCTGATTGACTCGTGTAGCATTTGGTTGCTAAATTAGCAAAGCTATTTTAGAAAGATTGATGACACAATTACCTTCTGTCTTGGACCAGCTTATGAAATATCATATTCATTTTAATCAAATATTAGATTGCTTTTATATTAATGATGATGTAATGTGTTTTATACAGGGATTTAATTGATAACTATATATCTGCATATAAGCATATAATCTGATGATGGTGTAAACAGGCTTGTATATCAGATTTATGACACATCTTGTTGTTCATTCTGATAGCAGGACTTTCATCTGCAAGCCCAGTTAATCATTCACAAGACTCATTTTAATGCCTCTGCATAATGCATTCAGGAAATATTCAGTCCAAGACTAGGTCACGAAGTCCTGTCCTACTGAAAACAACCATCTCAAACCAGCCTAAGCTGGTTTCAAGCTGTTTTTGGACACATTTTTGCTGGTCGTTCTGTTTGACCAGTTCATTTGCTGGTTAAACCAAATGAACACCAGCTTGGCCAGGCTGAGAGACCAGCTTATACTGGTTATAACAGTTTTTCATGTTTGGTAACCTTAAGTCTTCAAGACACTAGACAAGGGTCTAAAATGATTTATTAAGTTGTTTTTAAAGTATTATGATAAGTTACACATGTTTCAACACAAATGACATTACCCCCTTAAGATACGAGCGTAGTGGTTTTGTTTGGGTTTGGTAGAGAAACCACAATGGGAAGTACTGTATCTTGCAGATTTCACAACGGAAATCTTTGGTTGTTTCAGTAACCTCTCAAGAGACTTTTGGTTTTAAACATTTTGCTTGTTTTTAGCATGGCCACTAAGTTACTGTTAAATATTAATACCCACTTTGCAGCCTCTTGATATTTGTGTTGTGTTTGCCTATGTAAGTTAGTCCTGTATTATTTAGTTTTTGCACATATCTGTGTACCATCATGTTTGAACATGCATCAGGTCATCATAGACTCTGTCTCTAACTCCACCTCCTCACCCCTGTACTCACTAAACACCTTGACCCGGTGTTCATCATCCGTCTACGTGCCATAGAAATGAATCTTCTTGTCTGCTGTCTGATACAGCAATAATAATGTTTTCATCATTGATAGTAATAAGAAATGTCATAAGCACCAAATCAGCATGTTAGAATGATTTCTGAAGGATCATGTGACACTGAAGACTGGAGTAATGGCTGCTGGAAATGATTTTCTTTCTGTGAGTCTGAGCAGATCTTCACAATTTTCACTCTTTCACATCTGAAGTTATTTTATATATATATATATATATATATTTATTTATTTATTTATTTATTTATTTATTTATTTATTTATTTATTTATTTAACGATTCGGACAAGTTGTGCCACACTTTCTATTGACTTCATCAGTGGCTTTTTGTTGTTCTTAAGGTTTTTCTACACTCATTTATTTGAAAGTCATGAAGAAATATCCAGTAGACCAATGCACATTTTTGCGAGCAAGCAAAGCTAAGTGTACCATCTTCAAAACCAGTTATCAAACCTAATAAACACCTTTAATATCTGTACATATAAACCTCTGCGTCTTTAAGATGTTATATATCTGTATAAAATTTCAGCTTAACAAGGGCACACAGAGTAAGAGATTTTTTGCGGATGTTTGGTTTTCAGTTGTTTCTAAATCTTCTTAAATGTAGAATAAATATTAGTATGAAAATTATTGGATGAATCACAATTCGTTCATGAAAATGTTCTTATGCAGATTTCTTGACCACCTAGTGTCTGATAGTGGCCACAGCATATTAATAGGAAATATATATTTATTATTTTTCCCCCCAATTCTTTTGATTTATTCATCCAAAATTTGCCGAATTCTGTGACATTCCATGTTATACTGTAAATTCCATTTTTATAACTGTATTCTGTGATTTCGCCTTTGTTTTCTGCATTGAGGAAATCATAGTTGCCCTGTATTAAACTGGGTTTGAAGAAGACATTTTAATGTAAAGAAGAAAAAAACGACACGTCAGATGTCACATTTAATGTCCTTCACTCTTAAAAATAAAGGTACTTTATTGGCATCTGGTTCCACGAAGAACCTTTAACATTCATGGAATCTTTCCATTGCACAAAAGGTTCTTTATAGTGGAAGAAAGGTTCTTTAGATTATTTTGAAATGTTCACTCTAAGAAAATAAAAGGGTCCATGAACCAATAATGGTACTACGGCTTCACTGTGAAAACCCTTTTAAAATCCCTGTCTTTTGTTCATAGAATATTCCCTCTTATTGTTAAACTCATAGTTTTATGTTCTTTCTCTTTCCTGATTAACTTTTTTTGAACTTTGCATTGTGTGCTAAATTGCTCTTCTGTTGTTTTTGATGGTGCCTTTGTCCTTGGCTAATAGGCCCCCTGGTAGTTTTTGGAGGCCTGGCAGTGGCTCTTTTTTTCTCTCTCTAGCGTTAGATGAATTTTTCTGACACCCAGACGTCATGTGGTTTAGCATTGAGGAGTTACATTTTCTGTCGTTGACTGTTACCACCCCAGCTGGATCGTCCCTGCGTTCAGCTCGTTCACCCTAGGCTCGCTCTCTCTCTTTCTTTCTCTTTCTCCTTTTCTCCTTCTATGTCTCTGTTGTGTCACGGCCATCTATTCCCTCTCCCTGTCATCTTTTTTTCAGTTTCTTGTTCGGCTCTTCTCTCTGTCTCCATGTGTGGTAGGGAAAGGTCGTATTGACCTACATTCGCTGGGTTAGGAATGGCGCACTCGCTGCCCCCTCTGTCTCCTGGTACAGCGCAAGAAGATCCTACTTATTCAACGGTAGAGAGAGAGAGACGCCAAGACAGCTTCCGGCAGTAAATCACCCAGGGCGATGCTGGATCATCCTGACAGAAAATGAGGGACATAGTTAGTGGAAGAGAGGGCAGACGAGAAGCAGAAAAGACAGAATAAGGGCCAAAATGAGGGTGAGGGGTAAAATATGTCTAATAGAGAAACTGGGTGTGTCGACTATTGACATTAGTTCTGTTGGTAACACTTTATAATAAGGTTCGATTAGTTACCATTGGTTAAAGGGTTAGTTCACCCAAAAATGAAAATTCTGTCAGTAATTACTCACCCTCATGTTGTTCCAACCCCGTAAGACTTTCGTTCATCTTCGGGACACAAAGTAAGATATTTTTGATGAAATCTGAGAGCTGGATCACTCCTCCTGCAGGCTTATGGACACCTTAACTTGCTGGCCCAGAAAATGTATTAAAGACATCGTTAATATAGTCCAAGTGACTCCAGTGGCTCAATTTTACGAGAATACTTTTTGTGCGCAAAAACAAACAAAAATAACGACTTTATTCCACTTTTCATTTCCTTCTCTCTGGACCTCAAGTTTTTTTAACGTAGTGTAATAGCGTAGCGCGTCTGTGTTTCACGTCACCACATATCACACATGACCAGAGTCGCCCAATAGTGAGCCTACGTGGTGACGTGCAACACAGACGCGCTACGCTTAAACACTACATGAAAAGACTCGAGGTCCAGAGAGAAGGAAATGAAAAGTGGAATAAAGTCGTTATTTTTGTTTGTTTTTGCGCACAAAAAGTATTCTCGTCGCTTTTTAAACTTAAGATTGAGCCACTGGAGTCACTTGGACTATATTAACATGTCTTTAATACATTTTCTGGGCCAGCAAGTTAAGGTGTCCATAAGCCTGCAGGAGTGAGCCAGCTCTCAGATTTCATCAAAAATATCTTAATTTGTGTTCTGAAGATGAATGAAAGTCTTACGGGGTTGGAACAACATGAGGGTGAGGAATTACTGACAGAATTTTCATTTTTGGGTGAACTAACCCTTTAATGCAGTAGTTCTGGTTTGGCCATGGGACCCACATTTTCCCATGGTCATTAAGCTGTGACCCACATTTTTAGGAATTTGAAACAAGCTAATTTATTTCTCAAATGTTTAACTTGCACACAAGTATCGTCCCACTTAACTTAACATACACATAAATTGTATATGAATTGTAACACGATGAATAAACAGTATTTCCCAAACTAGTTAGTAGTTGGTATGAGCCACCACAGTCATAAAAAACATATAGTTGGTGGTATTTTAGGCGAAGGTTACAGAAACTACAGTTACCATGGTATTTACACGATACTAACTTGAACTGTTCATAAAACATGGACACCGTTCTTTATGAATAGAATGATTTTTATATTTAATGTTAGAATAGTTTCTATTCATCAGAGAGTCTCAAATGTATCATGGTTGGTTTCCACAAAAATATTCAGCACAATTGTTTTCAACATTGATAATAATAATTTCTTGAGCAGCAAATCAGCATATTAGAATGATTTCCGAAGGATCATGTGACACTGAAGACTGGAGTAATGGAGTAATCAGCCATTCTGATTGGTCAGTTACTGCATTCTGTCATCAGTTTTTTTAATGACTGCTAAACTGTATAATATTTAGTTGTCCCAGGAAATTAATTTCCCACATATTTTAATGTCTAGAGCGGTGTCAGTACAATCAATATATTGTTATTAATTTTCTAATGGTTGTGCATCGATAGTTCCAAGTAGAGATGCACCGATTGATCGGCTGGTGACCGGAATTGGCCGATTTTCACGTGATCGGCCGTAACCGGCGACCGGCCGTCAGTCTGACAAATGCCGATTTTATGCCGGTCAAATGCACTCGGGCGCCGCATGATTAACATCGCGCAACATCAGCATCACACGTGCACACAGAGCACATGTAGAAAACCTCGTGAATTACGTCCGTTCAGACCGCAAGCGCGTATTTTTTTTCGGCGTGCATGTTAATCAATGAGTGCATTCACAACGGAAGCAGGAGCAGCGCGAGCGTCAAGCAGGAGCGTCGCGAGCAGTGAAGCGCGTGTTTCGGCGCCGAGTCTATTTGCTGCACTGCTCGCGCTCAATTAAAGGGAAAGCACACTTTTGATGGAAAATAGCCTAAATAGGGTTTCACAAAAAAAGTGCCCAAAATGCACAGAATTTGCGTGTTTTAACAAGAACTGGAGTAGGCTATGTCAGAAAAGAAAACAAAGACTAATATTTATAGAAAATGTACCCATTTAAAATTGTTTTATTATTCAGTTTGTACAAGTGATTGCAATAGGCCTGTGTGTGTGTGCTTTGAGAAATATCTTTATACTGCAAGGCTATATTTATTTTATTTTGTATTTATATATTATTTTATTGCCATTCCCTGTTTTCATACAGACGTTTCGTTTGCTAAATACATATATAGGCTATATAAAATTATTGGATATTGAATGTGAAAAGGAAATGGTTTTTCCACAACACTGCACTTTAGATGTGTGTGTGAACTATGCAAATTGTAAAATGTTCTAATACAGAAATTATATAAAATAAATATTTGTGTGTGCTGTAAAGTGGTTAGAAAAAATGAAATCGGAATCGGCCAAAATCGGTATCGGCAGGTCAAACTTAATGAAAAATCGGAAATCGGAATCGGCCCAGAAAATTGTAATCGGTGCATCTCTAGTTCCAAGTCTTTCTATCACCCTGAAGGGTGATGTACATTATCCCGGCCGGATGTACCTTATCCCGCTTATTACACAGTTACTTGCCACATAAGTAAATAATTAGACATGAAATAATGACTTGATTTTGATAAAAGATATTGATTTGATATGAATCTTACCTGTCTGTTATCTTAAAATTCATTACAGTGTACAAAACAATCATCGAAAAATGGCAGCAGCTGCATTTGTATGAAAAAGAAAGAGCGAGTCCGTGATATCGGATGACATAATTAAGTAATTGTACACAAAATTTTGATTTGAGTTTTAATTTTTTTATTAGCTCACCAAACGCAAAACCTCAACGAAGAAAAAACTTTCCAAGCGTATAGCGCTGACTTCAGTTACCCGGATGAGCCTGTGTTATCAGTTTTTACCGGGGAATAACATACCGATTGACCAATCAGAATCAAGTATTCCACAGAGCAGTGTAATAAGTAGTTGTATCATGCCATGGGTTTCATTACAGCTGTTTGGCCATTGACTCTTTCATTCCCTGTAAGTGTCAGGAGGTGTAAATGTCAGAAGTGTCACGTACAAAAGGAAAGCATTGTTGTTTGAATACAATAGTATAGAAGTCCAACTTCCCTTTTTGAAAACAACTGTGGCGAAGACATGTTTGTGTATTAACCGGTCCCTGAAAAAGCACACCTGAATCCTATTTCTGTTCAAAAAGCCCCCTGACACACGGCCCAGTTCTTTCATTACAATACGTATGGGCATTGCCTGAACCATCTTAGACATTAAACGCTTGGAGGCCTAAGTCGATGCCATCCATCCTCAGAATGATCCATATCCTTTCCTTGTTTTGCAATTTGTCTTTACTCTTCCTCTGTTTATCCATGGTGACGTGAATATTAATTGACCTTACGACGGTGATTGCTTAACCACACCCTCCACTTTTCAGTGGTGGGCACTCAATGCTCTTCGGCGAGAATCGACTCGCTCGCTGATGTACCTGATGATTTTTGTGTAAATTATTTCAAATGCAGTTTATCATTGCAAAGAAAATCATAAAGCACAAGCTTTTTTTATCTGGCTATGTCAAAACACTAAATATAACGGTAGATGACAAGAGAAAATTATAAATGTAGTGAATAGGGATGGGACGGTATGAAAATTTAATATCACGATTATAGTGACCAAAATTATCGCGATTATCAATATTATCACGGTTTTGTTAAAACGAGATGAAAGTGTTCAAAAAGAGTTGATGCTCACATTGAAGACATTTCAACAAGTTTTGTATAAAACAAGCAGCTCTATGCACTTTTTAAAGCATTTCCTTCCTTATAATGACGGTCATCAATAGCAACGCATTATAACACCGCGCACATCCATTGTAACAGCCACCTAGTGTTAAAGGTGGTATCAGTGATTTCAGGCCCAAAAATATTTGTATCACGTTCATCTAATCTTTCCTAACGATCCGCTAGCTGCCCGCCCCATAAGCATGCCGTCAAAAAAACGCGTCTCTGTAGGCAGCCTGGGCTCTGAGATCTGCACACAAAAACAAATGGTTTAGCCAAACACTCAAAACCAAAACAAATAGTGTTCCAACCAATCACCGACTGGGGGAGGGTGTTGTGAGGTTTTGTGCTCGTGCACGGCTGCACGCAAAGTCAGAGCTGAAGAAAAAGCTGGCTCAAAACCTCACAACACCCTCCCCCTGTCGGTGATTGGTTGGAAAGTGTTCATGACATGAATGTGGATGTGCCTTTAAGATAACTTCTTCTATGGCGTACGCTATTGTATGCGTGCTGTTTTTATGTAAGCGCGCACGCACAGTGAGAGAGAGATTGCTCGCGCAAAGAGATGAATGCTCTACTGACCGTTGTTTTATTATAATGTGTTTACTTCCACTTTGATTTGTAGCGTGTTTTAGAGGGTTTTCTTTTCCCTTTTAACAGTCGCTCTTCGACATGTATGTGAAGAGTGTGCTTAACTGAGAGAAAACATCTATAAAAGTCTTGTGGAACTACCAGTTCATTTGCACTGTCTTGTATTCTTCATCTGGGCAGACTTCAAACTCTCTGACAGACGTTATGTATCACAATGTCGTTTCATTCAAATACAACTTGCCGTCTTGCGTCTCCGTTTTTAATTGTATTGAAAATTAATAAATCAGAGTTGATTTATTGTTTACAGAGTTTGATAATATTGTTGTGATCATCTTGTCTGAACGATTGTTTTGTACGCTGTACATAATGGATTTATATACAGGTAAGATTTAAAACATTAATCTCAATTCAATGTCCCCGTAATTATGTGGTAAAAAAAATCGGTGTAATAAGTGTATAATGAATATAAATTATTATCCCTTAAATATCACTCTTAATAGTCTTGTTTGAAAGTTCTTTTGTCTTTGGCTCAAAGCCACTTGCTGCAAACTTTTCTTTGCGGAAGCTTCACGTTTATTTCAAGTGATTGATATAAAATAGTTCAACTTAAAACAACATTTTATGGCCAGTTATTTCCCAGACGTAGTTTTGGTATTGAGGTCAAAGTTAACTTGCCTTGCGTTCGCAAGTTAACTGTTATATACCAAATACCAAAACTACATCTGGGAAATAATTGGACAATTAAAACATAATTTTTACTGCTTTTAGATTCAGGGTCAATGGTTGTAGGTTTGTTGTGAATTTGGTGGTTCATCAGTGCTTGGAGAACTGGGGTTAGAACATCTGCATCACTTTGTGTCCTCTGTAAGGGCTTTTTTGCTTTCGTCACGTTGTCCTAGTTCCTCAGTCAGCCAGCGTCAAGACCCTGAGGATTCATCCCAGTGTCTGGGCTCAGGTTTTCTCTCATCCCATTCTCTTTACTCCATACAGCCTACACATTCCCTTGTTTCAGCTAGGTTGGCGTATCGTATCACGGAACGATCTGCACCTCTCTCCTTCTCGTTTTGTTGTGATGCTCTTCCCTCTGACATGATACTTAATTTGAGAAGATTGTGTACTCCATTTATCTCCTCACAGCTCCTTAGAGATGGGGGTCAGGGAACATTGTGCTCATCCATCGCTCTTGCTCTCAGTCTGCCATTTAAGGTCCTTGCACACCGAGTCCAAAATTTTTGCATGCATTTTTTCATATTCATGATTCGATGGCTCTGAATTGTCAAAACACCATTCAAAATGCTTGCTACGGATGCTAAAAATGCAGAACATCGAATCTGATCCAAATTTTTTATGATGGACGGAAGTTTCGAAGGCACTGTGCAAACATGATTGACATAATGTGAGCTCGTATTTATTTTTTAACATGCAAAAATTTCAGAAGCGAATTTCGGACTCAGTGTGCAAGGGCCTTTAAGGTGCGTTCTCTTCTCTCCAAGGAGGTTTGAAATACCTGAAGAAAGCTATTCTTTAGAATTCCTATGAATCCCAAAACCGGTTGCTAAGCTTGCATGCATGACCCACCCCCCATTGAGTATGTGGTTGAAAAATCTGTTTTTCCAACTGGAGCTAACTGGCCCATTAATCGATTAATCGACCAGGCATATATATATATATATATATATATGTATATATATATATATATATATATATATAAACTTGTTGATGCATTGCTTTAAGGCCCTGTTTACACCTGGTGTTAAGATGCGTTTTGGTCGATTGGATCACAAGTAGAGGAGGGAGACACATACCCGTTTACACTAGGGCTGTCACTTTTATGAAAAAATCCTGTTCGATTTTTGAGACATAAGTGTTCATTGAATCGATTGTAAAATCGAAAATTGAAAAATAAAACGCCATATATGGGCAAATCCACGGACAACTAACAGGCATTAGGACGAACGTAAAGAGGGCGCGCCGCGCCTGACGCGCACAAGTCAGCAATATTTCTGATGATTTATTGGCGTGAAGTTTCGCGCACAATGACTAGTGCAACATTCTCGAAAAGCAATAAGCATAGTGGACTGCCATAGCACGCAGCATATGAAAAACATTACCTCATTCTTCAACATGGCTGTGTTTACGATTAGAAATGCCAAACAAATTTCGCCTATGTAGGCGATAGACCGTTGCCCGAATCTGTATCTGAATGCATGAGACTGTCTGAATACCGGGAAAATTCACAGTTTTGTAGTAAAAAGAGACACATTATGCAGAAGGATCATTGCTGTTGTGCGTGTTTGTCAGAGCCTGCAGTTGCAAATGACGCGCGTTCGCTGCGGGCATAACATGACGAGCTGGACGCGCTCCGAGAAAAGACCGTTAAAATCGATTCCCTATTTTCGTTTTCGAAACTTGCGTTGGTTGGTCCGATCGATTTTGCAATCGATTTTCGAACGTAAAGTGACAGCCCTAGTTTACACCTGGTGTCTCTTTTGTCCACTTTCAAACACTTCTGTCCTGATTTCTTCGAGGGAAGGGGTCTATGGTGGTGGGTAAATGGATGTTTTTTTTTTTTTCAGATCTTTCGATACAATTGTCAAAATAAGTTCACGCAATTTATGAACATATGAATTTATAACATAAGACGACAAAAAAACACACAGCGACCATCAGCTTTTGTTTCTGCTCTGACAGCCACAAGACCGGCCGAACACTGAGTGTTAGAAATCAGGAATGGTGAGAATATTGTGCTTGGTACGTTATTCGTCTTCAAACCAAACTTGGTTCTCCAGTCCAAAAAGTTTAAATCCCGTCTGGCTAGCGCGCTTCCCATAATGTTTACACATTAGGTCAGTAGACGGAGAGAAGACAGTCTTTTGTGGTAGTTTGAACACGTTTGACCAGAGCGTTTACACTACGAAAGCAATCCAGTCGAATGTGTTTTCGACTACATCTTGAAGTGGTCCAAAGTGGACAAGCTCAAAACGTTTTAGACCCGTTTACATCTATATTTAGCATCATCCACTTGTGATCCAATCGATCAAAACATGTCTTAATACCAGGTGTAAACAGGGCCCAAGAAGTGTAAGTTGCTACAAGGTGAGGACATTTCTGAGCAAATGATCATGATGGGCAACATTAGAAGCTGTGGGTTATTTACAGATGAGCTGTAAACTAAAATAATGAAGTTAAACCTTTCTCCGTTCAGCTGAACATGTTATTAATTTGTAATCTAAAAAAAGGAACAATTGTTTAGACTACAGGACTGACTATTTGTGGACCTGCATAATAATAATACCGGTGAGTCTTTCCTCTTCTTCCAGTGCTGTTCTCCTGGGGCTTGTTTTAAAACAATGCTATTATGAGCTCTAATGTCGCAGCAGACACTTGATCTCAAAGCTCAACCCTCATTTGGGGGATGTTTGTGAGTGCCTGATTGGAGGCATGAATGAATCATGTGGAAGGCCTTCATAAAATCCATAGACTTGAGTATGTGCTCATCATTTAAACATGAGGTGGGTTCCTGTCTTTGAGAGCATGACGTCTAATGCCATTAAATGCAGTGTGATTTCCACTGTTCAGATGTACTCATGTTTAAAGTAGGGATGTGCAAAGCTACGAACCCATTGCGAAATCTGTGAAATTTCTTTCGCTCTCACAATAGGAATTCGCCAAACAACAATGGCCCCACCTTCAGAACTAGTCAGGATGATCGACCAGTCGCCCACCAATACTCCCAGTAGCAGAGAGCGCTTAAGAACAATCCGGAGACAAGTCAACTGAAGTGACCGCAGTATTTGTGCTATCATAAATCCTGATTATTTCTGATCTGGGTTTTTGATCAACGATGAGGAAGATGATGCTTCATGACATCCGAAAAACAATCCTTTTAGAATTTAAAGCTCATCTTTGTATGGGTTTGATTTTCAGATGTCATGATGAAGCATCACCTTTCCCATGGCTGTTAAGGTCAAGGAACAGGTATAAGACAGAAGATGAAGAATAGTGAGAGAGAAAGGCTGTAATGGAGACTGTCAAAATAGATCAGGGAATGAGAGCAGGGGGATGGGGAGATCTTTCTTTCGCTCTCTCTTTCTTGCTCTCTCTTTCTCTGTCTGTGTCCTGGTTTTGTTTGATTGATTCCTACGTGTTTTAGTCTTTAAACAGCTTGGCCTTTCTCACTTATTTGTTGTCTTTTTTTTTTTTTGCTCCTGTAACACAATCACACTTCACTATATCAACTCACACTTGTGTAATAATATAGGATTATTAGAATAATGCCTCTGTGTTCTTTAACTGCTGTGCAGATGCTGGTTTACTTGTAGCTGCTGTTAGTAGTTGTCCAGCTATTGAGCTGATGTTTCTGGTCACAGGTGTAACTTTGTCCAGAATGATACATTGTATTTTTCTACAAACTTATTTTAGTCTACTTTTTATCATTCACACCTCTGGATTTTTTTTACTTAGTCACCATGAAATCAATTGGAATGTTGCAATATTTATCATAAATAATTTATCTGTGCACATATATATATACATATTTTTATTCATGTGCCCTCATAATCTTTTATTAAAATAACTTCCCCCTCCCTCTTGCATCATCTCTTCTCTTCTCTGATGATGTGTTTACTGGCGTGAGGGCGGGGCAACCTGTCACGCACATCAGATCGACCAATAGCAAACCACAACAATCCACAATCATCCAATCAATTCCCCACCCTTTTTCAGTTTTACGTGACAATAGGGAAGACAAGACAAATGCAACTTCTGTTTCATGCTTGAGAATTAATTATTAATTTATTGTTGCTTAACTGTGTTATCTATTCTTTCTCAAGGTTAAATTTCTCAGTTTTGCAGAGACACCTAGGCTACATGCAAGTCTTTTGATTTCCTGAGAAGTATAAACACTTTAATTACATGAAAGCTCAGTTTGTTTGAACAGATCCGCACAGCAACATTGCCTCAACCAAGGGGTGGGAATATCTGTTTGGCTGAACTGTGAGAAATGGGTGGGGAAACCGGTTTCCAAATTATTTTATCAATATTTTTGCAGTTTTGTTTATTGCCAAAAGTGGTATAGAAATGACAAACTGCAGCTTTAAGCAGTTTAACCCTTAACGCCTTTGATTTGCACTAGAACACAATGAGCACGTTTACTGCACACTAATACACTGATAACTCACAAAAATCAGCTTATTGAAATAACCCATTGCCCCGGTTTACATGCAAACCAATAACCAGTTTAAATCCACAGTAAGGACGTGTTCCTGTCACATATCACACATGCACACTTCAATAAGCCGACCGAATGCAGGTTAGTCAGGTCCCAAAATAGATAAATAGCCCTGGATAAGATGCAGTAGGCATTTTTGAGGAAAAGTACTTCAAGTGTTGTTTCTATATGATTTTTAGGTGCTGAATCCATTTCTGCCGTATAACAAGTTGTAAACATCACTGTTTTGGCATAAACAATAAAAACAAAATGGCTGCCAAAAAAAAAAGTTTTAATGCATTTGTTGCAGTTTAAACATTAAACATTAGAACTAAAACTATGCATTCTCAGAATATTTAAACATGTAAACAATGAAAAAACAACATTAACATGAAAGGGATAGTTTTTAATGGCTGCTGGAATTATGCCAAGGTACACTGGGAAGCATATATCAGTGGAAATATGCAATTATGCCCAGCCCGAAGGGGGGGACTTGGAATACACATGACCCCAGGGGGCTGCATATTGAGAATCACTGGGGTGTCCAGCTGCAGGTGGAATATTTCAAACCCAGGGGTGGCAAGGTAGCTTGCCGAGGGAAAGACACATGCTCAGAGAGGCTTACAGTGGACTACACACGTGGGGGTTGCCCAGAGGCCGTGTTAGGTGTCGCCCAGCCTGCAGATCTACATATGTCTGTTGGCGAGGCGCCATGCGCTAGAGCCCAAGAGGATGCCACACTCCGGGTGGAGCAGGCCGTCACATCAAGGGGGCATGGTCGACCTTGCTGCTGGTAAGCCAAAGCAATGGTGTCCACTATCCAGTGAGACAACCTTTGCTTGGAGAGAGCCTTTCCCTTCAGCTTCCCACCATGACAGACAAAGAGCTGGTCTGAAGTCCTGAAACAATGCATCCTGTCTATGTAAGTATGGAGGGTGCGTACTGGACAGAGCTGTGCCAAGGCTGGGTCTGCGTCCTCCAAGGGCAGCGCTTGCAGGTTCACCACCTGGTCTCGAAAGGGTGTGGTGGGAACCTTGGGCACATATCCAGGCCGGGGTCTCAGGATCACGTAAGAGTTAGCCGGTCCAAATTCCAGGCACGCTTCGTCACCCGAAAATGCCTGCAGGTCCCCTACCCTCTTGATGGAGGCCAATGCAACCAGGAGCACTGTTTTCATTGACAGGAACTTAAGCTCCACTGATTGCAGAGGCTCAAAGGGAGCACTCTGCAGGGCAGTTAAAACCACAGAGAGGTCCAAAGAGGGAACGAGAGGAGGGCGAGGAGGATTCAGTCTCCTCGCTCCTCTCAGGAAACTGATGATCAGGTCGTGCTTTCCAATGCACTTACCATCAACTGCATCATGATGTGTGGCAATGGCGGCACCATACACTTTCAGGGTGGAGGGAGACAACCTTCGCTCCAACCCTTCTTGCAAGAAGGAAAGCACGACACTGATCGGGCCTTTCGTGGGTTCTTTAAGTTTAGAAGAACACCAGTTGACAAAGAGGTTCCACTTCAACGCATAGGCATGTCTCGTGGACGATGCTCTAGTCTAGCGGAAGTGATGGTAGCCACCACCGCTGGTGGTAGGGTACTCAAACCTGCCTCGTCCCATCCAGGAACCACACATGGAGGTTTCAAAGATCGGGACGAGGGTGCCATAGGGTGCCCCGTCCCTGAGAAAGCAGGTTCTTTCTCAGAGGAATTGGCCAGGGAGGTGCTGTCGCGAAGAGTACTAGTTCTTGGAACCAGGTGCGGTTGAGCCAATACGGGGCAACCAAAATTACCTGCTCCTCGTCCTCCCTGATCTTGCGCAAAGTCTACGTAAGAAGGCTCACTGGGGGAAAACGCATACTTGCAGAGGCCCCGCGGCCAGCTGTGCGCCAGTGCATCCGTGCCGAGCGTGCCCTCGGTCAGGGAATAAAACAGGTCGCAGTGGCAAGAGTCGTGGGAGGCAAACAGATCTACCTGTGCGTCCCCGAACTGATCCCAAATCAGATGAACCGACTGGGGATGGAGTCCCCATTCTCCAGCGAGAGGCCGAAACCGAGACATATCAGCTGCACGGTTCAGGTCTCCCGGGATATAAATGGCTCGAAGCGACCTCAGATGCTTCTGACTCAATATGAGGAGGTGGCAGGCGAGTTGCGACATACGGCGGGAGCGCAGACCACCTTGTCGGTTGATGTACGCTACTGTGGCGGTATTGTCTGATCGGACTAATACGTGCTGACCCCTGAGCAACGCACAGAAGCAGTGCAGGGTGAGACGTACAGCCAGCAACTCGAGGCAATTGACATGCCAAAGGCGCTGGGGTCTTGTTCAGGAGCCTGCGGCAGCATGTCCATTGCACATGGCGCCCTAGCCCATTATGGAGGCATCTGTTGATACAACAACATGCCAGGAAACTCGTTCTATGGGCACTCCAGCCCATAGAAAACTGAGGTTCGTCCACGGGGTGAAGGTCTGAAGGCAGTCACTGGGACTCGGAGCGTGCCTTGTTGCCATGCCCACCTCGGGACTTGATCGCGAAGCCAAAGCTGAAGCGGTCTCATATGAAGCAAGACGAGCGACGTTACTGCGGCTGCGGATGCCATATGCCCCAGGAGCCTCTGAAATAGTTTCAGTGGAAACGCACTCTTGCCCTCGAACTGACGAAGGCAAATTAGCAGTGACTGCGCGCGCACGCACATGGCGACCGAGTCGATTTCCATACCGAGAAAAGAGATCCTCTGCACGGAGCAGAGTTTGCTCTTCTCCCAGTTGACTCGAAGGCCCAGACAAGCTAGGTGCCGCAGCACTAGGTCCCTGTGTTCGCAAACCTTGTCTCGAGAGTGAGCTAGGATCAGCCAGTCGTCGAGAGGAACAAGGGCTGCCTCGACAACCTTTGTGAAGACGCGAAGAGACAGGGCTAGCCCGAAAGGGGGAACCGCGCACTGGTATGCCTGCCCCTCGAATTATATATATATATATATATATATACTGGTATGCCTCATTTGCATATGTAAACATGACATTTCAGAAAACTTGTAATACAAAAAATGTCTGTCTCTATGTAAGTGAAAAACTGGAAAGGTTTTATGGTGATATCTATAACTTAAAATTTTTACCCTATCCACCTGTAGTGTTTTGGCTTTGAATAATGCACCTATTGTTTCAATGACAATTACAAGAAAATGGGACCCTTATTTCAATGTTATACGATGGATCCTTATTCAGGAGACATTGAACTTTCTAAAAATGTGGTATAACAACTTTTCCTCAAAAATGCCTACAGGGTTACACAATCTTGAAGATTCGGACCTGACTTTTGCCGGGAGAAATCGGGGTAAGAGGCAACAATCAAGCTGTGTCGATCAAGTTAAGGATTAGTTCACTTTTAAAAAAAACTTTTGCTGACAATTTACTCACCCCCATGTCATCTAAGATGTCCATGTCTTTCTTTCTTCAGTCGAAAAGAAATTAAGGTTTTTGATGAAAACATTCCAGGATTTTTCTCCATATAATGGACTTCAATGGGCCCCAAACGGTTCAAGGTCCAATGTTTCAGTGCAGCTTCAAAGGGCTTTAAACGATACCAGATGATGAATAAGGGTCTTGTCTAGTGAAACGATCGGTCATTTCAAAAATAAATAAAAAAGTTTAAGTTTTATAAGCACAAATGCTTGCCTTTCTCTGTTCTGTGATGCGCTGTTCGTGACGTCACGTAATACGCAATTACCTCGAAAAGGTCACGCTTGACGTAGGCGGAAGTACCGAGTCAGTGTTTACAAATGTGCGGAAGGAGGACCATAATACACATATTCAAATGTCTTTGTGTCAGTTTATCGTTTGAGATGCCCATTTCGTGTGCGTATCCTGGGTGTTTTAATATTAAAAAGCCCAAAAGAAAATTTTCGTCAGGACAGAAAAGCGTGACCTTTTCAACGTAATTGCGTATTACGTGACATCACGAATGCGCATCACAGAACAGAGCAAGGCGAGCATTTGTGCTTATAAAACTTAAACTTTATCTATTTTTGAAATGACCGATCGTTTCGCTAGATAAGACCCTTATTCATCTTATGGTATCATTTAAAGCCCCTTATATGGAGTAACGTTTTCATCACAAACCTTAATTTCTTTTCGACTGAAGAAAGAAAGACATGGACATTTTGGATGACAAGGGGGTGAGTAAATTATCAGCAAAAGTTTTTTTTAAAAGTGAACTAATCCTTTAATGTTTAAGGGTTAGTTCACACAAAAATGAAAATTCTGCCAGTAATTACTCACCCTCATGTTGTTCCAACCCCGTTAAGACGCCGTAAGAAGTGATGCTGGCCAATAGTGAGCCTAGAGAAATGAATAAAGAAAAGAAAATGAATAGTTGAAAAACGTTATTTTTGTTTAGTTTTTTTGCCCACAAAAAGTAGTCTCGTCACTTGATAAACTTAAGGTTGAGCCACTGTAGTCACTTGGACTATTATAACAATGTCTTTTTCAAATTTTCTGGGATGGCAGATATCGATTAGATATCGACAGATTTAATCAAAAATATGTTAATTTGTGTTTCGAAGATGAACTAAAGTCTAAAGCCTGGAACACACCAAGCCGACGGTCGGCCGTCGGGGAGTTTTTGTGCATTGGCCGACTAAGTTTTTTCAGTATGTTCCGCACCGTCGGCTGATTCGACATGTTGAATCGGCGTCGGGCCGTTGGTGAAAGAAGGAACTCTGATTGGCAGTTCAGCTTAGTGAATGAGTCAGTGCACGAGAATAATAGCAAAACAGCGGGCAAACAAGTCAAAACAGTACAGATAGAGGGCTGTTCTAATGTTACGTCATCTTACCTGAGTGTTCCTTGGCGAATATTTCAATTTTAACACGAGCGGAGTGGAATAAAGAAAGTGTTAAGCAGGATTGATATTCAAAACGGTAAGCACGCACTCCTTTTTTACGTTTTGTGTATCTGCAGCCTGCAGCGTCGGTTTCCCTTTTTGAATGCGAATATAGGTGAATATATCTGTAGAAATAGACGGTTGTCTCATTTACACGCAGGCGCAGAACGTGCATTCTAGCTGAATGTCGGCTGTAGTTCACTCGGTGTGTTCAAGTGCAGCTTTTTACCCCGACGCGAGGCGACAACACAGTCGGCTTTCATCAGCGCTAGTTTGTTGGCGTCGGCTTGGTGTGTTCCAGGCTTTATGGGGTTGGAACAACATGAGGGTGAGTAATTACTGACAGAATTTTAATTTTTGGGTGAACTAGCCTAACCCTTTAAGCCGGTCATGACCTCACTCCAGTAAAGGAAAACAGGTTAACGCATTAGCATGACCATATGCATTGTTGACTTATTACGGTAAGCATAATCAGGGTAAGAACGTGCATGTAAACGTGCTCGTGATGATGAGCGTCAGCTTGCGTCATGCCGTCTGTCTCCCAGCAGGGAATATTTACTGCATCTCTCCAGACTTCAGGGTGTCTCAGAGACCTCCAGAATTAGGCCTGTGACGAACAGCTTATTCAAGGGGAGCCGACCGGTTTTATTTGTACAGATTGTTGATTGTTTGTCTCATTTGAGTGTTTTTTTTTTTTGTGAACTTTTTTTAGTTTAGCTCGAAGTTTTCCTTTAGATGGTCCATTACATTTCACATGTTTTTCATGTAACATCTCATCAGCAGATGCATTCATAAAATGTCACTTTCATCAGCTGTTGCATGTATGATTTTGTTTGCTATACTAACCTGAGTGAATCGAAGCAGTTTATTCAATGAACCATACTTAAAAACAAATTAAGCAAACTGCTCTGTGTAACTCTTAGTTAAACTCTAGAAAATGTGCAAGTTCCTTCTTGTTTGCTTATTAACTTGTTTCGTTGAATGATGAATCCATTTTTGTAAATTATTGCAGAGTAGAAGTTATGATTTTAACTATTGTTGTCACATTGAACAGTTGTTTTATTGAAAGCCCATTTTGCCAGTGGTGAATTACCCTGTTAAAGGAACACTCCAGTTTCTCAGGAGTTTTACCATTTTTGAGTCCATTCAGCTGATCTCCGGGTCTGGCGGTAGCACTTTTAGCATAGCTTAGCATAGATCATTGAATCTGATTAGACCGTTAGCATCTCTCTCAAAAAAATGACCAAAGACTTTCGATATTTTTCCTATTTAAAACTTGACTCTTCTGTAGTTACATCGTGTACTAAGACCAACGGAAAATGAAAAGTTGCGATTTTCTAGGCCGATATGGCTAGGAACTATACTCTCATTCCTGCGTAATAATCAAGGAACTTTGCTGCCGTTCCATGGGTGCAGCGGGCGCAATGATATTACGCAGATATTAGTACACGATGTAACTACAGAAGAGTCAAGTTATCGAAACTCTTTGGTCATTTTTTTTTAGAGAGATGCTAACGGTCTAATCAGATTCAATGATCTATGCTAAGCTATGCTAAAAGTGCTAACGCCAGACCCGGAGATCTGCTGAATGGATTCGAAAACAGTAAAGCTCAACTTTTTATCTCTAGGGGAGTTGGAAAATGAGCCTATTTCCAAAAAAAGTGGAGTGTTCCTTTAAAGTGACACGTTTGTATGTAATGTAATGTAACAATAATGTGAATAAAGCAACCGCTGAAGTCGAACACCAGCAAAGAGTTCAGGCCTAGCAGAATATCAGACATCAACAAATGAAAGCACCTCAGATTTGGCGGTTGAGCTTAATCTAATTGCACCATGGGGAAATCCATCTTTTGGTGTGTGATAGGGATCAGAACGCTCTCTGTTGTGTTGGCATTGGCTCTGAACTGCTTCCCGGACCGCTCAGGGTAGTTTGTTATTTGTTCATTTCAGGGATGAGGCAGTTTGCAAGCATGCACTGATGAACGGACCCTTTTCCTCGAGCACATGATTCACGGATGAGTCTGATCGATGACTCTCCGCCCGCTGCTCTACAAGAGGAGGGTCCGATCACAATGAGTGGGCTTGTGTGGTAAAGTGGCAGGGCCGTCGACACGTGGGCTTGAATCACAGCGGCCCGCTGCTTTTGTTCATGTTTGGCTGTGAGTCGAGGGGCTTTTGGGTCTGACTAAAGTGGTAGACATGCTCAAACACACATCTGACCTTGTGAATATGTGTGTGTGTGTGTGTTTTTTTGTATTGTGTGAGTCTCTTTACGTCACTTGCTCATTTCCTGCCTGGTCCACACCAAAAGGAAAGAAGTGACCTCACAACAACCCGGTTGTTTTGTTCCTGGCATATGTTTTGCGGTTGTGTGAAAGTCTTAAAATCACTCTTTTGTTTTCTGTGAGCTACTGAATAGTTTGTGGTTGCTTCCTGCGAGTAAACGGTTCTTTGCTGGGGATTTGGAATGAAAGCGTAAAAATGATTTTTCTCCCGGGGAGTGGATTTGAACCAGGCCTTTTCCACTGTCCGCTTAGCTTATGTTTCCTTATTTGGACTGGAATAGTACACTTGATCTTATAATCGGTTGCCTTCAACGGTTTAGTTTTGGGCGCAGGGCTATGGATGTTAGTGTGTTTTTTGGCAAGTTTCTGAGTGAATTAATGAAACCAACGATTCATTTTTGCCACCTCGTGATAAATCACCCATTCAGCGAATCCGCTTTACGTTTGACGTCTTGTGCGTAAACAGACTCGTCTGTCCCATTGAAGAGCGTTTTTGATTTACTGAAGGCTATGTTGTGTGGTCTGGGTACTTATGTTAGCACGGGACACATTAAGTGTTGCAGTTGTGAGTAACCGTGTCAGGCATTGCAACTATGTCCCATGTGTTTATATTTGGACTCTGGTCTCTATTCAACCTCACTTTGATGTTCCACCCTACAGAGGGAAAATGCAGCAGATGGAATTTGTTGAAAATGTTATGAGTTCCATTCTACCGTCTTTTGCTAACAAAAGTACTGGAAAGTTGATCAGTGTTTTCTACAGAAGTCTGTTTTTGCACCTACACTACTGTTCAGAAGTTTGTTGATGGTGGTGGTTTTATTTTATTCGATTTTTTTGTGTGTGAAATAATCATTATTTTATTCAAGGATGCATTAAATTGATCAGAAGTGACAGTAAAGACATTTATAATGTTACAAAATATTTCTATTTCAAATAAATGTAATTTCCAACATGGATAGTAGTAATAAGAAATAATTATTGAGTGCCAAATCAGCATATTAAAATGAAATCTTGTGACACTGAAGACTAGTAATGATGCTGAAAATACATGTTAAGATATATTAAGATTGTAGAAAGTTATTTTAAAATGTAATAATATTTCACAATATTCCTGTTTTTACGGTATTTTAGTCAAATAACAATATACTATTTGTTACATGTTCAATTATTATTATTTTTTATTAAAATGTTTTTGTAAATGTCTGTGGTCCTCGTATATAAACATCCAGCGAGTGAGTCAGATGCTCTGATTCAGAGAGTAATTCATTAGACCGATTCAAACCAGTACTAGACTGTCCTCTTTTTTTCTTCTAACTATGAAGTCTTTGACTAATTCTGTAAAAGAACTGATTCATAAGAATCATTTGTTCATGAATCAGACTACACTGGCTGGGCTGTATGTTTATGAGTATTGTCAGCGAAGACAATTTATGAAGTAATTATGGTCTGAATATTATTATAATTATACGTTGTGTTTAGATTCATTTTTTTAAATATTATGAACTATTATCTTTATCTCTATTATATGTAATCTCACATCATTTATTTTTCTGTGCCGCTGAATATTACGACAGTGATGCAGCAAAAATTGATTTATCAATACCATGGTTTTCCATGAAGATGCCAATGTGTTAATTGTTCAGTAATTTCATGTTATATTACATTAGTACCATTATATATCAAAATACCATTGCTGTGATATGGTACCATGACTAAGCACATATATAATATGTATGTGGTCTTCATATATCATCACTTTATGTCCAGTTTAACTCATTGTCATGCAGCGCCGCGGTCTGTGGCATCAGAGAGATGCAGATGAGATGCTCTGGTGTGTGTGTTGGAGAAGTGTGTGTTGTGTGTCTGAGAGAAAGAGAGAGGGGCGTATTGCGCCTCAGATCGAGTGTGTGATTAAAGAGAGACCCTTTTCTGTCAGCAAGTCTCCTGTTTCCCTCCCCCACCTGCCAGCCCAACACACACACCTACACCGAAGACCTTCACACAAACACACACTCTTCCAGGAAGAGCATTGTTAACATACCTGTTGAGAAATGTACTGGGAAAGTCATGTGTCCTCTGTCTAGCGTTGCATGTAATTGCCAGCCAGTGTTATTTTATGGTACGTTGTTCTTGTCACGTGACATGGCCTGACTGCAGTGCGATTAAGCTTTTCTCGGTGTGGTGTTGAAGAAGAAAATGCATTTTTCAGGTATCTAACAGCTGTATCAAGTATTTCATTTTATCCAGAAATAAAAAATGTTTTATGTAAAAATCTGTGTAAAATAAAATGGCGGTCTAATGCACAAACCAAAATTTTTTAAACCTGTGTTGCTGTCAACTAAAAAAGTGAATAAATAATATTGATGAAAAACTTAAATGAAAATTAGAAATGTTGCCTTAGCAACTAATTGAAAAGTTTTTAGTTGAAGTGCAAAAATGCAAAAACTGAAATAAAAATGTATTTATAGCTGTATAGAAGTGTAAAAATATATATATATAAAAGATTCAAAAAATAAAAGCACATAATAAAATGACAATTTTAAATGTGACCTAAACATGTATAATGAAAGCTAATTCAAAATATTAATGCTATAATATTATATAAATAATACTAAAATCTAGTGTTTGGCACATCCAATTTTTAAATGTACCTGCTTGCATTCATTAATTACATGATAAATGTGACCGTTCAAAAGCAGCCATTTGTCACGACTGTTCCAAAACGCATGACGTTAAAATGATATATCGTCTTCTAGATAATCAAAACAGCATTTAGTTATCATTTTGTAGCAGTGGTAGTTAAGCTAGTAGGCAAATCAGCTTGTGGTATGCAAATCCTTTCAGCGAACCAGTTAGCTTGTGAAGTGAACTAACTAAAAAAGCATTTAATAGGACCAGTTATAGCTTCTGATTATAGAATTTGAAATGTGGCGTATAATTTAAAAGACCTTAATTATCAAATTTACATAGTTGACATAGCCTATATCATAAATGTGTGCATCAAGGGTTTTTGCTCTTTAAAGTTCTTTTAGTCAATAGAATCGGGATCCTTTGGGATCTGAGACACCGGTACTTTTGACATTACTAATTTTAATATTATACATTAAGGTTGGAATGAAGGGGAGAATGGAGATGCATTCAATCTGATCTCATTCTAAACGATTCATCCATGCAGGTTTCTTTCTTTATAAACTATTTATAAATAGGGATGCACAATGTATCGGCCACCATATCGGTATCGGCCGATATATGCTAATTTTTAATGTTATCGTTATCGGCTTTATAAAAAAAAATTGCCCAATATATTAAAGCCGATAAATAATGTATCATTTCCTTCAGCTGAGACTCTTCAGATGCGCATGATGATTTTGAATTGCTTGAAATATGATTGGAATCACTTCAAAAAAAGGAAAATGGAGTAAATTGCAAGTCTCTCATATCAGCTACATAAAACTAGAAGAACATCATTATAATTGTGAAATTGGGACATGGATTTTAATTGTGATACTTTCTTGTAATCAGGCTCTCAAAAATTATATAAACTTGGATTTAGATTTATCGGCCAATATATCGGTTATCGGCTTTCAAATATAAAGAATTATCGGTATCGGCCAAAATTTTCATATCTGTGCATCCGTAATAATAAATGCTGCTACAATAAATTTTACCTCAAGCTCGGATCTGTCTACAACCGATGGATAAAACCGAGTCTCCTCGCACCCTATGATTTCCCCCCCAATCATACCATACTCAGATGTATATCACAATAGGGAAGAAATGATCTGTCACAACTTGCGTCACATCACGACTTAAAATAACTCGCAGAAGAAAACGAAACACCAGCAGAACATTTCAGATTGCGACGTCACTTTCAAGCTGGTCCCTGCTATGAAAACTAAGCCTGGCATGAAGCGAAGTACACACTTCGCTCGTGAGACTTTCTGCACACGCTCCTCTTTCATCCTGCCCTCACATGCTCCGTATTTGGCCCGTAAGCATGTGACTACATGCTATATGTGCTGCTTTATTAATCCTTATAAAACAGAAGCTCCCATGATTCCCTTCTGTCAGGCGGTTTCTGCATGATGATATAGAGGTCAGTGTCTCTGCTGCCCAGACTCAAAGCTTAACCTCCATGCCAACATCAGCATGCTTTAGGGTCACTGGAGCAGGTCAGCATGATGCTAAGAGACTTTTCATGTTTCCAGAGCTGTGTGGTTTTAATCTGCGTCAAATCTTCAAGTAAAGCAGAAGTGAAGTTAGTCAAATGTTCTTCTTCTCTAATGTCTGGTTGTGGCGGCTGGGAATGTTTTTTTGAATCCCCTTAAAAGTCGTGAACATCTATCAGCAAGACAATGTCAGCATGTACATTGTATTTAATTAAAAACAAAGTACAAATAATCTGTTATTCAATAGGCAGCATCATTTATCTTTCGTGAAAGTGGAACCTCAAGTGAGAGTTTGTTTTTAGCATGTTGCTAAGCTAACGATCACATAATGAGCAAACAAATGCACAGCACTCTCAAATATTGGGTAAAGCAATCATTTTGTAAGTACATTTCATTAGGGCCAGAGCACTGATGGTTCAAGGACCATCATTTTAGATTGAAATTGTATATAATAATGTTTTTTGAATTATATTGTTTTATACAATTACAATGATACACACATACAAATAAATCATAACTATGAGCTATAATTATGAGATCTGTCAAGCCGCTATTTTACTAACTCATCTTTTTCTGTTTTTTTCCTCCATAGATTGTGCGCTTTCGAAATGTGAGCCCAAAGGTGACGTCTCCAATCAGAAAACAGGTACATAACTTCAAAAGTGGTTGATATACATGTTATTTTCTTTCATCTGATTGGCCTCTAAAGAAACATCTCATTGTGCCATTTACTTTCACCTGTGTTTTTCCACTCGACACGTTTTGGCATATTATAATTTTTTTGTCTGTACAACATTGTCATGTTTGAGGTTACTGGTTTCTGTTTGATGTTTTGACTGGATGCCTCTTTCTGCAAAGGAAGCACTGCAAACATCATGTCTGCTGGATAAACATCAAACAGACAGAAAGAAAGAAAGTGTGTGACGTTGTGTTTACACAGACTACCGATGAGTGGAATGGTGTGAGGACGGAGAACAGTTGTTATATCCTCGACTTGAACCCTGACTCTGATCAGCATTTTGTCCATTTGTATAAACTTTTGTCCTGAGAACGGCTCTCTGGCCGTGATCGGGAGCATGTGTTGTGTATGATACACATTCCTTACATCTCTGACGTGACTTGGAGTCAGGAAATCTGCTCCCAGAGCCACAGAAATGTTGACAGTTCACACTTGCGGGGTTAAAACGAACCACATGTGCGCAATAGGGAGGAATCTGCCAGTGTTTTCAGAGCGAGACATCCAGCAGTTCTGTCATGAACACTTTTATGGCCTGTGCTTGCTGTACGAGAGGTTTTACTACCCTAAACTATGCTTCTCCAAATAACCAGTCCATACTACTATAAAAGTAATAGTATCCAGCGTCGGGGAAGTGAAACACTAGCTTGGCAAGCTGCTCGTAATTTGAAGTGGCTCTGCTGGTCAAGTTACTCTTGATGAAGTAGTTGGTTGATTTTAGTAAATGGCGTATAGAATGTTATTTATCTTTTTAAATGCATGACTATCAGATGAAAATGTATCATTACAATCAAAGCAGTGTTTCTGATCTATAATTACCATAAACAATGATTCATCCCAGTAACTTGAATCTTTTAAAATGTTATTTTACACTCAATTCAGCTAATAAAACCAGAAACATCATAGGCGGAGGGTGAACTGACTCCAGGGTAAGGCAAGATGTGCTTCAATATACAAATATATAAACTGTGTTATTAAGCATCTACGTTCTCAAACCACTATAATTTGTACAGAAAAGCAAGCAAGCATGATTTAATAATGACTAACCATTGCCTCACCTAATGCAGTAAAACAAAAGTTTTATTTAAATTCTGAATTGATTATATAACGCCTAAAAAGCACACAAAGAGCGTTCCCTTTATAATAACTAAAAAGCGGTCACTCATCTCAGTTCATCGTGATCTTGTATAGTTCCTCTATAATCAATGAAGCTGACTGTACAGTGAATCTCTTATTTAGCCTACATAATGTCATGAAGTTAACTTATAACGAGAGGATTTGTGAGCGTGCAGAACTCAGCACTGGTCAAAAATGCTAGAAAAGTGGATCCTGGTATTAACATTTGTTTTGCTCGTTTACACCAGGTGTAATCAGGGCCTTAAACACATCTGATTGGCCATTGAGTTCAAGAAATCAACAGATATAGTTTTGATTGGCTGCATTGCTAAATGCTACAAAACACATTGTAAATATAAACCTTTGACACTCTCAAGAGCCCTAACACCAAATCTGTTCCGCCAATGTGCTTTTATTACAAAGAAAACTGATCCCAGACCAGCAGTTATAGGCAGTTTTTCCCTCTTAAAAAGCAATCAGAAGCAGCAGCGGTCTGTGAATGAGAAATTTCCACGCTAGTCTCAAGTCCACGTCTAGCCTTACACACACTCTGCCTATGAGAAACGCACTATTTTCTTATGATGAACAGCAGCATTTATCTAAATATTTCTCTATAACAAGGGCTCAGATAAATTGGTGAATTGTTTTTGAACCGGTTCTGTTTAAATTGACTGTTGAAATAGATAAAGGAGAGTTTAGGAGAGCATGTTTTATCTCTGCCTCAGTTCACTCATCTCTAACTCTGCGTGAACAATGCAATATGACAAATACGCAATTTAGGGGTTTTGTCACACTACAACACAAAAGTAGCTTGTTACTGGAAAAGTGTTTATGAAAAGTGTTAGGAAAATACAAAGAACCTGTTTCTTTAAAGGGATAGTTCACTTTGAAATAAAATTTTGGTATGTTTTAGCTTACCTCAAGGGCATCCAAGATGTAGGTGTCTTTGTTTCCGCAGTAGTTTCAATTTTTATATTTTTAGGTCAAACCGTTCTTGTCTGTCACTCATATAATGCAGGTCTATGGTCACTATCTGAAAGAGCATGCAAAGAGAAGTCCAAATTAAACAATTCCCCATCGTAAGTACACCTTGATGGCCTAAGACATGAAACGAGCGGGTTTGTGTGAGAAAACCAAGCGTGCCGCACAAGCCCTGAAAAGTGAAGCCAAAACGTCTCGATCGCCCCCCGGTGACTGGTCCTAGTATAGGTCATAAGCCCCGCCTCCCCGTGTTATTCAACGGGACGTGAGACCAACTAAACAATTAAATTACACTTCAAATATCTTTTTTCCAAAGGTGGTTTCTTTCATTTGCTGTCGTTTTTATCACGCTGATGTAAGTTCAAGTGTCTGTTTCAAAAATAAGTTGGTTTTTAGTTAGTTACGCGATGCGGTGGTGTAACGTCATGATTGACAGGTTCTCCGAGCGAAGTAGTCACTGAGGCACCAACGGACATTTTTTTCTGGATCTTCGGAGGACTGAGGAGATTGTATTAACTTTATTTTAACAGGCCTCTTGTCGTACTGCAATCAATTTTTTTAAAAGTGTGCAGAATGCACTTTCCCTGCGAGAGTGAGGGCGGAGCGTTGATTTCGCGGCTTTACTTCCTGCTCACTACTGCGCAGGTCTGGTCCCGAAATCGCTACTGCGCAGACTCAAGTTCCAATAATCAGCGCCATATCGGGACTCTGGCGGCTTCAGTTCTCATCAATGGAAGAGAGCGAAGGGGCGTCGTCCATCTTTTTTTACAGTCTATGGAGAAAACGAACAGTATTTATATCGTTTTTACCTCTTGTACACAACCACATCCAAGTGATCTGAGGGCGGGCGCGCTTCCGGCGCTTTCTTCTTGTTTTTTTTACACTCGCGTCTCTGTCAAGAGTGTTGCATGTACTTTCTTAGACAGGTGAGCAAATGTACATAAAACGAATCAATGTTATATAGTTCAATATGATGAAATGTTGGAATATGATCTGTATCTTATTCTAATGTTAATCTCGCTCACTGCTAGTCTCATACAGCCAACAAACGAACACATAGAATAACATTCAACACACTCAAATGCAGTTTAGTGTGATAGTGTAGACCAAGTGAAACAGCGCTGCGTTACCTCACAAGTTTCATTCGTCTAATAGACCCTTTTACAGTTGGTAAACACGGTGACGTATTTGTGTGGGCGGAGCTTAGCTGGAGGCAGAAAGATCCCTCTGGCCGCTTCACTAACGTTAGTTTGCAAGTTTTGTTAGCTTGTTTTTTAACAATGACTGGAGAAAATCCGATTTTGTCTTAATGTGCAAGGTCACTCACTGTCCAGGACGCCGATTGTTATTTGCAAAAGTTAATTTTAACGGACGGAACCAGATGACCGTACACGCTCAGTCAATGGACGATCTGACAGGATTAACGTTAACGCTACCTCCGGTTGAGTGGCCTGACTTCTACACCTACCCGAGGGTAAAGAGAAACTGAGGACATATAAATATATTTAGATGCCTATAATATAACTATGTGCTGAATGGTCATGTAAAGACTTGGTGTGGTTCAATCCGCAGTTCTGCCTAGCCAGCGCCAAGACGACAATGTAAAGAGTGACACTACGGTGCAATTTTAATGATATGAATATTTTCTAGAAATAAAAATTCCAGATACAGCATACTCATTTTTCATTGATTCTTGCACCCAAGAACACAACAAGATGACTTTTAATAATAAAAATAATAATTTAAGCTCCTTATTATGTTGCCGAATCTGTGCTGGTTTGTATTAGCCGCCTCAAGTTTTCCGTTTGTTTTGCCTCCAGCTAGCGCCGTGACGTAACTGACGTCGGCGCAAAAGGGGTCTATAAACTGCCCTGTGTGAGTATTATTCAGCACTTGTGGGTAAGTTAGTTCGGTAGAATTAACAGTCCTTATTCCTTTATATCCGCGGGACTCGCGTGTGGCGCTCATATCTGTCTCTCATTAGCAATCACGCCCTGCTTTATACCACAGTCATGTTAAAAACATCAATGTATTCATTCATCCATAAACATTATTAGATCCATCAGCTTGACGACAAGATCCATAATTCCGCTTAATACTTATGCGTCATCAATATACGCCTTTGTTATTGTAAGAGGTTAGCGACCCCTAGCGGCGAAAGAAATTACATATTGCAGCTTTAATATATAATGTGAAGTGATGCATAATTCACCCACCATCTGTTGCATTATTTCCTGCAGACATTTTTGAGCAGCTGATTTTTTTTTTTTTTTTTTTGCATTCATAATAAAGTGCTTTTTTGGGGGTAATATGTGAATAGTTTCTCAGCTCAAACATGCAAATAGCACTTAAAAAACACCTGTGTTTGTGCCTTTGGCTATAATCGGAATTGAACACCAAGTTATGTGAAGCAGTATGCAATGTCATTACAAATATGTCAGCTTCATTGCTGCAAATATGTCAGGAAAAATATGTCAGCTTCATTGTCACATGACCTTGCTTTCATTCTGGATGTGGTTTCCAGTTGTAAATATGGTAATTTGCTCTTTAATTGAGTGTAAAAATGTTTAATCAAATACTGAATTAAGAAAAATATGTTTAATCATAGTACTGAAAATATGACCGGTATTTCATTTACCGGTATACAGAAAATTGGCATACTTGCACACAGTATACTATACTTGAACATAAACATTGTGTTGTAGTGATTTGTGGGCAAATATATCTGCTGTTTTGATGGAATGGAGAATCGCTTAATTGTTTACACACTGGACACCCTTGTTTTGGATAATGAAGGTTCCATGTTTGATGATTGGCTGCTGCTGAGCTGTGCTTGCTGCTGATTGGCTGATGGAGCACCTGTCTGTCTGATTATTGGCTGAAGCAGCACGACTCAGCTGCTGTAATTTTTCACATTCTCACCTCTCTGTGTCAACCAGTTTTCGAACATGAGCCCCCAGCAGGAAGCATTCATGACTCTGTGCCAAAGAATAACTGCTGTCTCTGAATATTCAATCCAAAATGGCTTCCATTAAGAGACTGAGCCACTTGCATCTTTTGTTTTACTGCAGTACAGAGTACATTTTCAGACAAGACCATATCAGTTCAGGCGTTTCACTGTTATAAATGGAGTATTTATGGTACAATACAGGCTACACATTCTCTCACAAACATCCTGACACTGAAAAGTTGCTTGGGTCGTGCAGCTGTGCTTTCTATCAATAGACATCAGGACCCACCCCATCAAAGACTCTTTTGCCCCTCTCTGTACCCACAAAGCACATGACCAACAGATACACAAACATGTGCTCAGGCTGTTCTGACGTCACAGTCACAGGAGATCACTGTCCAAACAAGATAGGCCTGGATCTGAGTGTTAAAGACCTCTGATGAGTCTGAACACAGACCTGAATCTCCACAACTTTCACCAAAATAAACTACTTTTTTTTTTACATTTCTACACCGTCCCAAGAGCTGTGACATGAGCAGCAGCAGACAGGGCAAAATAGAGGTAAATTTCACACTTTTAAGAGTCCTTTCCAAAACAAATTGGGCACTGGTAAAATATCTACAGTAATATAGTAAAATATTTGCAATTTATTTGTATTTTGCATTTTTAATTGCCAAAAAAATTTGTGTCCGTGTCTGTCTCATTTAAATGGTTGTATAAAACTACGTTTTTATTTGAGTGTTGAGTTATTAAATCATTTTGATTAATCAATTGATTAAAAAATAATTGACATTATTTTTGGTCTCGTTTGTAAAGCTAGATGTAAACTTTTTAGTTTCTAATTTATTAATTTTTATTTAATTTTATATTTAATTTTATTTTATCTTAATTTTACAGCTCTTTTATTATCCACCGGGCGGAAAACTAGTCTAAATGCTTAGAAAAGTGATAGTTCACCTGTCTTAAGCTGCGTGCCTTGTAACATTGATGTCCATGTCCTAAACATAATTTAAGTTTTATACCATTTGCACAAACCCAGCTTGTCCAAATAAATAAATAAATAAACAAATTGGACAATAAAGCACACTTGAGGTGAAATGTGCAGTGGAACTGCTTTGAGATGGTTTAATTGAGTATTTTGTTACGATTACAAGATTTATAGTTGTTGTGTGTCATCTGTCTTCTTTTAAACTAAAGGAAAGGAGTTGGATAGTGCGACATAAGGTACTTAAGTGTTTTGGTTCACTGGATTACAGTATGTGCCGCTGTGGATTAGGGCTTAGTGTAGGCACTCGTGTTGCACTTTTTAAACTGTGTTTAGTCTCTTCCCTTTTTTTTATGAGTCGTAACGGTCATAACGGAGGCTCAGGAATTTTAGTAACGGAAAACTCAGTCAATCAGAGTCTAATGCTAAGTCACTCTGCTTGTTCTCATCATTGGTTTGGAAAAGGTTTGGCGTGCTGTAATCATTTTAGCTCATTAGCTACAGTATCATTATTATTTCAAACAAGATGTTTAAAAGGTTTGTTGGTCCTTCCCATCGCCTTATATGGACATCAAATCATCACTGAGACAAGATGAGCTGTAAGACTTAAGGATTTCCAGTTGTTTCGGTGTCGGACAGCACATGGATGTGATTATAGGAGGACATGGACAGAATTTGGGTGGGAGGAGGAGCTGACGAGGGATAGGCATTTATTATGTAGAGTATGGGGATGAGAAGAAGAGAATTTGAGGAATACATGACTCAGAAGAGCAGTGAGAGAGAAGACCCCGATCAGCTTGTGTTGTAGGTCAGAAACTCAAACTGCTCAGCCGGGGGAACGGTGATTGAGACTGATGAGCTTCTGAAATAAAAAGTGCTGCTCGGAGGGCCAGAAAAGAGACGAATCTTGTAGCTAGTGAAGTGGTGGGTGAAGAATATGAAAAGGATGACGTTTTCCTCTTTCATTACTTTGAATTATATTAAGCTTTTCTGTTTCTGTTCCAATGGTTAGAGATGTGCAAAACCAATCAACTAGTCTAGTTAAATCTGTCTGTCTGTCTGTCTGTCTGTCTGTCTGTCTGTCTGTCTGTCTGTCTGTCTGTCTGTCTGTCTGTCTGTCTCTCTCAGATGCAAAAGCCTCTAAGTGCCATCTGAAATTTTCTTCTAAAATTAGTATTTTTATCAAGTTCGTATATTTAAGTTCAGTAATTTCCCTTTAATGACAATTAATAGGTAATTTTCATTGCCATTAAAGTGAAATAAGTGAACACAAACATACAAGCTTGATAAAAATGATCATTCGAGAAGTAAATTTCAGATGGCACTTAGAGGCTTTTGCATTTGAAGTCTTCATATATATATATATATTATGATTATTCGTTTTAAAGTGTGTTTATTAGCATATTGTTTTTTGTTATGGTGTCAAAATTGATATAGTGAAATTTCAATCCCCACTTCAATACAATCCATTTTACACATCCAACATAGTCTAGTAGTCGTCCATTACATAACTTCCAGATACCTGTCAGAAAACATCTAGTCAGTTGGGGGGACGTCTGTCGACGCTCACGAAATGTCGAGGAGGGGATGTCTAGTATTATTTCCCCCCACGCGCATACAGAGTGTCATTATTAGAGATGTTTGTTTTGAATTATGACTATATTTCTAGTCTGTATTATTTGCTCTCTCTCAGTCTCTCTCTCAGAAGGTTCTCTTCTCTGTGTGTTGCGTGAGCTTCTGGTTTTCTCTACCCTGTTATTAGGGGGCCTGACCTCAGAAAAGCTGGCAGGGAGCAGCCAGATGAGAGAGCAACATCAAATGCTCGCTGGCAGTGTGAAAGCACATGGAAAAACAGATGGATATGAAATGTAAAGATGTTTGCCCTCTGATATCCACAGATATTAATATGCACATCTTTGCAGTTATATGTCTCAAGCAGAGGTTGCGCTACAAATACCCATTATCCTTCGCTTTGTGTTCCGTCATGCTCTAATTTTATCCGTCTGTGAAATTTATTTTCATCTTTTATTCTGTTCTCGCAATCGGGAATTTAATGAACATTATTCCACAGGACTGATTGAAGTAACGGATCTCTCACTACTCTCCCCAAGTTCTCAGTCATGTCTCTCTCGGTCTGTTTTTTTCTTTTTTTTCTTACATTTAAAATGTCGTCATCTCATCTTTTCTCGACTTTTAATCCCAGTTAACATCCCACAACCCGCAATGGCACTGACCAATCAAATAAATATTGTAAACAATAGGATAAAAACGCAAAATTATTTCCATGTTTTTTGTCACAAAATTAGGTTTTATTATCTACGGAAAGCACATAGTCTCTTTCTCCTGCTCTCCCACACTCACACACTCACACAGAAACATGCTGTGAACGCTGATCTGATGATTTTATCAGTAAAATAGTTGAAAAAATGAAAAGCTACATGACATTTCACAATAGCGATGTAATAACGGCTCTGTTCTTGAAGCAGATAAACTTACAGTTTCGCTATTAGTGAAAACACGCTCTCTCTCTCTCTAATAACTGCATAACTACTATCAATGGCTCAAGCTTTAGCTCTAAAATGACATTTTGGATTTCGCAACGGAAGCTTGAGATGAGATGCATTAGAAATTTTGTCCTATACACTGTTTTAAGGACAAAAACCTGACAAATGTCTTGAAATACAACATCTGAACAATGTTCTGAGGTGATAACCATAGTATTAGTGGAATAAATCACTCTTATTAAGAGCATTAGCAACTATTTTGACTATCCAGAATTATTTTCTAATAATTCATCGGCCCGTCTGCAATTATTCCTTACTTAATTGTAGAAATGTTTCTGAAGTAGGTAAAGAAATAGACCAGATACCTTGTTTTTTTTACCATCACAATGTCAAAAAAACATTTTGTAATGATCTGTTAATGTTTCTTCTCAAATTTGGTCAATTATGGATGGATGATTGATGGATAAATGGTGGTTTTAAGTTATTTTGCTTGTGAGAGTGGAACAACAAACATCAAATGAGGGAGTTTGAGAAAAGCAAGATATACAAGATGTGTGGGGTAGTACTTCTCAGTAAGGAGAAGCAGGTATGACAAGTAAACCGAGAACTGAGCACTGAAGCGTGGGAAGAAACAGACACACTGAGTGAGAGTGAAGGATTGCAGGTAGTTTACTGAGGCCTGAAGGTTTGTCAGTGTCACCAATGTGATGGGCAACAGTGACAACTGCATTCATCACCGTCAGCTCACTGTCACCGGATCTACTCTCTTTCTTGCTCCACCTGTCCATAACTTTGTCTTGATTTCTACAACGCCTGATTTCCTTCATTTTCTCTTTTACCTTTAATTTTCTTCTGAAACAAGGTCTTCCCATAGTTTTGCGAGAATCGCAAGCCATTTTTCTTCTGTTATCTGATGTATTTCTGAGTGAAACAGGATTTTCATAGACAAAAGATGTAGGATTGGACATGATTTTGTCTATAAAAGATTGACTGGCTCATGAAAAGTGGTCGTTATGTACAAGAATGACGGCAGGTGATTGAAGGGGAGCACTTGAAAGATAATGGATTGGTGACCGAAAACAAAGGTGGAGAAGGTTATTACACTAACATTCAAAAGATTAGAGTCAGTAAGAACTCAAGCTTCAATGGATGAACTTTGAGGATCATGTGACACTGAAGACTGGAGTAATGACGCTGAAAATTCAGCTTTGCATCACAGGAATAAATTACATTTTAAATATTTTGTTTAGTAGTAAATTGTAATATTTCACACTGTCTTTACTGTATTTTTAATAAAAAAAGAGCATAAGAGACATTTAAAAAAATCTTACCAACTTGTGTTGAGATAGCAAATCGGGCAAGTAAACAATGTTTTTGTTAGCAATATAAGGAATCAAAATGGTAGAAATATTCTTATTGCACTGTTTAAAGGAGATCCCATATTATTTTATGGTGGTGTTGCTGTATTTCATAACGCTTAACTGAAGCTTGGGGCTGTTTTGTTGGGCAAGTGAATGGATGAACGCCTGTGTTCACCTCTGCTTCCTAGAGCAAGTGATTCATCATTGAAAATCTGAAGAATTCTCACACTTCCTTTTCCTGAAATATCCCAGGAATGTACAGTACAGGCCTGTCTCCATGGCAACAGAAGCGATTGGAGTCTGAATGTGTGTGTGTGTGGTCAGGATGGACGGTAATACAGCATATGAGCGTTTGGGGGAGTCTGTGATTTTATTCTCTAGGGTTAAACACAGGGACAGAATACAGCTGAAGTCGTTTTACGAGGTGATGATACATGTTTACAGATGCGGTTTACAAGAAGAAGTGACATGTCCCAACAAATACGACCCCTTTCTTTGTATATTATCCGTTCTTTGCGTGTGGTTTTGCGGTGTTTAACTCAATGTAAACAAAGGAGATGGAAGAGGGGAAATTAGTTATTTGTTTTATCAAAATTACAACATTCATCTCACCTGAGGGAACGTCTTTACGGATGAGGAAGACATATTTTGAGATTTAATCCTCGTTGAAATGAACCTTTAACAGGCTTAATCAAGTGTCCTCTGAGAAATGTAATCCCATTTGGATAGGAATGTTGTAATTGCGGTTTATTTGAAAATAAAAAATATATAATATTTTTCACTGTATTTCTCATTTATTTTGACCTTTCTTGAATACTATATGTAAAGGCCCTGATATACTTAAAGCAAATTGGAACTGATTTGACATCCACCAAAATCAGGCCAAAGAAGTTTTGGGTATTCAAAACAGGTTAATTGATGTTACATCATCAATGTACGATGATGTAATAGGTAGGCGTGGCTCTGAGGCTCCGCCTTCTTTGATGTGTACATTTACATTTAGTCATTTAGCAGACGCTTTTGTCCAAAGCGACGTACAGATTAAGGCTAAATTTAGCGAGTTGTCGTGAAGAGGCAAAAAACAACGCAAGAAGTGCTCAAAATATGAAGTTCAGGCATTATTCAGAGTAACATAAGCCCGAAAAAGTTAATCTTCTCTGGTTCATTTCTTCTGTCCAGTCTCTCGAGGTCAGATGTCCACACGTAAAAAACATGAACTTACTGGAGAGCTGCTTTACAGTAGAAAATGAAGCTGTAATTCTAATTGAAAGAAACACTGACAAAAACATCAAAACTGCTTGCTTTAAAGCATAAAGTGGTATGTAAATAAACGTGATGTGACTTGACTCGAGTGCTGAAGCTTGCAGAGCTTGTGCAAACATATCCATGTTGCTACATACTACAACTAGCATGTTGATCATACTAACTGCTTTCTTAACTGCTGTTTTCTCACCACTGCAGCATATTCACATATTCATATAAATCTCTCAGCAATGTGGGCGGAGTGGAGATGTTCACTAACAGTATACACACATTTCCAACTTATTTATTTTTACCCCTAAGCAAAGAACGCAAATTAACTTTGCCTTTAGTGTATCAGGGCTTTAACAATTCATTTAATATTAATAACTTAAATGTTATTTTTGAAAACTAATCCTGTCCGATTAGTGCTTTGACATACATTCTTTTCCAAATGCATTCCCTCATCTTAATTTTTTCCTCTCAGGCAGGACAGAGATATAGGTCACTGTGCAAACATGATGCATTTGGCAGATATAAGCGGCTCATGTTGTTGTGACTCTGAAACTTTCAGCCAGTGTTGGGTCTGTCTGAGTGATTTCACTGAGATAAAACGCAGCCACACACCAGGTGACGTTTGACCTCTTAATGCACGTGTGCGAGCTCTGAACCGCTCCAGACCATCTGTTGGAGCAGAAGAGGACTGTGGTTAAAAGTCATCAGTTTGCTCTCAAATTCAAAGTTAATGTCTGGATAAAGCATGACTGGAGACCAGGGTGCCATGAGTCATGCTACTCGCTGACACACATACACACACACCCACACACACGCACACACACGCACACCCCTCTGGAGGTCTAACTCAACACCGACTCTTTTTAGTGGAAAAAGGTCTCTGAGATTTGATTGTGTTGCAAGAGCTTGTTGGCTGTGTTAATTAAGTACAAGTAGACATGGAAAACCATGTGTTTTTCAACACGAGTTATTACATGCATGTAATAAAAGCCATTTTGTTCCTCTGTTTTGTTTCTTGAAATTGGATTATTCCAGTAACCTGTTCAGGTTTCCCTTTACAATCCGCAACAGATGAACACAATGAGCTTCCTTATTCAAGCCGTACAACACGCCATGCAAACGGACCTCCTTCATTTCTTTAAATTAAATATAAATGGCTTTAAACAATTGGAACTCTTTTTTTTTGTAATAGACACCTTGGGTCTTTTGTTTAGCAGGGTTGTTCAAGTATGTGTGCGTGTTTTTGCATTTGTATTGAAAGAGGAAGATTCTGTTCTTGATTTGCAGACTTGCTTTCTCCATTTCCTCTATTTAATTTCAGGGCTAGACAACACCCATCACAATGTGGTATCAACACCAATGATTCATTCATCACACATGCATTACTGTATACTATAGTGTTGTGATGTCTAACACTTAAAACAATTGATTGAAATAGGCCACCCAGACTAACCCATAAGTTTTTGTTAATAGGTGAAGATCCTCCTCTATGCCCATCTTGCCCTTTATCGCTGAAGCTTTTTTTGATGGACTGTGATGTCTTGAGGACTCTTTACTTTTCAGTTGATTTTTATGATTAATTACGGGTATTACGATCAGGATTTTTGGGGGTGATATTGGTCGATACGATCACTGATACCGATCACCGAAATAAATAATAGGCCAACTATTCCTAACAACAATGTGCTTGCTTTTTAACCGTTTGCTTGTCCATGTTCTCGGAGTGCGCGCACAGAGGGAACAGAATCACTTTCTCGGCTTAATGCATTTTTTTTATTATCAAGCACGTCCTTCAGTTTAGCGACCGTAGACTGTATTTTTTGATAAATCACTGATTTAGCTGATTTGGATGTTACGTCTGGGCTATGAAGGAAAGAAATGCACTAAAATCACAGCTCTAGTTTCTTGCTGTCATTGCTGTCGGGTTGCCGTGTTTGCCAGGCTTCTGGCCTTTATAGAGACCACTGATCAAACTTTATAAAGTTATTATCGGCTAATAACGATCAATCGTAGCAACCTTATTTTTTATGAAGTGAGATCACATTTAGATATAGAATTTTGATCAAAGATAAACTTTAAAAACCTTATATATATATTTTTTTTTTAGTTTATATATATATATATATATATATATATATATATATATATATATATATATATATATATATATATATATATATATATATATATATATATATATATATTTTTTTTTTTTTTTTTTTTTTTTTTTTTTTTTTTGGTATTTTAATTTATTGAGACCAAAATATAACTTTAATATTGCCTGATTAATAACAACAACAAAAAGTTATCATCAGGTGTATTGGCCAGATTAATTTGTGCGTTACTATTTGAATCCTGTACCTTTTTGTTTGCGCAATAAATGGCTTGTTATCCTTTAGCTCAGTTTTATTAGCTGAATGTCACACATGAAGACTGTTTTCACTGTCCAGTAGTGTAGGTCTCTTCATTTCTAAAGGCCTTCTGTTGTCTGTTGTGGGCAGGCTTGAGAGAGGACGCCTGAGCTAATCACTTTCTAAGCAGCTTCTGTGTAATCCACTAGTTTGAGCAGTCGTTTCCTGATAAATTTAGGATTTATCTTGAACATACTTAAGTTTCCCCTTTTTGTTTTCCCTCTAAACCATTTGGTAGTTTGTAAATCAGAAAGAGAGCATGTGTCTTTAAAAGCACACTATGCAAGATTTGTACCTTAATATAACAGCTTTGAAATAATTTAGATGGTAAACAAACTCGTAGCAGGGCGAATCATCCCGATAGCAAAGCAGGGGCGGACGCCGCTGGCAAAACCAGCAATGCAAGTTTGAGAGGTGGCGCCCCGCCAAATCTCGCGAGAATTGCGACTTGCTTTACGGCACGGCGTCACATACATCAGCTACAAATGAAGAAGACTCTAGCATGCATTTCAGACGTGAATCATGGCAGAGTCGACGAAGAAAGCGCGGTCGGAAGAGTGCAGAGACGGCTCTGCGCAAGTAGTGTTTACGACAGTAGCGTTAAATGCAAGTACTCAGTTTGAGAAAAACAGAAACTGCATAGTGTGCCTTTTAAGATGTGTTTTGGTCGATCTGATCTCAAGTAGATGAGGGAGACACTTTCACGTTTACACCTGGTGTTTTAATCCGTCTCTTTTGTCCACTTTCGACCGCTTCTGTCCTGATTACTTTCGAGGGGAGGGTCTATGGGCTGTTTGAGAAAAATGGAAACTACATAGTGTGCCTTTTAAAACGATGCTTCAAACCATTGAAGACTTGAGCACTTATTAATGTGATTTTAGGAAACCCTGCTGTGGTTGGGAAATGGTAAATGAACTTGTCGGGATGTGTTGGCCCACCCCTCTCAGGTCAAACTCACTCTGTGGAGTATTAAGATTAGCAACAGTCCCGGACAAAGCCTGCTCTCCTCTAAATCCAGCAGAGACGACTGTTAGCAGGGGCTTACATATGCCAGGGTTTAGCATAGCAGGAGCACAGTCTTCACGCAGAGCCAAACTATCGCTTCCCACAGCTTGAGGAACGTTGAGGCGAAAGTTTCAAGGTGGTTCACATGAGCCGTTCAGGAATCCCAGCGAGTCTTTGGCGTTCCCTCTCAGTGGAGTGGCAGAAGTTGTAGTCATGTACCTGCACTGTGGTGTTGTTGAGGAGACCGATTCACTGTCCAGCTGGTGGAACGGGAATGTGGCGTCACTTTTGGACAACCACAGGTGGCAGTACGCACAGACGGGCAACACACTGATTCAGCTGCCAGGTAAAGCTTTGACGCTGGGCATGGGCACATTTGATACCAACCACCATCTGTGGATAACACTCTTCATTGGTGAAACGATAAGGGGTGCGTCTTAGTTCAAACCGTTCATGCTACTAGCCAAGCAGAATGACTAGCAGATTTAGTTGGGTTCTGGATTGGACCTTGCAAAACTTGGTTTGCAAGGTATACGTTACGAAAAATGTAAAATCGGTAGACCTGTTGCGATTTATTAATCGTCTAATCATCAATATTTGATCAGTAATTTTGCAGTTTAAAATTTAATCACATTTTGTACATTTTGTTGTTAAGTACATAAAGATAGTCAAAAGTCTTCTGTTATACAAAATAAAGGCTTGTGGGTTTAATCAGACCATTATAATATAATATAATATGCTGGCATGATGTATACCAATCTTCAGGCAGAAGGAACTTGAATCATAAATGCATCATGTTGGTTCATTTGGCCAAAGAAGGACTGGTCCCCCAACTGAGCCTGGTTTCTCCCAAGGTTGTTCTCTTTCTCTGTTTCTGTCACCTGATGGAGTTTGGGTTCCTTGCCACTGTCACCTCTGGCTTGCTTAGTTAAGTTAACAATATTATTGACTTGAATGCACTGACACTATTGGATGAGACCTGAACTGGGCTGGACGATGAAATCACTGCAGAGCTGGTCAGTAACAATATTTTCTTAGGTACTTCTGCTTTGCACCATAAATAGGTATGAGAAGATGCTGCTTCTGTCATAATTATATATGAAGTGTATAGGGACCATTTAGGGACAGATGACTGATTGATGAAGAATAATTGCATCTTCACTCCTCCACATTGAGGTTGCTCTCCTGATGTGTCTGTGCAGGTTAATTGTCTGTATTCCCACTGTGATTTTAGCTGCTTCTCTCTTTATTTTTATCCTCATCTTTCTCTCTCTTGTCTAAATATCCCCTTTCACTGTTCTAGTCTCAGTATGGTGGGAGAGAAGTTGTCATCTCCTTTTTCAACTAGTCATCAAACAACCAACCAGTCCAGTGGTTCCCAGCCTTTTTCCGGGCCACATTTTGGATGTCTCCCTAATCAAACAATCTTTACTGGATCATTGAAGTTTTGTCTGATGTTTTCTTCTTAAATATGCACATATTGTGTCAGTGTTTGTGGTTGTGCTTCTGACAGGAGGAAGTGGGTTTGGATGTTCTTATACATGCATTTCCGATGACCTCTGAATGTGGTTTCAGTGATCGGATCGCAAAACTAAAAGTTGCTTTAAAGTATTTTTTATGTCTGTAGCTCAACAGGACTGTGCAGGACAAAGCCGGTGCTTGCCTCAGCCATTGATTATTACTGTATAGATGGAGAATAGAAAGTTCAGACATCAGGAGTGAAAGAGGCTGAGATAAAAAAGGTGTAAGATGTGCAGACAAGAAGTCTATAGGAAAGGAGGGGATGACAGAAAAAAGGACAGACTGATGGAGAGGGAGGACAGAAATAGTCTGTGTCTTGTGAGTGCGACTCCCCTCTGTTTCAGTTTCTGTGTTGAAATACTCCAATACTCCTTTTCTGCAGAATCGATACCAGCTTGCATGTTCTTGCCCTATCTTTTCTTTCGAAATTGACAGTTTGACACACACCCGCCTCCTCTCACTCACTCTTCTCATTCGCTGTAAATATCCAGGGCCTAAAACTTACTTTTTGCCACACCTGCCAATGGCCGGCGGTGACTTAAGTAAATTACCCACCATAAATATTTTTTACCGGCCATGAAAACAGGGTCATATCCGTGTCAACTCAACTAGAGGTCCTTGGCTAAATTTTTCGATTTTGATCATTTTTTTCTGGTGAAAGAAATACATAAATGAATAAGAAAGCCAGAATACTAAATGTCACGGATGTATATTTACTGAGTAATGCACTATTTTTAATACTACTATACTATGAGTAATACTACTAGATTTTGAGCCAAATTACAGGGAGTAAAAATGACTTCAGAAAGATGGCAGCATCATTATTTTAATTTCACACAGAGATTTGTAGGTCTATTAGTCAAATCTGTTGACTTTAGCAATCTTTGTTGCATTGTATGCCAACAGTGAAAGTTCAAATATGGGAAAATGCACTTCTTGTGTTTTTTCCTCTTAAGTTTGCATGCATGTAACTAAAGAAGTATTAAATAGCATATATCTTAATATCCTTTTAGATTCTGGTTCTTAACAAACTTTTCTTTTGGTATTATCATTTTAAAGGCCCTATATGGTTCAATCCCACAGATGTGGGGATCTCAGTGTGGCTCCATGGGAACACTTGTAATTTGAACACATTTTCAGTGGTCGAAAACCAAATGTGGGTCACTTTGCATTCTGCTGATACTTTTTTCTTTTAAAGTGGAGTATCTGAGCAACAAATTAAGTTAAAACTAGAAATGTATATAAAAAAAATTCTATAAACATAATTGCATAGAACTTCACTTTGAACTTGCAAACTATGCTTCCAACGGCGTCTCTAGGAACATTAAAGGGTAACTAAACCCTAAACCAAAATTTTTTAGTTAATGATCTGTAAGAATGGGGCTTTATTAGTGCTGTTCATTGATTTGAGTAACTTTTTTGACATTTGGGTATAAAGTGTTTTAATTCTAAAATATATGGTGTAAAAACGTCTGAGTGCTGCCCTCCTAAGGTTGAACGGTGACTACTGCAGTTGAATTTTCCTATTGGATGTTGTGGTGGCAAGTGACGTAAGCGGTGGCAAGTGACGTAAGCGGTGGCAAGTGACGTAAGCAGGTTCCAGCTCACCACGCCCTTGGTACGAGCTAGCGTAGATTTATCTGTATTATACAGTGGGCAGGAGGGTACTTAGGTGTAGTGTTGCTGGTTGACTGCATAGCTTTCCAGCAGACTTGGAAATTAGGCGCCAGTGTTTGCATGCACTTGGCCTGGAAGACCGTGAGTGTGAAACCTGCATTTAACGCAGGATTGCTTCTCCAACGCAATAGAGGTGGAAATGGGCTTCTCCACACAGCTCGCGCTGAAAAGCGACGCAGTGCCAAACGCTGCTCCTCCCGCATGGACTCCACCACCGCAGCGGCGTCTTGATGTGAGTGATCATATATATTTTAATCACAATTTATGGTTAGGCTAAAGTTAATCCTCTGGGGTCGACAAACGCGTCGGTGCATTTTGCTGGATTTTTTCACATAGCGGCAAAATATGAAAATGCCTATAAGAGAGCGCGCGCTATTGACATCAACTCGATAAAACTCATCAGATGCATGTACTTTACGTCGTCTTGCGACCCTGTGAGCAAACTCTCCATTTTAGAGAGTCTGACAGCAGGTCTCAGGTGCACGCCCCCCGCTCACGGTTCGTCCCCTCTATCTCCGTTGGGGTCTGCCCACTTTTCTAGCATTTTTCAAATATTGCCAGTGGGTGGAGTCAGGCTCTGACCAGGGGTTTAGTTACCCTTTAAGTGCCTTCGCTATCTTTTAGTATTTTGTTCCTTTTATGTGAAGGGCGATGATATTTTCTCTTAACTTTTTGGACTATACTTTTGACTTATTTCTAACATGCAGTCAAACGTGACACTCAACAAACCTAGCTAGTTCAAAAAATTTCATGTGTTCTAGCTCAAGCACACCTGGTGCAGCTAATGAACCACTTGTTTTGCAGATTTGTGCTGTTGTGAGGGGAAAACATTTGTTGTGTTGAGCTAATTCAATTACTTTTGTTTGATTTGGTTGCAAACAGCTCAAAGTCTGTTAATTTTGCCAATAAATCTGATTTGCAATGGGGGTTGAATAATTTAGACTACAACTGCACTCTCCAGCGCCAATTTTTACTTTCAATTGGCGCTTGGTGGATGTTAATTTTAGGCCCGGCTTATATTTATGGTAATCTAGAGTCAAAGATCTGCCTCTTTGTGACAATGATTGGCATGGAACTGTCAAAACAAACCCGTTTAGAGAATTGTGTGTAGATACTGAGAGTTTTGCTCGCTTTTTCATTCTTGAGGGCCGTTTTGTGTTATAATTTGCTGTTCAATCTGAGTGTGTTAAGGCCAGTATTGTGAACTTTGAGCTAGTCCTGCGCTCCAAATACTCTGCAACGTGGCATTTTTCCCTCTTACCAGTCTGATGTGCTTCACTGTCCTGGAGAACAGAGGCTGAAAGTGCTCCTCACCCTTGATCACATTACAGTAGGAAAAACAGGCTTTGTGTTCACGCTAAAAGACTCTCCCTTCACGCTTCACGCACATCATAGTCTGTAATGCAGCCAGCTGAGCTGACCTTTTCATTCAGTTTGTCAACTGTAAGTACACTTCAGTCCTGCAGAGTTCATGTTACCCTGTTTGGTAACGTGCTTTATGACGTTAACTGTGTCAACATGAGAAGACCTTGGGCTCTGTGAGGTCTGCTGTAGATGAAAGTTAAATGCATGTACATGTAATTAAAATCAAAATCTGATTCGCTTTGAAGACATCCACACATGCTATTGTGTTCCTAGAAGTTGACAGAATTGTTTAGCAGGATTATGTTTAAATTATACAGGCCTTCTAGTAAAATGCACCAAAAATATTGGTCTAATAAAAGTGTCTCCTTCCATGAAACTGCCTACTTCTGACTTACAAGTAGTAGCAAAGTAGCAAATGACGGTTTCTGACTGAGACATAAACTAAACCTTAAAAATATGTCTCCCAATTAAGCAGAAGACTACAGTTTTTATTTTATTTTATTTTATTCATTTTTTTTAATTGTTTTTTCTGGAGATGAGCTTTTTCAATTTGTCCCATTTGACCCATTGTGTCCAATTTGACTCATTAATTTATTTAACGCTTTTTTTTCCCCATTTCTTGTTTTTTTTTCTTCTTTTTGTTTGTTTGACGCTTTGTGTTTCAACTAGTTAGGACTTGGTGTAAAGCTCCACGGTGGTCACCCCTAGTGTCTCCTGGTCATCTGTGTCTTGAATCCCTAACATTCCCATTGCTCCACCGGTGGCCTGTAGGTTATATTCACCATCTCAAGTGTTAACCCAGTTCTTCAGCTGTTCGCAGGGTGACAGGTCAGGTCATATGGGTTGTCTTCTTGATATCTCAATCCTCTGGAGCTCCTCAGGTTAATAGGCTAATTGCTAAGATTCAGACGCAAGCTACACGCCGGTAAGAAGCCAGGTCAGCGGCGCTGAAGTGATTTAATCTGACCTGACTGATGTGAGGTTACACAGGGTGGAAATGTAAAACCTTTACAGATGCCAATATATCCATGTTTAAATGGCTTTAAACAGGACTACATACACACAGTTCTTCTAGTTGCAGTTTTACGAAAGCATTGCTGATTAATAGTAATCTTCATTTCAGTCCAGTATTAAAACGCCTCTATTTTAGTCTGGAGTTTTCTTCTGGGAAGGAGCATGTCACAATATTTCTCATTTAAATAATTCCCGCCCAATAAATATGCAAAATAAAGGGCGAGGCCTGGTTGAGTTAGTTAGTAGCGTGTTGAAACTCAGTTATGGTTAGGGGGCGGGACATTCCTCAAACACACTCGAAGTGCTCGACCAATCACAACTCACTGGTCCAGCCGACCAATCAGAGCACATTGTGCTTTTCAGAAGGAGGGGCCTCATAGAAACAGGAACTAAACAGTGTTACTGACAGACTGGGAAGAGAGGAGCTGCAACAATGTCAAATGTGAACTTTTTTTTTTTTTTTTTACTTTCAATCATGGAAACATTTTAGTAGACCCCAAAAACAAAATCAAGACTTTGTTAAAAAAGGAATTATAGGTCCCCTTTAACATTTGTTCAGTGATGCACTATAGCAGGCCCAAATATATTATGATTGTTCATGAGTGAATCGAATCAAAATTGGAATTGAATCTGAAGCCGACCTTTTCACATCAGCTCAGTCCATTATGATTCATTTGTCTTCTGTTCATTTATCAGGAATCAGGACCAGTTGGAAATGACCGAATGAGTGGAGTCATTAGTCGTGTGAGGCTGGTGTGGGACGGCGGGGTTCATTAGTGTGCTCAGTAACGTGGCCGGCAGAATGGGTCATGTCATTAGCGGCTTCCACACACACACGCTCGTTGAACCCGTGACCCTCGTGTGTTTCAGTCTGACCCACAGTAAGGAAGTGTGAAGGGAAGAGAAATATGAGACCAGTCTGTGTCTAGATTCTTGTATGATTGTATTTATGAGATTGAGGGCACATGAAACACCACAATGTTAAAACGTTCATTGGGAAACTCCATCTTTGTGCACTGACTTTCTGAATAGGGTCGTGTCATTTAAAGAAGTCGAGGCGAATGCAGTTGTTGTATTGGTCGCCATATAAAGTTCCCCTATTATTTCTTATTTTGTTTTGGAGTCTCCTACAATAGGTTTACATGCACCTGAAGTCAAAAAACACTTTAATTTTCACAGGAAAAAGCATTTTATCAACAACACGAACCAAACTCCTCCAGTCTCAAATACAACTACGGTGTTTGAGAGCGAGTCAAAGTAGACGTCATTCGCGAGCAGGCAGTGGCTGACCATAGGCTGGCATTATGCAAATTAGTTACGTTGTTTACGCAGGTTTGTAACAGGAAGTGAGGCTGGAATTGCTTATGACTTGTTTCGGCTGTTCGGAATCGATTCTTTATTTAGGAGACACTAACTTTATTTGTCGTTCACTTTGATCTTTAAAACTTTGCAGCTACCTTTGAAAAGTTTGAGGTTGGTAAGATTGTGATCTTTTTGAAAGAAGTCTTATATGCTCACAAAGACTGCATTTATTTAATCAAAATACAGTAAAAAAACAGTAATATTGCAAAATATTATTACAATTGAAAACAATTGTCTTCTATTTTAATATATTTTAAAATGTAATTTATTCCTGTGATCAAAGCTTTATTTTCAGTCTTCAGTGTCACATGATCCTTCAGAAATCATTCTAATATACTGATTTGATGCTCAAGAAACATTTCTGATTATTATCAATGTTGAAAACTTTGATACTTAATATTAATTAATATACAAACTTGATATTCTTAATATTTGCCTAATATGGAAACATTTTTCGAGATTCTTTGATGAATAGAAAGTTCAAAAGAACAGCATTTATTTGAAATAGATTTTTTTTAATGTCTTTGTCACTTTTGATCAGTTTAATGCATCCTTGCTAAATGTACTAATAATTAAAAATGTATATATAAAATGAAAAAGCAGTACAATAAATAATACGTTGATGTATAAATACAAGTCATATATGATCCTCTTTCTTGCTTTTTTCATGCGTTTTGCTTTCTTTCTTTTCATAACTCTGTCTCTGTGTGCTCTACATCCATTACATCGTCTCTGTTGTTCCCTTCTTCTCTCTCCATCCTCTCATCACAGTAGTGTTGATCCGTGTGTCCGCTCTGCTGCCATCTACCAGAAATCTGCAGCTCTACGGTTTGGATGTGGAGAAAACAGTTGCTGGTGTGTGTGAAGCAATGCCATTGTTTGAAGTCTGTAGTTATTGTTGTTATCTCGAGCCATTACTTCTTCAGTATCGGGAAGATCAGCAACCTATTACCTGGAAACAGATAGGCTACTCTCTGTTGTCTGTTCTCTTTCTGATACCTGATAAGCCATGAACAATAATCATTAAGGTTGGGTTCGGAGGAACCGACTGATGCGCTGATACAGATTGATTTCACGGCACATTCTTCCTCCTTTTTTTAATTGTTTGGTTTAAAACTCACCCACGTTTCACCTTCACGTCACTTAAGAACAGTCCCTCGGTGCAATGGTGCACTTTCGAAGTTTCCCTTCTAAATCTGTTCACTTTTTTCCCCCCTAGTTTCCTCAGTTCTTTTTCCACGGACTGTGAATTCCCAACCACATTCAGAGCTCTCCCAGCTCTGGGAAAAGAATAGCCGTCTGATTTTCTCCAAGCGTAATGTCTCTATTTGTTGAAGTGGTTTGTTGTATTTCTGTGGTCTGGATGCTGAAATGATGTATTTTGGATGTTAGTGAAATATCCCGTTACCCAGCATGCAAAAGCTTGAAGGACAGCGGCACGGCTGTGAAACGGGTGAGGGAATATGTTGGGAATCTCCTTACGAGCCCCTTCTGATGTGAGATGGAGGTCATTTCTTTGTCTTCTGTCATTGGCGAGGAAACGAGTAGATTAATGTAAAATCTATATGTGATAAAGGAAATTATTAGCCTTGCAGAAACTCCCATTTTAAGCCAGAATGATTAGATTGCGGGTTGTAACCTTGAGTGTGTCAGCTAGAAGCTTTTTAAACCTGACGCACATCCAGGAGAGGCCTCAGTTGAAAAAACGGATTATAAAGTAATGAATAATTTTGAAATTAAAAAAGTAAGTTTGTATTACTATTAATATTATTATTGAATAAAATAATATTTGTATTAAAAACAAAACAAAAAGTATAGGGTTTTAGAATTTGGGTTATGATTAATTTTTGATGTTATGATTATTATTTATATTCATATTAGAGCTAGATTAAATATTTTGATTGGAATACAAATGGTATAGGGTTTTGAATTTGTTATAGTCAAAACAATTTTTTATTAACTATTTTTATTCAACAATAAAAAAGGTTTGTTTTGGTAATGTAGGTTATGGTTAAAATATGTATTATTATTATTATTATTATTATTGCCTATATATATATATTATTATTATTTATATATATATATATATATAAAAAATATGCACAAAAAACAGAAGGAGCGCGATAAAAAAGGAGTACAATAATTCTGACTAAAATATACATATTGCTAAAATATAAAAATTTTTAGAATAAATGAAGAATGTTAAGTGTATTTTTATGATAGCAGTAACTGTAAAGTGACTATTGTAATGGGACTTTTGTTTTTCATTTTTTCATTCATTTATTTGAATTTTTAGTTTAGTGAATTTAAAAATAAAATCATTATTTTTGTTTTTACATTATGTTACAATGTTAGAATTTAATGTGATATTTAACCCATTTTTGCCCATAATATACTATTTGTAATAATAAGTTAAGCTAGAGGTTTTTGGTGTCATAACCTTATTTATTAAGGTTACATGGATCAAAAACAATTAAAACAATAACTAAGCCTTTTTTATTTTCTTTAATTTATTTATACATTTTTTTGTGTTGGGGCCAGTGAAAATTTTGGCAGGGCAAGTAAAAAATCCAGAAAAGCGTTGAGCCCTGGGTCTAGGGTTTTAGAATGTGGGTTATAGTTAAAAATGTGGTGGTGTTGTTGTTGTTGTTGTTATCATTAAATGAAATCATATCTTTATTCTAAAAATACAAAAGATATAGGCCAGGGTTTTTGACTTGGGTTATTGTATGAACATATGATACAAGTTTGATGTGTTTTCATTTATCAAACTACATGTGCATGTATGTCTTTCTATTACGGAAGCGCATCTGTGTTTTCGGATTGACTCTCACTTCAGAGAGTCATTGGATTCATATTGTGAGCCGTTATTAAATGTGCTTCACCCTCTCCTGTTCGACTACAGACACACACACACACACACACACACACACACACACACACACACACACACATTTACATCATCCAGCTGCAGAAGTGAGAACCTCATATGCCCCAGCACACCCGCGGCCCGTCTCTCTCGGAGCCTGAGGGAAGAGTGTGGGATCTCTTCCTCACACACTCATGCATATAAACACACACAGGGATGCGGAGAACCGAAACCCTCGTCTCTTTCTCTAAAGTCGAGCTGTTACTGAATCTGAGCCCGTCTGACCAGCAGCACTGTCTGGAAACTGTCCCAGCCTCCACATTTAACCACACACATGCTGTTCAGAACTGGAAAACACACATCAGAATCACTTTGTGTTTCCCTCAAATATATTGCAATTTTTCCAATTCTAGTCTTGGAGCATTTACAAATTATAATTAAGTCTAATATATATATTTTTTAAATAGAACATATATTATTTAATAAATAATAATAATAATAATAAATAATAATAATACATTTTAATAAATAATAATAATTTTTTATTTCGTTTTTTAAATAATTATTTTGTGTTGTAGTTTTGACTCAAGATACCATTTGTTAAGTTATATATCTAATTATAACAAATTAATAATATAATTAATATAATATTAATAACATTTCATATATAAATAATTTGTATTATCATGAATAATAATAAATACAACATTGTTTAATATTCTTTATTTTAAACAATTATTTATTATTTTAAATAAAAATATATAAAAATAAATTATTATTATTATTACTATTATTATTACAAATACATATTTATATTATAATTTCGTTTTTTAATTATTGTGTTGTATTTATTACTCAAATACCATTTGTTAAATTATGTATCTAATTACAAATTACATAACATTTAATATATATATATATATATATATATATATATATATATATATATATATATATATATATATATATATATATATATATATATATATATATATATATACACATATATAATTTGTAATATCATGAATAATATAAATATTAATCAATTACAGATTTTCTATAAATAATTTGTATTATCATGAATAATAATAAATACAACATTGTTTAATATTCTTTATTCTTTTTTAAATAAAAATATATGAAAATAAATTATTATTATTATTATTATTATTACAAATACATATTATTTAAATTATAATGATTTAGTTTTTTAATTATTGTGTTGTATTTATTACTCAATTACCATTTGTTAAATGATATATCTAATTACAACAAATTATATAACATTTAATATTGTATACATGTATAATTTGTAATGTCATGAATAATATAAATATTAATCAATTACAGATTTTCTATAAATAATTTGTATTATCATGAATAATATGAATAAAACATTAAAAGTCTAATAATCTTTATTCTTTTTTAATAAAAATATATTAATATATTTGTATTATTATATAAATACACATTAATTATATTATATGTATTTTATGTTGTATTTATTACTCAAGATATCATCTGTTAAACTCTATATCTAATTATAATAAATTACATAACATTTCATATATATAATTTGTAATATCATGAATAATATAAAGAGTAACAGTAATATTGTAATATATAATATGGCTTTGGAACAGAAAAGAGGAATGTCGGAGTAGGAGCTGCTTTCTTCCATACAGTGAGATTCACAGGACAAAACACATTGCATTGCAACTCATGCTTTATATTGTGATACTTCTGAAACCATCTGATAGTTTTGTGTTATAGGACCAGGCTTTAAAAAAGATCGTTGTACATTCACAACCGTGAGCAGCTCGGAAGTTCTGCTATAAATAACTCCTACCGTATGAATAATTGATAACATACAGCGATTTAAAGAAATACTTCACAACTGTACAAGTAGTGTGCGGAACGTTCCATGTTTTCTTTAGATCACATGGTCTCAGTAGCAGTGGTGGAAAAACAAACTTTCCAGTGGGATGTATAGAAGAGAGAGAGAGAGAGAGAGAGAGGGAGGGAATGAGGCAGAGTGACAGAGAGAAAGGTGTTCTTTTGTGCAGAGAGCGGCGCTGAGACACCACAGGGAAACATCGCAGGAAAATGGATAAATGACATCATCCCTCTATCTCAGCGCTGTGTGTGTGTGTGTGTAGGAGGGATCGGCTCCTTCAACCACATTTCATGCTCAATTAGCAGCCCTGGGATGAAGAGATAGTAGGAGTGGAGTCTCAACTCAGCCATCCGTATCCATGCTTTACTCGCCGTAGTGCTCTAAAATGCATCCTAGAAGATCATGAACTAATACCATATTTTGTATTGACATTATATACAGTTTTTGTTTGAATTTTTTGCTTAAGTTTTAGTCAATTTATGAGAATTTTTTTTTGTCTTGTTTTTTCTATTTCGCTTTAATTGATCTTATTTCAGTTTGCAACCTAGCTAGTATTTCTTAAGTTATTTACCATGTTTTGTTTTTTTTAAATATTCCTATTTACCGTGATTTTTTTTATTTCAGTTTGTCATTTTAGTACTTATTTTATACTGTTATAGTATACTGTTTTAGTACTTGTACAATTTTTTAATTAGTTTATTTAAATTTTAGTTTCTCATTTTTTGTGCTTTTATCATGTTTTTTAAAATATTTTTATTTACCTTTTTATTTATTTTAGTTTCTCATTTTAGTACTTCAATTTTAGAACTTAGACATTATTTTACCATTTATTTAGCCTAAATTTATATTTATTTCAGTTTTAGTTCGTATTTTTGAATAAGTTTAAAAAAGATAAAAAATACTATATATATATATAATATAATATAATATAATTTTATTTAATTTAAAGGTATAATTTACCTTTTTTCGGTTTAGTAATTTTACAACCTGTTTTATTTCAACAATATTTATTTTCAATAATTAAAAATATATTACAATAAGATATTTAAAATGTATTACAACAGAAACCAGTTCATTGAAATTGTAACATTTCACAGTATTACTGTTTTTACTGTATTTTTGATCAAATAAATGCAGCCTTGGTGACATTAAGAGACTACTTTTAAAAACCTTAATGTTTCCAAACTTTTGACCGATAGTGTATATCCGATTTTACGCTTTCGTTTATTACGTTTTCGTGATTGTGAGGCTAGGCACTTTGAAAGACTCAAGTCAGTCTGCTGGCTATGCATGACTAACTCCACTTTGGCAAAGCTTCAGCAAACCTAGTCAACTCAAACCTGTGAATCATAAAAACAAGCGAACAGAAGTGATGCTTCATCCAGGTTGCTGCTGATCTCATGCAAAGCGCTTGAATGATGTCCAGCGCTCGAGGCGGTTTCTGCTCATGCCTAGAATAGGAGAGCAATGATTATCTGTATGGACTGTCTTTACATTCAGAATGTAAAATATACAGTACAGGTCAAAAGTTTGGAAACATTACGATTTTTTTATATTTTTGAGTCTCTAATGCTTATCAAGGCTGCGTTTATTTGATCAAAAATACAGAAAAAAACAGTAATATTGTGAAATATTATTACAACTTAAAATAATAGTTTTCTATTTGAATATACTTTAAAAAATAATGTTTTCCTGTGATGCAAAGCTGAATTTACAGCATCATTACTCCAGTCTTCAGTGTCACATGTGACATCCAGTCTATCACATGATCCTTTAGAAATCATTAATATTCTGATTTATTATGAGTGTTGGAAACAGTTCTGCTGCCAAATATATTTGATGAATAAAAGGTTAAAAAGAACTGCATTTATTCAAAATAAAAAATTTTTTTCTAATAATATAAATCTTCTTTATTATCACTTTTTATCAATTTAACACATCCTTGCTGAATAAAAGTATTGATTTATTTCCCCCCCCCCAAAAAAAAAAAAAAATGACTGCCCCCAAATTACTGACCAGTAGTGTATATTGTTGTTACAAAAGATTTCTATTTTTAAAAAACTTGCTTTTTTTAACTTTTTATTCATCAAAGTATCCTAAAAAAGTATCCCAGGTTATGAAAAAATATTAAGCAGCAGAACTGTTTCCAACTTTGATAATGAATCATCATATTAGAATGATTTCTAAAGGATCATGTGATATACTGGAGTAATAAATTCAGCTTTGCATCACAGAAATAAATGATAATTTAAAGTACCGGTATAATAAATTGAAAACCAATTATTTTAAATTGTAATAATATATCACAATATTACATTTTTTTTCTGTATTTTTGATCAAATAAATGCAGGCTTGATGAGCAGAAGAAACTTCTTTCAAAAACATTAAAAATAGTAATGTTGCCAAACTTGACCTGTACTGTATATTCAAGACACTTTAATGGACCAGACTCAAACTCTTAATTCTGATGATGATGATGATATTCTTGCAGGGACTCTAAACTGAGATCTGTTCTTTTGTTTTTCAGGATTTCGCAGGAATGAAGAGATGAAGGCGATGGAAGTGTTGCCCATCCTAAAAGAAAAAGTGGCCTTCTTGTCAGGTGTGTTGATGATTTGACTACTGTTATATTGCTTTAACTGTGTTTTCATTCAGAAATGTCTTTTATATCGTTTAGCAGGGCTCGCAAAATCGCCTGCCCGACGTCCCGGGGCTATTGTGTTTTCCAGTCGGGCTACCAAAATGCATAACCAGCCTGCCCGACGGGCTATCTGAAATAGTGTTCGCTTCAGTTTTGTTATTTAATCAGATTCAGCGCGTTCTTCATCTTCAATCCGCAGCGGCGCAGAGCAGAGCCAGAGAGCGCACGTCAGAAAGGGGTGTGTGTGTGTGTGTGTGTGTGTGTGTGTGTGTTAATTTGAGTCTCATTGGTCTGTCAATGTCAGAATATTTGAGATGACCAATCAAATCAAAGTAGGCGGGCTTTATGTTCACAAGAAGCTGCAGAGCGCGAATTTGAGCAGAGCGACTCGACGCTTCAGTTTACGGCCAAGTGCGAGATAAGATGTAAGTAGCTAAACTAAACATTTCATATTTGACAGCTTTTTTAGGTCATAAATGTAAAACGAATGACAAAATTAATCAGACAAATGAATATACTTTTGTCGAATCTCGCCATTTTGAACTGAAAATAGGCCTATGTAACGTGACTAATAATTAGTTTACTGTCATTGTGAGGGGACATTAGCATTAACAAATCCGTTTTCATGCTAGGCACAAGATTAATACTGAATGTGTACATGTTGAGAATTAATATGCAATTTGTAGCCTTCAGTAAATTAAAAAACTTCAGCTTTAGGAGGGGAAGAGACAGGGCAAGATGAGGAGACTGAGAGAAAAAGAAAGAGTGATGGATAAGAAGTGAGAGCAGGTATTGACACAATCTACTGCCCACTGACATTGTTTTAAAGCTATTTCTTATCCTTTTTTGGCCTTCAAACGTCTTGAAATGGACATATCAGAGAAATAAAAAATTTGAACCCCCTAATAACCTTAAATGTAGGACCTATTTGATTATAAAGCCCTTTATTAGGAATAAGATCAATAATGAATGTGTACATACTGTGAATGAATTTAATAAACTTAGTTAGGCTACCTAGCTTTCCTAGTAGCTTTCAGTAAATTAATGCGTCTGAGAAAATGATTCTTAAATCAACCTATCAGTTGACCCTAAGTTTACTTCACTGACAGACAAAAATGAAAATATATCAGTATATACCTAATATATACCTATATCAGTCAAAGCTCAGCTTTAGGAGGGGAAGAGACAGAGCAAGAGAAAAACAAAGAGAATAGGAGTGTGATGCTGATGAGGAGAGAAAAATAATCAGCTGCCCTCTTACATGGATTTAAAGCTATTGTTATCCAATTTTTTTGGCCCTCAAAACATCTTAAAATGCACATATGTAGATCAGAGAAATCAACATTTTCTCGGGGGTGCCCCTGAACCCCCCTCACTAGCCTACCTCACATTCGGGACCTCCGTGATGATAAAACCCTGCCATCTGCATGTTAATGAAACTTAATAGTGAGCATTAGACCCTAAACTAAAGTGTTACTTTTTGATTTTATCATACCCTCATTGGGGGCTGAGCCACAGACACAGACTGATTCATGTTCCATACTGGCCACACACCTTTCAGTTCAGTTAGAACCAGATGCATATTTGTTGATATTTTGTGTTTTGAAAAAGTTTTTGATTCATTGTTTTGACTCCTAACCAATATTCTAGATTAATAAAATTGACTTTTTATCTGGGCTAGTCAAATTCATTTCGGGCTACCAAAATCTGAAGAGTGCCTGCCCGAAGGGCTACCAGCGATTTTGAAATTTTGCGAGCCCTGGTTTAGTGGTCATAACGCATGTTCTGCACATACGATCAGTGGAGGATAGCAAGAAAAATCATACATCCTAGTTAAATCTAAAAAATACTCGTTACATTTATCTTAACAGGAGAATCTGGAAGCCTGTTTTCATCTCAGTGTAAAAAATAAAAAAGATAAAATTGCAATTTGAGATATAAAGGTGTAACTATCATCTTATTTATTCACTCATTTTTTATTTATTTTCTGAGACGAAAACAGGCTTCCATAGAATCGGGAAATGACCTGAACCGGATCTGTCTCCGATCGGCTGCATATACTTTTATAGTATTTTTTTTATTATTAGCTTTTATATATAATGTTGCCATGTTGAACTATTTTAATACTTTTAGTTTTAACAATAACAACCCTTGATCACATTCACAGAACCAACATGTCATGTCTTATACTGAATTTAACTGCAAATTCCCACAATATTTTTAGTTGATGTGTCATTGTCACAGGCCATTATTTGATTTCGACTGAAGTCTCCTTCTCACTCACTGTCTGAACTTCTGTTTGCCTCTTGTAGTCGTACGACTAACAGACCGGCACTGAAATGACTCAGAAACATAGGGATGAGTATCTGTCATACACATGTCCCATGATACAAGAAGCACAAAATAACAAGCAGGGCAGAAGAAGTGAACCCGCAGAGCTCTAAACGGGAACGCCCAGTGATTTCTGCATAAGCATGCAGTCATCATGTGCATTTTATTTATTTATATTCCCTTAACGTCAGAGGATAAGATGGATTATCCTATTACAAACGCACTCTATTAGTGAGATTCAGCACATTTGCAGGAGAAAATCCTCATGGATATCCCAGCCCTTCTGCGAGTTTGTTGCTGGAGTCAAAGTGTTTTGGCTTAGCAACATAACCTGTATGAACAGAAGAGGAGGATCAGTGGGAGGAATGCATTGATTAGTCAGTTCTCAATGATAATGAACTTGGTTGTTCAAGGAATTGTTATTGTTATAAGTATTGGTTAAAGTTACTACTCAGATGTATATGTGAAGGTCTTCATTAGCTTTACTGTTGGTCGCACAGTTGTTTTTTATAGTAGTATGAGCTGCGACCCAGCAATTAGCATGATCACTTGAGAAATTGAGCCATGTTGCTAATGCAGGACGCATGGTGCACAATGTCATAGTCCTCACATCGCCCATTTGAAATCTGACAGAAATGGTTTTGAAATTTGATGGTTTTATTACAAGATGGTAGCCTGGGAAAACCCAGATAACTTCCGGCAAATTTAGATTTCCTCTACAAGTAGTCTGGCAAAGAGCTCATTCAAGCCCATTTCTAATCCGTCGAAATCGCGGCACCAATCAGAAACGTTGAGGTGGGCTTTACACGATGACGATCGCTCTGATTGGTTTTAGGTCTATCCAATTGCGCCCAGAGGCATTTGAGCAACGTCCGTTGGTGAAGCGCACCAACTTTTAAATGCATTATTATATTCAAGTTGCAAACACATGAGGACAGTCTCCATGAAAGACCCACTGGCAGATGAACGTGCTACTACAGTTCTCCCTGAAACGGTAGGAAATTAAATTAGATTTAATAGAGGATTTTAACTGTGACAAGATGATTGACAGGGCAGCTTGACAGGATGCACGCGACAGATCCGTCCGATAAAGATGACGAAGTAGTATGTCCCAAATCTTGCCTACTTTTTTGCTACACATTCAAAAGTAAATACCTTTTCTTCACAAAAAGAGTACATACTTTTATGGCGTAGTGTAACTTAGGGACGCAGCATATGGCTTTACACAATGACGATCGCTCTGATTGGTTTTAGGTCTATCCAATTGCGCCCAGAGGTATTTGAGCGACGTCCGTTGGTGACACCCCTTTGGAAATGAGTTATTAATGAAGCTTTGCCAGACCATAACTCGGTTACTACTGAGAATGGTCTGGTTTTAACCAGGCTAACAAGATGGTGTTTGACAGCAGCTTTAAAGGGTTAATTAACCCACCTTCTTCGTTCAAAACCTGTATGAATTTCTTTTGTGGAACATAAAAGAAGATATTTTGAAGAATGTCTGTGTTTTTGTCCATGCAATGAAAGTCAGTGGGGTCCAAATTCCAATGCTGTTTTAGGGTGTTCACACTTGGCAGGTTTGGTTCGATTAAAACTAACCCTGGTGCGATTGCTCTGTTTGAAAAAGTGCGGTTCATTTGAATAAGTGTGAACGCTGCCATCCGAACCCTTGTGATGCCAAAAAAGATGAGTCTCTGTCCACTTCCAAACGAACTCTGGTGCGGTTCGACTAAAATATGAACGCAACGTGGACCAAAGACATCTGTCCAAAAGGACAGAATGCTCAAGAAAACCTTCGTCACAGGAGTTTCCCATTACAGTTCGGTACAGAACCGTGTCTCCTTGCAGCAGATCCTTGTTTATATAAAATTAATTCCTGCCACGGTTTGATGCAAGTTCCTTACAATTATATGTTACTCTAATTGATAGATTGACCAGTGCTGCCCGGTAAAATGCAATGGCTGTTTTCAAAGTTATTGGTTTGATTAACTTGTTGTGCGTGAGAGGTCATTAACATGCGGTGACAATGGTGGATGCACAAATTTGAATATTATGCTTTTTCAAGAAATGACGGAAAGATAAGCGAGATGGAGAAAAAGAGCGATGTACGTCTGATCCTACTTCACCTTTCCACGAGGAGAGAGCGAGTGAAGCGCCACCTGAGGCTTCCCATTTCCAGCACACGCATATTTCATCACTGGACTGCAGTAGTGAGGGTGCCGTTTTCTGACGTCCTGTGGCCAGTTGCATAAACTGTTAAGACTAGTCTTACAAGTTAGTCATCCAATTTTATTCTGTTAATAACTTTTTAAAGTCAGTAACATAAAAACGTAGATTGGTCTAATTTGACATCGAACAGTAAGACTGATTACCCCTTACTAACTTCTAGTTGATCATACTAGTTCTTAAGACACAGTCTTAACATAATGGCTATGTTTATGCAACTGACCCCTGGTTTGCTTTCTGTGAAGTTTGTGTAACGCGTCACAAAAAAATGAATCGAAACTCTGTGTATAGGCTACTAGCAAGCTCTTGCGTTCCATCTGAACTCTTGTTTTGGGTTGGTGCATAGATCGTCTCTTCTTCTGCTCTTTTTCCTGTTTTGGGAGTTAGCAAACAGTGTTGCATTACCACATGCGCCCCCTTCTGGATTGGAGTGTGTATCGCCTGTGACTGACTGTATTCGTCATCTGACTGTATGCACTGAACTCGCGACGGTTCGGGATGAATACATGTACCGTTACCCCTAGTGTACACTCTTACGACTAGCGCGTTTAGCACAGTGTCTATTCTGTCGCAAAATATGTCATAAAAGTCGTCTTTTTCTTTTGTATCTTTAGGTTGGGTGTTAAAAATGACAGTGTGAATGCTAAGCAAACCAGGACTATAAACTACAAGTGTGAATGCACCCTTAGGCCCCATTGACTTTGATTGTATGGTCAAAAACAGTTGAAACATTTCTTCAAAATCTTCTCGTTTTCCACATGAGAAAAAATTTTAGGGTTATTAAATGACAGAATTTATTTATTAGGTCAGCTGTTCCTTTGAAAAAAGAGTTCAATTTTAGATATATGCAAATACAACTAAAACAACAATTAGAAAAACAACTAGTCAGCCTTACTTATCAACTAGTTGGTTGTTGAATGACTTGACCCATTCTTCTGAGCTTGACTCATTTGGATAAAATGAGTACGATGAGTTGGTAAAATGAGTACTTTAGTTATTGTACATAAACAAATATTACTGAACTTAAACTTAGATTTATACACTCCATTTTTCCTCAGCACACTTACAAACTACACATTTTTCCCAAGCTCAGAAAAGTTATTTCAGAGATACTCGTTACAAGTGTCTAAAAAGTGAACGGGAGCTGAGTCATTCAGAAAGATTTACTGAGCTGGTAAGTTAGAATAACAAATCTCTTTGAGTCTCGTCTTGAATTATCTCAGTGTTACTCCTAAAAACGGTCTACGCTGTCATTCGGTGTTCTCTGAAGACACTGCGCTGAAGAACATTGACTTGATGTAACAGTAATGAGATTATTGCAGGAGCGAGACTGTCAACAAGCAGGTTTTGAGTCAGACTCTCCTGTCCAGCAATGTGCTGCACTTCACAGCTTCACTGTTTTTCATTCATGCTTTTTTATCTTTTACAGACAATAGACTTCAGTCAGAATAGATGGCGTAACTAATTTGGCACGAAAAAATAGGCTGTTTGCAGCATATTGAATGGACTGTACATCCTGACCTTTTAGACTAGTTTTTATTTGTGCCATATGTTGATTCCTAAGGCAAGGCGTCTTCTTTGACTATAGTCTAATGAAGATATATAATAACAAAGGCTGATTCAAATAATGTATTAGTATTACCCACGTATTTCACCGCTGGAAAGATGAATGTGTATTTAAATTGGGTCATTTATGTAGTTGAAATTTTAAATTGTTTGAGAAGTTGGTGCCTTCTAGACTGAGAAAAGCCAGAAAATGTATTTTTGGCTCATGTGGATGAAAGACAACAACTCCCAGAATGCACTTGCTTCGCTGCCCTACGAGGACACTCCCAAGCCACGCCTACCAGTTACAGAGGGCATTATCGGGAGAAATTATACAACTAGGCTACTAGTCGACTCGAAACTGAAAAGACGGCGTTTTATCGTGAGATCCCCCTATGGGCGGGTTGAAGACATGCGGGACGATCTCCTCCTACTGGCTGGAGTCTCTCGCCTCTGGACAAAAAAGCCTCAGATGACGCTAAATGATGATTTTTGCGTCACTCAAAAATCCTACCGGGTTTCTACTGATACAAAGCTTAATGCTAATTGGTGAAGTATTCCTTTAATGATGATAGGTGTGATTTGATTTTGATTTGGATGCTCAGGTTTTGACATTGGGAATATGGTAGGGCTGTCCCCGACCAAAGATTAATCTAATCGACTGGTAGTTATTCATTTAAACCATTAGTCGACTAGTCACATGTATATGATATTGATTTAACTGCTTAAATATATAGGGGTGGTATATAAAAAAAAAAAAAAATGGTGTGCATAAAACTGCAGCACACGGGCAAAAGCATTGATTTTGAATGTGTTGGAAAAAAACAGAAAGGAGACTCTCTGAACATTTTAATTTATTTATAAACCAGTATTTTCTGAGTGTTAGCTGCAAAGAAACTTGACGACACGGACTCTCATCTCTGCAGTATAGTGGAGAAATGCACGTTAAGTTAAACTAAAGCGCGGTACTGAATTCGCTTTCACACTCCGCATGAACATCTATCTAGGTTAACAGTACAGCGAGTTGCTGTGTAAAGTGGCTAACATTAGGCTAGTACTTGCATGTTTCTAATGATAAGCCATATATGAGTTTGATATTGTATTTTCTGCTGGACATAATTACCACATGGACCAGCTGTGTTAACGACCTGCGACCAACAGACTAATAAACATTTGGTCGACAAAGCCTCTAGTCATCGACTAACGTTTGGTAGATTATTCGGGGACAGCCCTAGAATATAGGATAGGAGAAGCATTTTCAAAGTAAAGCCTATTTAGTGTACTATCAGCTGATTTAATGTGTTTTCTCCTCACTTCTTTTTCCAGGTGGCAGAGACAAGCGCGGCGGTCCGGTTTTAACATTCCCATCACGAACTAACCACGACCGAATACGACACGAAGATCTCCGCAGACTCATCGCCTACCTCGCCGGCATCCCTAGGTATTGACACACTCGCTTGACACATTCCCAGGATGCACCTGCTGGGCATTTGTTGACTGCTGTTCCGTCACTATCCGTTCAACTAGATTGGATGCGGTGAATTGTGCAGTGAATGTGCCAACGGTCCTGCTGCTCGACGCTGTGATGTGTTCTTTCCCTCATCGTCAGGCGCATTGATCTGTAATTGACCTGTGAACTAGTGATGCTGTGTGATCTTTTGTTGTGCTTATAAAAATTGAACGAGGCAGGCCAAGTCCACCCTCCAGTTCAATTCCTCTAAACGGCTCTGCCGAGCTCTATAAACATGTTTGTTTACGGTGCCTTTAGCATCCATTAGTCTGAGCATGCGGCGGTTACTCTGGTACTCTGGTACAGAGAAGCACTGTGACATTCAGGAGTGTTTTTCTGCTGCAGGCAGTTTTCTTTCTAAGGGGTTGATTTGTATTAAAACAGCTTTTATATAAAGCCTTCATAATTTATTTTTGATACTTTTCACATGGCAATTTTCTCAGACTCAAACTTTGAAAACATTACTTTTTTATTTTTTTATTATTTATCATAATTATTTATTCCTTCTGCTGCGGGCAGTTTTCCTTCTAAGGGGTTGATTTGTATTAGAACATATTTTATATATCCGAAATTTTTCCTTTTTATCATGCCTTCATAATTTATTTTTGATGCTTTTCACATGCCAATTTTTGTTTTATTATTTTTGTCCCAGACTCAACCTTTAAAAACATAAAAAACAATTAAAACATAAAAAAATCTAATTGTTATCATAATCATTTATTTTTCTAATTATTTATACTAGGTTAAACTCAAACCATTCAAATAATTATTGTGAATTTTTTTTTTTTTTTTATATATAAATTTGTGTGATCATTTCCACTACAAACAATTTTGCACCTGACAAAATTGTATCATGTTAAAGTTAATGTGATAAAGTTTAATGTTTTGTTACAAGCAGATATTAGTGTCAGTGGATCATTTTAATTTTAGTTTGTTTTAGTAATTTTGTTATGTGCCTTTGTCATTTTTATCATTTTACTTTTTTTTTAGTTTTAAGTTTTATTTTTCAGTTAAATGCCAAGGTAACATTTCTAATTTTCCTACGTTATCCCATGCCCCCCCCCCATTATTTCAACTTTATTTCAATTATTTAAAAGTTTTAATAGTCAAGCATAACCACACTGCAGTGGATAGCATGCTTGAGATCACTTAATTCTTTTTTCTTTGCATTTTTGCATAATGTGCATTTAAGCTGAAAATCGAATTATGCTAAGTTGTGAAAATATGATTTAATTGTGTGTCTAAGAAGCATAAAATCCTAGCTATTAAATTAGCCGTAGAATTGTGTTCCAAACATGTTCGAAATTCATTTCCACCACAAAATGAATTATTTAAAGGGATAGTTCACCCAAAAATTATACAGGTTTGGAACAACTTGAGTAAATGATGACAGAATTTTAATTTCTGGGTGAACTATCCCTTCAAGATGAGGTGAAAATTACTTCTTTTCATAACTATTTAGCAAAAAAACAAACAAAAAAAGGCACAATCCCCCTATGCTATTAATAGCGGACTGATTCAATAAAGTTGTCAAACCCATATAGCGCTCTTGCTTATGTTTTACCCCTTCAGAATGTGTGTTAGAGAGCAGCATGGCTGAATGGTTTATCATCACATCTTTAATATAACATGTTCCTCGGCGAGTAATACTGCAATGAATTTAGTCGCTCGGTACTTTTAACAAGAGGGAGGGGAATAGAAAACCGAGAGATTGAGATATGAGAGAAACGCAAGAGGGGGCGCGATGGAAAAGAGTGGTTGGTGGGAAAGGCAGCGTGGGCTCGATCAAGAACCTTCCGCAGTTCAGCCACTGCCAACGGCTCTTCCTCCTCCTCATCATCCTCACACACAAACTCTGTCCCCTGCACCCACACACTCACACCAGAGAGAGAGAGAGAGGTCTCCACAGTTACAAAGCAAATCCCCTAGAGATAAAAAAGAGAAGCGCACAAAGATGGGTAGAGATGTAATCATGATAAAGAGAGAGAGAGGGGCGCGCATCTTTAGAGATGGAGAGCATGCGAGTGTGCAGGGGAAAAAATGGGAGGGCGAGCGAGCCAGTGAGCAAGAGAGGGAGGGAGAAAGAGAGAGAGTGTAAAACCGTGTCGCAGTCGCACAAGGCGGTGTGTTCGTCCACAGCTCCTCGATTAGACACTTTCACAGGTGCAATCTGACAGGCAGATGTTTGACTGAGGCGTTGCAGAGGAACGGTTGTGTCACAAAGCTCTTAAGGTTGGATACCAAAGGCCTTCCATTAGCATGTCTCCTGCTCAGTTGATAGATATTTTGCTGCTGTGTTTCATGGGTAAGCTCTGCGATTCGTCCCTCCCTCCCAGTCTGTCCGTTCTGTTGAATGTGCATTGATTTGTCAAGGGAAATCACTTTTATTTTAGTTCCTGCAGTTTTATTCGTGCAGCAGTTGTGTTCGTTTCTTAGC